>NC_064854.1:96267217-96567217 GCF_024139225.1 Suncus etruscus
GGACATTGAATCACAGATTGTTCAGACCACCATTCCTTTCCAGTCTGGCCTTCCTCTTCCTCTTCCTCTGGGAGGCGGCATTGGTAGAGTGACCACAGGCATTTTAGGACATACAGACTCTAGGATTGGGAAGCTGGCACCAGTAGTTTACTTTGAGTACATTGCCTCTTACTCATGTTCCTCTTGTAGGTAAGTTGCTTCTAGCTTTCTCAGTGTGGGGTTGACTTCCAGGAATCCTTCTTCCTCCCAGGGCTGACTCACCAGCCAATATCAATATCCGGCCCATTGCTGTTTGAGGCCTCAGGAGGAATCTGGCAAGTTCCAAGAGGCTTAAGGTGTGTGGAGGAGAAGCAAGGTTAAAGTACTTAAGGTATGTAAATGTTCCACTCACCTGTCTACTCTTTCCCATTGTACCCAGGTGCCTAGGAAAGAGGAAGGCTGTGGCTGCAGCAAGGGAAGTGCCTAGCCCAAAAAAGACTTCCTTCTCTCACTGGAAACAAGCCTGTTTTGGGAGCTCCCTAGTGTCCCTGGTGTCCTCTCCTTCTCTCCTCTACGGATTTAAAGTATGTGTCAACTCTGACTCTGAAAATGTGTTTACAAATGGCAGACTGCAAAGCAGAAAATCCCAGTGAAAGGATCTGAGCTTTCCCCACTCTGCCTTAAAAAGGTTGCTTTTCCTTGCAGGCAGAACTCACACACACACCACATACTTTCTCTTTTTAGTGGAATAGAGAACACAAGCTTGGTTTTGAAACCAGACTTCAAAAGAAAGGCCTCAAGACCACTTCTGATTTCCAAACTGGCATTTTGTCTAGTTCCAGGGGCCTCGCTTCTTCACCTGTGAACTGGGAAATGATCATAATATTGTGCTATAAAATTTTTGTGGGAATTCCATAGCATGAGGCAGCAATCAAACTCCCTCCAGGGGTATGCCACATAGATACTGCTTAGTATGTGATAGCACTTCTTGGAGTTATTTTTCAGTAGTTATGAACAGAGTTGGTTATATCTCTGTGAAGTGCTATTATAAGTATTCTAAGCCCTTTGCACAGGTGAAAAGGAGGGAAGAAGCAGTGATGTATGGACCCCATTTCCCAGAACAGACCCTGACTTAGGATAGTATCTACCTGCTCAGTAGGTATTCCTGGGGAAGGAGAGATAAAGGAACTCAGAGAACAGGACAAGTGAGGCTGGGAACTCAGCTGAGGTGAGGAAGGTAGCTGGGATTTCTCCTCCCCAACAGGACACTGAGCTATGTCTTATTACTTCTCACCTTGAGAGGATACAGGTCACCTGCCAGTCACTGTGAAGGGCTGGGTTGGGTGACACTGGCAGCTCTCACAAGGAAGAGCAAGGCACTCCAGTCACCTAAAGACAGTCCTCTCCAAAAAAATCTCAAGTACGGCCCCTGGAAGCCAAAGTACCCTCAGGCCTGGGGAGGGGTGCATGGAAATAGTCCTCAGACAGGACTGGGGCAGAGGCCAGACTGGAGCAAAAGGGAAACCATAGAGTAAACAAATGTGTACACACTCTTAATACAAGCCCTTGCTCTTGTCACTTAAGAGTTGGTCCAAAAGATCTTTCCAGAACACAGTGGGAAAAACGGCCTCCTTTTATTTATTTATTCATTTATTTATCTATTTATTTATTTATTTTGGAGGAAGACCACACCCGCAAGTGCTCAGACTCACTTCTGCCTCTATGCTCAGGGATCACTACTGGTAGGTCTCAGGGGACCACATGGGGTGCTAGGGAATAGGTCTGCTGCATGTAAGGCAAGTGCCTTAACCACTTTTCTTTTTTTTTTTTTTTTTTTTTTTTTGTGGTTTTTGGGTCACACCCGGCAGTGCTCAGGGGCCACTCCTGGCTCCATGCTCAGAAATTGCTCCCGGCAGGCACGGGGGACCATATGGGACACCGGGATTCGAACCGATGACCTTCTGCATGAAAGGCAAACGCCTTACCTCCATGCTATCTCTCCGGCCCCTTAACCACTTTTCTATCACTCTGGTCCCTCATTTTATATATATATATATATATATATATATATATATATATATATATATATATATATATATATATAATATGGTTTTTGGGCCACACCCAGCAGTGCTCAGGGGTTACTCCTGGCCGTCTGCTCAGTAATAGCTCCTGGCAGGCACAGGGGACCATATGGGACACCGGGATTCAAACCAACCACCTTAGGTCCTGGATCGGCTGCTTGCAAGGCAAACACTGCTGTGCTATCTCTCCAGGCCCCTCATTATATATATATTTTAAGAGCTGTAGTATTTATTGAGTAGTTATACTGTTGTGGTGTTTATCATCATCTACAAACAATGGATTCTTAAGTTATTTCTAAATATTACATATACATATTACACACACACACACACACACACACACACACATATATATATATATATATATATATATATATATATATATATGATATTTGCACTGCAAGTGTGAAGAGCCCTGGGTTTGGTGCCTGGCACACCAGAAGGACCTGAAATATTACAATAAATGTCCTGGTATCAATGTTTCTGTACATACCCCAAAGTTCCTCCAGGATAAATTTCTAGGAGTAACTTTTTCTTTAGGTCAAAAGTCATGTGCATTTAAAAACTCCTGATAAGAGCTACACCAGTTTACACTAGTACCAGTAATGTGCGAGCATGTATGCCTCCCACACCCATGTCAGCACAGCATTCACAAAATTTTGAATTGTTGCCAATCTGATAGGCGGAAAATAGTATTGAACTGACAGTTCAATTTCCACTTCTATTTTGAATAAGAATCAATATCTTTTTGTGAGTCTAAGAGCTGTTTGTACTTTTCATGATTCGAATTACCTGAAATCTTGATCATTTGCACCTGCCTCCTTGACTATCCAGAACTCTTTACATATCAAAGACATTGGCATTTTGAGTAGCATGACTCAAGGATGGCAACCCAGAAGTTCATTCAATCTAAAGGCTGCCTGAAATTCTGTGCCTGAGATACCAGGGCCAAACAAGTCCTTTGTAAAATTTGATTTCCCCCTATACTTTTGCTTCTGTGAGCTCACTTACTTCTCTCACAAAAAAACATTCCCTATGATTTTTATTTGATTAATTGACCCAGTTAAAGCTCAGTAGTGAGAGGCACCCCAAGTTACATGTGCTCCCTCACAGTTAAATTCCCAGATGCAGGAACTGAGTTGGGGTGCTTTCCCCCTCTCGCAGGGATTATTTACATCCTCAGCCATGGCTTCTCCCCAACATCCAGGTCCAAAGTGACTACAGAGCTTTCCCAACAAGTGGCAGCCTTCTTTGTCATTTTCATTTAGGAAAGGGAGTGCTCAGGGTATATTCCCAGTCTATTGTTTGGGGCTTGCTCCAACTCCATCCTTGGAAGAATCTTACAGTGTTAGACATTGAACCTGGGACCCCTTCATGCAAAGAGCCCATTGAGCTCTCTCCTCAGCTTCCTCCTCTGCCTTGTGTGCATACTTAAGTCAGGGTAGCCCTCTCTTAGAAGGTGTGGGTTAGTTGGCCCATAGTCTTGCCTGATGACCATCTGCAGGGGGGGGTCTCTGCTAATGATAACCTCAAAGGTCAGAGCTTATAGAGACCTGGTAGATCTTTGGGTCCCCTGACCTCAAGGAAGGGAGGAGACACATGGTACAGAGGCATGGCATATACCATGGAATGACCTCCTTTGCCCCCACTCCCCATATCCACACCCAGGCCTGGCACTCAGGTCTGGCTTTGCTGAACAGCTGTCATTCTTTAAGCAAACATTCCTGAAAGGCTGCAGCATGCTTGGGGCCAGAGCGATAGCGCAGAATTAAGGCTCATGCCCTATCACAGCTGATCAGGGTTCAATCCCCAGCACCTGATATGAATCCAAATCCTACCAGAAATGATCCTGAGTGAAGAACCAGAAGTAAGCACTGAGCATTGCCGGGAGCAGGTATGGCCCCAAAATAAAAAAAATAAAAAAACAATCAAAAAGTTACAGCACACAGCCAGGGTCCTTTGATAACTAAGAAATCAAGTCCCTTTAAAACCCACTCCTGAGAAGTGCTGTGAAGAAAAACCAAAAGACCACATAGAGGAGAGTCATTCTGTCAAAATTTCCTGATGGAAATGCAGTCAAGGCAGCATGAATGACATTCCATAGGCTTTGGAGCTATAAAGAGCAACCAGTTTTGAAGCACTATTAGAAGCCTTGCTGGCCAAATCAGGGCAGCTGGAATTGTGGGCATGCAGTTCCTGTGGGGAAATCTGGGAAGCACAGGATACTGAGGCCAGAGAAGCTCAGCCAGTTCTCCTGGGCTCAGTCTGTCGGGCCTTTCCCCTGGGTAACCGGGCCACAGGGCTAAGGACAGGCTGTTCCTGCTATCCACAGCAATCCTGCCAAACTGGCTGAGGAACCTGTCTGTCAGGGTATGGTGCCCCTGGGACCCCAGCTACCAGCTCAGGGACAGCTGACAGCAGACAAGAGCCAGAGAGGCATTCCCTCTCTCAGGCCCATCCCTGAACTAGGCTCACCTCCCCTCTGGTCCACTGTGGGGTCACACCCTGGACCATCCAGGTATCTTCTGAAACCACAGACTTCAGAATCTGCCTGTCTGTCATACACTGAGAAGTGTATCAGCTGCCAGACTATAGCCAAGGACACAGGGCATCTGCTGCCAGTCTGGGGGAATTTCCAGCCTAGTAGAGAAGCCAGGCCAGGCACAGGAGTTCCAAACTCCCATGCCTTGACACGGTTGAGGTCAGTGAGGTTATTTGAAAAGACTGGGTAGGGAAGGGGGCTCAGAAAAGGCAAGATGCAAAGATAGTTCTCTTTGAACAATGGCAAATGCAAAGGTCCTGGGGCAGAAAAGAAAAAAAACATTTTGCTGCCCTGCAAGGGATACTGGCAAGGAGTAGAGAGAAGGCAAGAGGAAAAAAATGGCACTAGGCTACAAGACCAGGAAGCCCTGGACCAACCAAGTGCAGTTCTGAGCATGTTGAGAAATCCCTGGCGGAAGGTTCAGTTTGTATTTCTTTCTTTCCTTTTTTGTTTTGTTTTTGTTTTTGTTTTGGGGCCACACCCAGCAGCGCTCAGAGGTTACTCCTGGCTTTGAGCTCAGAGGTTACTCCTGGCTTTACACTCAGAAATTGCCCCTGGCAAGCTTGGGGGGACCATATGGGTTGCTGGGAATTGAAACCAGGTCCATCTCAGTCCGATGCATGCAAGGCAAACTCCCTCCCACTGTGCTATCTCTTCAGCCCCGGGGTTTGTGTTTCTAATTGATGTCTGTGCAGTCATCAGGCCTTGGGCAGAGTGGCTGGCAGTGACTATCTTCCTCACACAGGCTCTGGAGTGTGTGAATGGAGCCCCCAGAGAACCATCCATGAGTGACCTTTACCACCCACCTTTACCCACTCTACTTTGGGGGAAACTGAGGCTCAGAGAGAGGAGGTAATTGACTTCCCCCGGATGATATCTATATGTGGAAATGTCTCTGCTCTCTCCTCCCACCACCCACACCATTTGGAGTGCCCTAAGAGCATCTTTATTTCAGGGAAAGAGGAAATACTGGGAAGAAATGGGGAAGTTGGGGAGGAAGAAAGGAAGCTCATGCCTCTCTACTGTAAGGAATCTCTGGGCACAGGTGGGCACTCAGAGCTCACTGAGAATTACTTTGTCTGGCACACATCTGCCTCGCCTCATCGGGAATCAAGAACTTTCTACAAGGGTGAGCCTGCCTTGGGGCTTTCATGGGCTGAATAAGCTAGTGAGGAAACCAAGTCCTCCTCACTCCCCATCCTCAGTTAATGGGTGTTCAGGGCCCTGATTCCACCCTGAGGCCCAAAGTGAGCTGACACCACCATGCTGATCTCACCACCTGTAGCTTCCCAAGACATTCCCAGGCTGCCCACACAGCCTGTGCGACCTTCTGGCCTCCAGGATCCCTGCTGGCACGTCCAGACAAGCCTGCTAGTGCCTCACCAGAGCTCTAACAACTCCTATGCACCCCCATGAAGTCCCACAAAGTTTGGGGGTGGGGCAAAATCCCTGAAAAGTCCCTAGAGCATGCTGTGTGCTAGGGAGAGGTGCAGAGCAAGTATCCCTCAGACTAATAGGACTCTTGGACTTCGGACGGGTTCCTTGGGCCTCTGGGCCTCAGGGTCCCTTGAGTGAAGATATGGCTGAGGATTCTGGCTGGTCTGTGATGGCGACTAGGACAGACAGAAATGCATTCCCAGAATCCTCTGGCATCCTGAGGACGCCCACACCCTTTGTCCCAACAATCCTGAGAAGGCCACCCTGATAAGGCTGTGGGTGGCCAGATGACAACATTCTTGGGACTCAAGTGAGGTGGGAGGGGCACCTCTCTGCCACATGTCAGTGCCTGCCCACTCCATGCCATGGAGAGCCGGGCCTCAGAGCCTGACTCTCCATGCTGTGGAGAGCCCGGGTTACTCTGTCTTGTTCGGTGAAGTTTTCAGGAAAAAATGCCAATCTGTGTGAGGGGCGCCTGGGCAGTCCTCTCTCCCACCCCCATCTCAGCTGCCTCTTAAATCACTCCTGAGAACCACTATTGTACCTTCTCCGAAAAGGACAACCTGCTGGGCACTATGGGGGTGGCCCTTTCTTTAACTAAAATGAGTAGGTCCACTCCCCATTCCGCCCACTGCCTGCCCACAGGGGAATCCGAGTTGGCCTCTCCTCTGAGTCCAGGGCTGCTCTGTGATGAGTGAGCCCGCAATGCTTCCATAGTGGTACAGTCCTTGCTAGACTCAGGCATCACCTGGAGTGGAACAAGCAGATTTCCTCCCTGTGAAATACAGGCAGCCTGGAATCCAAACAGGTTCAGGGGAACACAGGCGGCTTTGTTTTAGCGCCTGGACACAACCCCCCTGCAAACATTTTAGGAGTTGGCTGGAAAAGCCTGGAGCTGTGCTGTACCACTCAGGGGTTAGGGGCACAGGGTCCTGTGACCAGTTCCTTAGGGGATTATAAGTCACATCAGGCCCTTTGAATTTAGGGATATATCACCAGTCTAGTTCTGCAGAAGGGGGTTTCGGCACCCTCAGGCAAAGCAAGGGTGGGCCAAACCTGTACTGAAGAGAAGGAAGTGTGCAATGGCTGGGCCCCAGCTAGGCCCTTCCCACAATAGCCCTTCCTTTGGCCCCGGGAAGGCAGCCAAGGACACACAGCAGAAGGGTCCCCACATTATAGGGCTTCTGTCCAAGGCTATTAAGTAGCATCCGTGTCCCAGTGATATCGGGGTCAATGGGGACACAGGAAACTGGAAATGAAGATTCAGGAATTGTTTTTGCTTTTTCTTTATATTAACCCTGTCTTTCCTTCAGCAACTACAAGTTTGTGTTTTCTCTCTCTCCCTCCCTCTCTCTCCCTCTCTTCTTCCCTCCTTTTTCTCTTTCTCCCTCCCACTCTTTCTCTCTCCTTCTCTCTCTCTACCTCTTCACCTCCCATTTTCCTCTCTCCCACTCCCAGTATATGCTTTTTAAAACATACTGATTAGCATTTGAAAGTTATAAACCTGGGGCCAGAGCAATAGCACAATGGGTAAAGCACTTGCCTTGCACAAGCTGACCCCTGTATGATTGATGCCTAGGTTCAATCTCTGACATCCCATATGGTGCCCCAACCCCACCAGGAGCGATTCTTGAGTGCAAAGTACTCAGAATCCCTGAGTACTGCTGGGTGTGGACCAGAACAACAACAACAAAATTTATAAACCCTTTAAACATGTAGAAAATGACTGAGAGGGGCCGGGCGGTGGCGCTGGAGGTAAGGTGCCTGCCTTGCCTGCGCTAGCCTAGGACGGACCGAGGTTCGATCCCCCGGCGTCCCATATGGTCCCCCAAGAAGCCAGGAGAAACTTCTGAGCGCATAGCCAGGAGTAACCCCTGAGCGTCACAGGGTGTGGCCCAAAAACCAAAAAAAGAAAAAAAAAAAAAAAAAAGAAAATGACTGAGAAACTTAACCAATATTCATATTTGATCCTCGGATTTCACAAATGTAAGTACCTGGACATACTTCAGGCTCTTCCCTCTTGGTTTTTTTTTTTTGGGGGGGGGGATGTGGAATATCTTTATTTATTTTTTTTATTTAAACACCTTGATTACATACATGATTGTGTTTGGGTTTCAGTCATGTAAAGAACACCCCCCATCACCAGTGCAACATTCCCATCACCAATGTCCCAAGTTTCCCTCCTCCCCACCCGACCCCCTTCCCTCTTGTTTTTATAGCACATCCATCGCTGCAGAAGGCCTGGCAGTGCAGACCTGAGAACTGGTGCTTAGGCTAGTGAACTTAATGACACCAGGGCTGCCCCAGCAGTGCTCAGAGGTTCTGTGGTACCTGGGGATCAAGTTGAATTGTGTTCTATCTCTTGAGCTGTCTTCCTGTTCCTTCTGATACTTTTATATTTATTTATTTTTATTTTTTGAAAGTAGAAGAGAATTTGGATCACACCTTGTGGCATTCAGGGGTCACTCTGTTTTCTTTTTGTTTTGTTTTGTTTTTGTGCACCATTCCTGGAGGTACTGCAATACCAGGTCAATGTGTGGAATGGACAGAGCAAGCTCCTATTTCAGTGCCAAAAATCCATTTAATATATTGTCGTCGGATAGACAACATATCAGATATTAAACTGATAAGTACAGATACTACACTTGATCTTAGTCAAAAGGCCAAGAAGCGATGTGGGGGCCAGTCTTCATGGTACTTGGGAGGCCAAATTCAGTTCTGGGGATGAAAGTGGAGTCAACCAAGATAACAACCTTAACCCCAATACTATCTCTTCTACCGCGCACATCCTCTTTTTTTTGGGGGGGGGCCACACCCAGTGGTGCTCAGGGGTTACTCCTGGCTATCTGCTCGGAAATAGCTCCTGGCAGGCATGGGGGACCATATGGGACACCGGGATTTGAACCAACCACCTTAGGTCCTGGATCAGCTGCTTGCAAGGCAAACACCGCTATGCTATCTCTCTGGGCCCACATCCTCTTTATTTTATGCTTTTGTTTTTGTTTTGGGGCCACACCCAATGGCACTCAAGGGTAACTCCTGGCTCTGCACTCAGAAATTGCTCCTGGCAGGCTCAGGGGATCATATGGGATGCCAGGGATCTGGGATCGAACCAGGGTTGGTCTTGTGCAAGGCAAACACCCTACCCACCCTACCCACTGTATTATCTATCGCTCTGGCTCCCTACAAACACTTTTTTTTTTTTTTTTTGGTTTTTGGGCCACACCCAGCGGTGCTCAGGGATTACTCCTGGCTGTCTACTCAGAAATACTCCTGGCAGGCACGGGGGACCATATGGGACACCGGGATTCGAACCAACCACCTGTGGTCCTGGATCAGCTGCTTGCAAGGCAAACGCCGCTGTGCTATCTCTCTGGGCCCCCCTACAAACACTTTTTAAACAATATTGGGAGTAGAGTGATAGTACAGAGGGTAGAGCATTTGCCTTGCATGCAGCTAATTTGGGTTCAATCTCCAGCATCCCGTATGGTCATCTGAGGGATTGAAGTGATAATACAGCAGGCAGGACATTTACCATATATGCACTCAACCTGGGTTAGATCTCCAGAATCTTATATGGTCCTTCTTGCACTATCAGAAATAATTCCTGAGTAAAGAGCCAGGGGTAATCCTTAGCATTACTGAGTATGACCCCCAAACCAAAAAATAAATAAATAAATCAAATAAAACAAAATTGGGGTCAAAGACAATGGGTAGGGTGCTTACCTTGTTTTCAACCAATCCAGGTTTGATCCCTGATACCCTATCTGGCTCCTAAGTTCAGAGTCAGGATAAGCCCTAAACACAGCTGGGTGTGCCCCCCCAATAAATAAAATTTAAATTAGATTGCACATCAACAAATAAATAGATAAATATTTATTAAATAAATTGTATTAAATAAATGAATAAAAACTTCTATTCCCAGTGAACTGGAAAGATAGTATAGGAATTAAAGTGATTTTCTTACACTTTAAGAGACCCTCTGAGTACCACCAGGAGTAATCCCTGAGCACAGAGCCAAAGTGGAGTAAACTCTATACCACTGGATATGGTTCATTCATCTGTAGTTTTGCATTTGAAAAACTGGTATCCATTTTTATTTGTTTGAGGACACACCTGGAAGTGCCCAGGCTACTCCTAGCTCAGTGCTTGGTAGTTGCTTGTTGCATGAATGAAACCCAGATCACTAGCAGGCAAACTATGCACTCAACCCTGTGAGTTCTCTCTTCTGCCCCACAGGCAGGATATCAATTCAGGCCATTCTTTTTGAAGGATGATCTCCTGGGTTCTCTTCCCTCAGTCTAAATTTCCCTGCTCATAATTATCAGAATCTACCCTAATAATATAATACTGACTTGATCCCCTCTATGAGTTCCTATCTCCAAATAATGATATTAATTATTATCATTGCCTTGAGGGCTGGTTGAGAGTCATTGGGAAGATTCACAGCAAGAAGATGGACTTGAAACTTTTTTTTTTACCTCCATGAAACCCTATCCTACCTTGAACCCTGTGCCCTGGCACCAAATTCTCCACTATGAGTGGCCAACGGCCAGCTCATTCAAGTGGATGTCCTTCAAAATAGGTAGGTTTCCTTGAAAGATAGGTTTTAGGGGCCAGAGCAATAGCACCGCAGGTAGGATATTTGCCTTGCATGCAGCCAACATAGATTTGATCACATGTCACTCTCATCTTCCCCCTTGAGATATAGATTTTACTATTTTCATGCTGGGTCATGTACTAAGGCTCTCTCTATCATTGGAGAAGCCCACATTCTCTCTTGAGCATGTTACTCATTCTCTTTTTTATCCTTTCCTTTCCCTTCCTCAGTACCTCAAAATAAAAATTTTTTACTTAAAAAAAAAAAAGGCAGGAACAACAGAATCAATACCCTATCTACAATAAGCTATACACAGAGGTGAACAGTTACACTAGCACTCTGGGGAGGGGGGGCAAAGGAGAGAGATATGGGACACATGCTGGGAAAAGGGGTGGAGGGAGAACAACACTGGTGGTAGGAATGGCCCTGATTCATTTTCACTATGTACCTTAAATATTACTGTAAAAGATTTGTTATTCACTTTTGGTCACAAAAATTATTATTTTTTTTTTTTTTGGTTTTTGGGCCACACCCGGTGACGCTCAGGGGTTACTCCTGGCTATATGCGCTCAGAAGTCGCTCCTGGCTTGGGGGACCATATGGGACGCCGGGGGATCGAACCGCGGTCCGTCTCCTAGGCTAGCACAGGTAAGGCAGGCACCTTACCTCCAGCGCCACCGCCCGGCCCCAACACAAAAATTATTTTTAAAGGGGCCGGGAGAGATAGCACAGTGGCGTTTGCCTTGCAAGCAGCCGATCCAGAACCTAAGGTGGTTGGCTCGAATCCCGGTGTCCCATATGGTCCCCCGTACCTGCCAGGAGCTATTTCTGAGCAGACAGCCAGGAGTAACCCCTGAGCACCGCCGGGTGTGACCCAAAAACCAAAAAAAAACCTATTTTTAAAGGGGCCGGAGAGATAGCACAGCGATGTTTGCCTTGTAAGCAGCCAACTCAGGGCCTAAGGTGTTTGGTTCGAATACCGGGTGTCCCATATGGTCCCCCGTGCCTGCCTGGAGCTATTTCTGAGCAGATAACCAGGAGTAACCCCTGAGCACTGCCAGGTGTGGCCCAAAAACCAATATATATATATATAATTAAAAAAGGCAGAATTTAGGGCCATATAGTATAATAAAACACATATCTTGCTTGTTATTAACTACAGTTTGATCCCAGACTACATATTGTCTCCTGAGCACTATGGGGGTGGAGGGAGTCATAGCCCTCAAGAATCACCAGGTATGGTCTAACAACCATCTTCTATCAAAAAAGGATTTGAAGAAAAGTTGGTTTGGGGAACATTATTTCAGGAAAGCACAAGTAAAATAGGAGGTGATCGGCTAGGAGGTGATTGGGGAGCATACTACATACATTAATGAATAGATTGCCTCTGTGGGGAAAACTGAGGAGGAGTCACCTACTCCTGAGAACTTGAAAGAGATGGTGGTGCCCTCAGCTCTCCAACTGGAAGCTAGGATCCACTGACTAACATAGGCCCCTTATTGATGTTATTATTGGGGGCACACCTGATTGTTCTCAGGGCTTACTCCTGGCTCCTTGCTCAGGAATAACTTCTGGCAGTGCTAAGGGACCATATGTGGTGCTAGGGATCAAATCCTGGTTGGTTGTGAAAGTACCCTACTCATTGTACTAACCCTATGGTCTCACCTTTTGATTTTAACTCTGCAAATCCAGTTGCCTGTCTTGTAATACTAGGCAACAGAGGGTTACAAGCTGGCTAGAGATTGTCTATAGGGATCTCTGAAATGGCCCTGGGTCCTGGAAGAAATAATTATCAGCTGTGTGACTTGGGGCAAGCTACAGAGCATGTTGTTGACTGGGCCAAGGAACCAGAGTGTCAAAATGTGAGCAGAAGGGCTAGGTATGTAGTGCTCCCTATTCCATCCAGCATAAGAGCCAACCCAGCCAGCATCAGGTACTTGATGCTCCCATAGATACTGGCAGAAAAGATGCCTCATAGCTTAGGGTGCAAATCTTTCCTTACTGATGACAACTCTGTTATTAAAAATTCTCAGGGGCCTTGCTCATGGAGGACCCCAAGGTCATGGTAGTGGTGTCATTTCTCAACTAGAGATGACAAGAGGGAGAATGCCCAGCCACAATCCCACCACCACCACCACTAAGGTGAGACTTTAGAGACTCTTTTTTAGAGTTATTCATGTAACAAATACCCATCTCCCAAAACAACTCTATGTAATGTCCAGGTTGTAAATGGTATAAATCTGAAGATGCTTCATAAGCGAGTATGTATACACAGACACACAGACACACATGTGACCTCTACCTGAGTGAAGGCCTAGAATAGGAACCCAGTGGGGCAGCCCCCCCACCCCAGCTGGAGGCAGAATGAAGATGACAGTTACACTACAGGTTCCTCTCCTCTCCTTATACCTCTTGACAGCAGCATCACCTACTATGCTCTCTTGCACTCAGCATATCAGTTAACTTTTGCCATTTGCAGAATTTATTAGTCAGTTGTTTATTTTCCAGTGGTGAGTGTGAAGATGTATGTGTGTGTCTATACTACAACACATGAACAATCACAGATGATTCTTTCCATCTCCAGTTATTGGCTATTGAAAATCAAACTCCTACTAACACTTGTGTGTGTCTCTTTTAGTGGATGTCACTGGCCATTTCTGTTGAGCTGAAGATCAGAAATATGTGGCAGGGTTTTATCATGTTAGTTTTATCAGGTTCTGCCCAACTGTGTCTCAAAGTGCTCACACCAATCAAAGCATACACTTAACTGTGATAATGAGCTGCATCATGGGGTCACTAACCATATTTTTTTAGAAAATTCTGGGCCAAACCCTGTGAAATTGAATGGTAGGTAATTTTGGTGTTCTCTCTTATTTGCAAAAATCTTATTGTAGATTGAGAAGTAATGAGGATCACTCACCAATAGCCACCATGTATATTATACTCTACAACCAAAGAGGCCATTTACTTGTGCATAAGACTTTATAGTTTACTCCCAAAAGACCACAGGGACATTGTAGAAAAACGGTGGACATATCATGGCCTTTACAAATGAGGGTGTGTAATGGGTACAAGGTCACATTCGAAGTATGATTTTATCCTCCACATTCCTAATGAGTGGTTCCAGAGTGAGATCCTGAGTCCATGGGATGCTTAGCACTGTTTATGTGTCATGAGAGAGCAAGGAGGATTCAGTGTGGTCCTTCTGCTCACTTGCTTTTCCAGCTTAGGCAACTTACCATTCCACTCCTGAGCCCAGTTTCTCCATCTGCAAAAGAGAGTGAAGATATGCTTTTTTTTTTTTTTCAGAGAACTATTGGCAGAATTGAATGAAATAGTGTGTAGAATAATCCTATAAACTTGTTTTTATAGCATAAAGAGACTGGGGGTTGGTGAGATAATTTAGTGGGGTAGGGTACTTGCCTTGCATGCATCTGCCCCAGGTTTGAGCCTCAGTCCAGCATATGGTCCCCTGAATACTTCCAGAAGTGATCCTTGAACACATAACCAGGAATAAGCCCTGGGCAGTGCCGATTGTAGTGCCTTTCAACCTCCAACTTCCAACCCCACCACAAAACACACATATAAACCTGATTCTTGCATTATGAATGTGTGTGCTTGAGCCTACAATGCTGGCACAGTGACCAGAAGTTCTTGTTCCTAGCATTACTCAGAGCAGAGCAGATCATACTCAGATCATATTATTTACTCTAATATCCCCCACACTCACACACACACACATGCTGCCCTCTCAGTGGAGAGAGACCTGCTATGGATGGGGCTGATCAGGCAGGCATCCTGGAAGCTCCCTAACCATAAACACATTTTTCAAATTCTTGTCCCTGTCCACCCAGCTGGCAGATGTTCAGGACATGACTTGATATTCTCAGGTGGGCAGGTCTACTCATACCTCAGGGCCTGAGGAGCCACATGTACTCATTGGTCCACTGGCTGAGCCCACTGAAGCCACTGAGGCTTTTAGATATGCCTTTCTTTGGCAGTGTGACTCAGAGCTGTAGGGCCTGCCACAGCAAATACCCTAGAGCAATACCAAAGAATTCTAGGTCAGGACTAGGGTGGGTCCTGGAAGGGAGTGCCAAGGGGCAGAGAGTAGTCCCTGTAGCTTGCCCCATTCCAGGGCCCACCCCCACTAAGAAACACAAAGTCAGACCATCAACTTTCTTTTTGGGGTGCTCATGGAATCTTGGGGCCATTCCCTATCACTCTTCATTGAGGTTGTATACCTCAATGCTAAGACCTGAGGATGTGGTGCTCATTAGGTGCTCTGGTGCCCAGGACCACCAGGGATACCCTAGAGCTGCTCAGGAACTTCCACAACCATATCTTGCAAATGCTTGGGAGAGGCCATACCTGGCATGTGCCTAACTGCTGTGCTATCTCCCTGATGTACCACCACCTTTTAAAATTAGTTATTTATTGGGGCCAGAATGATAGTACAGCAGGTAAGGCACTTACTTTGCATGTGGCTGCCCCAAATTTGATCCCTCTACCCCATATGATCTCCCAAGCTTTTCCAGGAAAGATCCCTGAGTACTTAGCCAGAAGTAAGTCCTGAGCACCACTGGATGTAACCCAAAAGATATAAAATTATCTATTTATTTTAGGGGATATTTAAAAGTATCTTTATTGCTGTACTATGGTTTAATATATTATTAATTCTGGTTTCATGCATACATCATTCCCACACCACACCTATGACCAGAGTGCCTGCTTCTCCCAAAAGTCCCTCCAATTCAAATACATCCCTCACCTCCCAAACTCGGTCCTGAAGACCAATACTCCAGCTCTGTTTTGATGGCTATTTCTTTCCTCTTGTTTTTTTGTTTTTATTAGATTATTATTATATTGATTGAAAATATGTGATATACATAATGTTAATGATGACTCCCATAATTCTAATATCACACCCATCACCAGTGCACCCACCTCCCTCCCCCAAGTATCCCCAACTCCCCAACCTTTTAACTTCCCCAATCTCAACTCAATTGTTAGGATTATTTCTCCCAACAGCTTTTTAATTTTTGAATGAATTACTTTAAACTATGAATTACTTTAAATTATTTAAACACTGTGGATACAAGATTGTTCATAATACAGGTTTTTTTTTTACGTATACAAAGTTATTCATGATTGAGTTTCAGTTATGCACTGTACAACACCCTTCACCAGTGCACATTTCCCATCACCAGTGTCCCGTTTCCTCTGGTCCTCTCTTCTTCCTGCCTATGGGGCAGATAGTTTCCTTCTCTCACTCTCTCTCCTCCCTCTGTCACTCTCACTTTTTCTCCTCCCCCTTTTAGACACTGTGGTTTGCAATATTGTTACTGAAGGCGTATCATGCCTATCACTTTTTTAATTAATATATTTATTTAGGCATCATGATTACAAACATGTTTGTAGTTGAGTTTCAGTTATAAAAAAGAACACCCCTCTTTACCAGTGCAACATTTCCACCACCAATGCCCCCCATCTTCCTCCTACTGTACCCCTTGCCTGTATTTGAGACATGCCTATCACTTTTATCTCCTTTCAGTACCCAGTTCTTGTCCAGAGTGATCATTTCCAACTGTCATTATCACAGTGCTCACTTCTCTGCCCTAAGTGCACTCTCCCACTATTTTGGCAAGCTTCCTACCATAGACGGTCTCCTGGTTTTCATCTCTATTGTCTTTGATATTATTGCCATACTATCTCTTTTTTTTCTTATATCCCACAAATGAGTGAGATCATTCTATGTCTGTCTCTCTCCTTCTGACTCATTTTGCTCAACATAATACTCTTTATATCCATCCATGTATAAACAAATTTCATGAATTCTTTTTTCCTAACAGTCAACAGCTTTTTTTAAAAAGAGGAAGTTTCCTCTCCCCAAGGGCTCCCCACTCCCCATCTGCAGTCAACTTTCTCTCCTCAGCCCCCTGGACCCAGAGAAGACTGGTATCTCCAGCCTCTTCCTAACCAGCCCCAGATAAGCATCATGGTAGAGAAAGTTAATGGAACACCAAAGGGCTGCCTAGCAAACCCAATGCACTGCAAAGGACCTCTCTTACCAGCTCTGGGATAGGGTGCTGGCAAAGCCTAAAGAAGAAACTGTCCAGTGCACAGGAAGCATCTGGTCGGTGGGCTCCCTGGAGGACAGGAGGCTTTACAAGAAGCAGGAGGCTTTACAAGGAGAAGGGCACACGGTTAATTAATGAGGGTGCAAGGGTCCCTGCCCAGGTCAGAGAGAAATGGAGAGGTGGGATGTTGGGCTTGGACTGTGACTCTCTCTGCTCTTATGGCCTGAATCACAGTCCCCATATTCCCCAGACACAATGGCCTTCTCATTAAGTCTCCCTTCAACCTACTCTCCACTATTTAAAGGAAGTGTCACCTCCTGTTTCACACCCTCATCATTGCCACTACCCTTAAAAGTAGAGCAAAATACCCTGATCTAGACTCAAAGGCCTCCTCAACTCCTTACTCTCCTTTCATTATTTTTTCCTCTCTTTTCTTCTTTCCCTCCTCTTCCAGTCATCTTATTCTTCTCTTCCTCTTCTCTCCTCTCACTTTGAACATTCCATGTTCCTTTCTGACTCCTGGGCATCAGCCTGGCCTGCTCTCTACACTGTTTTCTGGTAGCTGCTTTTTACCATCTTTGTTGATGGTGAAACAAGAACCCTATTTCCTTTCCAAGATAATGTATCCTCCTTATCCAAGAGAAGATAAATGTATGTCACCAAAATTTATATATATTCAACCACATATATATATATAACCATAAGCAAAGTGTAACCGTGTTCCAAAATTATAATAGTATTAATGTGTATGATTTTTCTGTACAGAGTTACTAGACATTCACCATCGCCAAAGTGCCCAAGACTCTCCACCACTGTCACTAATGACATTGAGGGGGACACTCTACTGCCCAGCACTGGCCCTTGTTCTTGGACATCAATGAGAACATGCAATGTGGCTCATGGGATTAAGGCATGTGCCACTTTATGTTTCATGACTATTGTACTGTACACTGTGACTCTAATGGATCATAGGACATAATGTTTTTTTAAGTTTTTGCTATTTGGTTTTTATTGGGAGTTTTGTTTTATCTTCTTTTCATGGGTTCATGGGCTGTACCCAATCATGCTTGAGGGTGACTCTTTACTCTGACACTTGAGAGTCAACAAGTTCCAGGGACCATGTGGTGCTGGGGGTAAAACCTGGGCCTCCAGCAGGCAAAGCAGGTGTGTAACCTATTTGAGCTATCTCTCTGACCCTTCATTATGATTGAATATTAGCTTATTTCTTTGATTACTGTCCATTTCTTTGATCATAGTTGGGCCACAGAGGATAAGGATTGAGTTTATCTTATCCTCTATTGTAGCCTCAACACTTAGTGCTCAATTAATTTTTATTTTGTCTTTCTTCCTTCCTTCAGATCTCTGAAGGGAAAGCTGTTTTAGCTAGGATCATGCACTCACTGGGCTAAGTCTTCATCTGTAACCGTAGACTACTAAACTCTGAGACTTTCTACTTCTTTTATTCAGTCCAGGTTGTTCACTTGCCCCTTTACTCATTTCCTTGATTCCTAGCCTCATCCCCACCATCCACCCCTCAGCCTCACCAGCCACTTTGTAGGGTGACCAGACAGGCTTCCTGTACTCAGAGCCTGTGTTTGGGGGAATGATCCAATCAGGCTGAGCTGCATTTCTCTCCTATAAACAAATGGCCTCCGGGCAGTACTTGTGGGAAATGATGAAGTGGTATTGCTCGCTAGGCTACATCCGGGATCAAAGACTGCTGTTAGCCACGGGCAAGGGGCCTTCATGAGCCAGGCCCTATGTGGGGGCATAGGGGTATGTATTTGTGTGGTGTGGTGGGTATGTGTGGGTGTATGCCAGGACTTGACTGGGGGATACACCAAGCTTAGACCCTGCTTCTAATTCATCTTCATGGTTCTCAACTTGTGAGTGGGGCTCAAAAGCTAGGAGGGGGAATGGGGTGCCTGACTCTTACATGCTTCTTATAGGGACTTGAAGAAACCCGGAAAAAGAAGAGAGAAGTTGGTACTGATTGCTTTTGACTTGAACTCTCACTTTCAACTTCCACCATCCGGTCCTCACACATGCATGAATACATGGACTCAGCTGGGCACCTAACACAATGACAGAAGTTGACATACACTCACCTAGAGCATGGACAGAAAGTACCATTCATGCAACAGACATATACAACAGACACAACCCAACTGGACAGAGTGTATATGCTCACGTGCACTTATGATACACATGCACAGTGTAAACATAGGCATCCAGACCAGCCAGATAGCAAAACTGTTTACAGACACACATAAACATGCACCATTGTCTCACACATACAAGAGAGAGGCAGATAAAGGCAGCCCTACCACTCACACGCACACTCCTGCTGCCATAGACCCTGGAATAAGCAAGCCTGTGTGTACATAGATGCATAATATGGCCCAATCTATGCACCCTCAAAGATATCCTGGATACCTGAGAACTCTTTATATCCACAACTCGCATACATACACATAGCCCCAAAGTGACCCAGTGACCAGGGGGGTAGGGGGTAAACATGAAAACTCAGTGAGCCTCCACCCCATAGCTGGCCGCATGCAGCATTGCAAGCCGGAAGATGTGCAGCCGGCCCTGACACGGCCAACTGGCCACTCTCCAGGTCCTGGTGTAGATGGTGGGGCCAAATTGCGGGCAGCTCAGCTGACCGCCTCTGGGAACCGCCTCTTGCAGACCCAGCTCGATTCTCTTTGTGTGACCCTGAAAACTCTCCTCCCCCACAGTTGAATGGTCCCTGGAAATTTATTAACAACCTAGATTTTCTATTTCTTTTGGAAAATTAGAAGACCAGTTAGAATTAGTTCCAAGTCCCTCCCTCAAGATAGAAACTTGTTAGGGCCATAAAACTGTGGGCCCCATTTCAGACTCCAAATCCCTAAAGAATATTGATTTGTATCTCCCCACTGATCCCTGGTCGGCAACTCAAGACAAATATGCATCCAGGCTTTGTTTCTCTGCATGTGAATATGTATCCATGTATATTTATTTATATATAAACTATAAGCACCTTGTTAGCAGTTTGTTGTATTCCCCCCCCCACAAAAACTCCTTATTCAGCAAACACAATTCCTATATAGATTTGACTTTACTATGTCCTGAATACATTGTTATGCCAATAATTATCTACATTCTGTTTTGATCATTAGTTATAAGTTTTAAATTTTTTTCTATTTACAGCACAGATAGAATAGACTGACTTTGTAGTCTTTATTTAAGGGTCTCACTCCTGGCTCTGCACTCAGAAATCGCCCCTGACAGGCTCTAGGGACCACGTGGGATGCCGGCAAACCCAGATCTGTCCAGGATTGTACATGTGCAAGGCAAGCAGCCTACTGCTGTGCTATCTCTTTGGCCCTTTTTAAAAAATTCTTTGGGCCAAACCTAATGGAGCTTGGAGACTTTTTCGAGTCCTGTGCTCAGGGATTGCTCTGGGATGCTCAGGAGACCATCATGCTCCAGTCTTTGGCCCTATCTCACCTGCTGAGTCATTAATTTTTCAAAAACTAATGATTTCCTCATTTTTCCTTAATTGTTGCCATGATTGCTGTGTACTAAAGACTACACAATGTGGGACCGGAGAGATAGAACAGTGGTAGCATGTTTGCCTTGCAAGTGCTGACCCAGGACCAATGGTGGTTCGAATCCCGGCATCCCATATGGTCCCCCGTGCCTGCCAGGAGTGATTTCTGAGCAGAGAGCCAGGAGTAACCCCTAAGCATTGCCCGGTGTGGCCCAAAAAAACAAAACAAAACAAAACAAAAACCAACCAACCAAACAAAAAACTAACAAACAAAAAAAAGTCTATACAATGTGACACACAATGGCAGTGCCACTATGATAGCACAAGCCAATGAGAAGTGGTGCAGAAGATCGAATTCATGACCTCATGTCTATAAGGCAGATAGATGACCTACTACTGAGCTGCAGCCCTGGGCCCAGACCTGGAGAGTACTTTTTGTTGTTTACTCTTTGTTTGGGGGCCACACCTGGCACCAGGCACTCAAGAAAATTCTCATTCAGGGATTTGGAGTCATTATCAGAAATATTCAGACATCACCCACATAACTTAGTGCTATTCTGGAGGTACCATGTTGTGGCCCATTTTTGTTCAATCTCCAGTCATTCAGAGTCTGAGGATCAAACCCAGCTTATTGCAAGCAAAGTATATGTTCAGCCCTTAAAGTCACCTTCCCAGATTAGAACTTGAGAATTGTGAAGAGTACTGCTCAAGCATTTTGTAAAATATTTCCTAGTTTGGGTTTGTCCAAAGGTTTTCTCATGATGAAAATGGGGTTGCAGTTTCAGAGGGAGAACACAGAGGTAAGGTCCTTTTTCATGACATCATATTTGGGGTATCTGCTATCCCCCTGATTTATCACAGGGGAAGGAAAGGCTGATCACTCAATAAGAGAGTTTCCACATTAAGGATTCTTTTTCAGGATCCAAATGCTGATTTTTGGATCCACAGTGAAAAAGTCTGTAACCTACTAAAGGGCTGAGGGTTTAAGCTCTACTTTTTGTAGTTCAGAGATCAATTGAAAACACCTCTTGTGTTCTCATACTCTAATTTGCCTTTATTTTTTCATTTTTGGGGATTTTATATCAGTGATGCTCAGTGACTACTCTTAGGTCAGTGCTCCATACTAATTCCTGAAGTTGCTCAGAGGTCACTGTAGTGCTGGGAATAACAATCAGAGACTCTACATGTGAAGCATGTACATCTCTTTATAGAGCCATCTCTCTGGTTTCCTCATACTATAGTTTTTTTTTTTTGGAGGGGGGGGCATCCACACCCAGCATTGCTCAGGGACCATTCCTGGCAGTGATCAGAGGATCATAGACAGTGCTGGAGATCGAACTCAGATTGAATTCATGCAAGGCATGTGTCTTGCCCACTGTACTATCTCTCCAGTCAATATTCTGATTTTAAAATGACAGACAATTTTCCATTTTAGGAATCTATGTATCAGCCAATAACTGCAGACATTTTTGTGGATTTCTGTTTTTCTTTCTATAATCAAAGAATGACACCATAGCTCCACAGATTCAACACAATTTAGGTGTTTTTTTGGTTTTATTTTTCTGTTTTGGAGTCACAGACAACAGTACTCAGGCCTTACTCTAGACTCTGAGCTTAGGAAGCACTCCTGGCAGGACTTGGGGACCTTATGTGGTGCTAGGGATAGAACCCTTGGTCAGTCATGTGATGACAAACACCCTAACCGCTGTACTGTCATTCTAGCTCTCAACACATTTTTGATTGCTTGGTTTGGGGCCACACCTGGCAGTGCTCAGGAGTTACTTCTGGCAGTACTTGGGGGGCCATATGGGACACTGGGAATCAAATCCAGTTCATCCAAGTGCAAGGCAAATGTCTTACCCATTGTATTATTGCTCTGCCCATCCTCAACAAATATTTTTAAAGCAACTTCTTTGTAACCAGCAATGCATATTTTGGTGAATGGTGAATACGCCTCTTTCATTTTGTTTTCTTAGAATAAATTCCTGGTTTGGGATTACAGGTCAAAAGATAAGCACATTTGTAATGCTATGATAAGTATCACAAAACAAACTTCAAGTAAAGCTGTACCAATTTACCCTCTGGATTAATTTTTTTTCTTTTGCAATCCTGTTTTTTCTTACTATAAAAATAATTTATGTTTTTATGGGGTGACTGGAAATTACTTACTAGGCATTTGAAGATATTAAAGAATTTTTGTTTAGGTATGATAATGATATTGTAGACTATAAAAAATAATTCTTATCTCAGAGACAAAGAGTGACATATTTGTGGAAGAAATGTTATGAGTTGGGATTTGTTTCAACATAATATGGGAGGGGAGGAGTAGAAGGGTTCTGTCTAAACAAAACTATTGTGAACTGATGATTATTAAAGTGAAAATAATACTGACCATCACATGATTATCTTTATTAGTAAAATCTCCAAAAGTTTGCTTAAAAACATTTTTTTTTGCTTAAAAATTTTAAGCAATATATGGGCTGGAGTTCAGTGGGAAGGGCACTTGCCTTACATGCTGTCGACTGGGATTTGATCCCCAGCATCTCACATTGTTCTCCAAGCACTGCCAGGAATGATTCCTGAGCACAGAGCCAGGAGTAACCCTACACACAGCTGGGTGTGACCCAAAAGTCGAAGAAAAAAAAAAGCAATATAAATATACAGCTTAAGTGACGCTCCCATTATTTTATATATTGAGATTTATTGATGAGCCACAGCTAGCTGTACACATTATTTTTCCATGGGACTTGTTTTTTTTTTTTTTTTTTAGGGGGGTCACATCTAGGAGATTGCTCAGACTCAGTGCTCAGGGATTGCTTTTACCAGTGCTTGAGAGACAAAGAAATACCAGGAGTTGAACCCCGGAATCCCGCATCCAAAGTATGCCCTCCAGCCTATTGAACTATTTCTCCTCATTAGCATTTAAATTTCACAGTATTTAGTATTTAGCAATTGGTTGACAATGTGTGTGTGTGTGTGTGTGTGTGTGTGTGTGTGTGTGTGTGTGTGTGATGCTGAAGATTGAACCCAGGATCTCATACATGTAAGACAAGGGTCTACCACAGAGCTATACTCCCAGACCACTATCATTCTTTACTAGTTTTACTTTTTTTTTTTTTTTGGTTTTTGGGTCACACCCGGTGGTACTCAGGGGTTACTCCTGGCTGTCTGCTCAGAAACAGGGGCAGGCACAGGGGACCATATGGGAAACCGGGATTTGAACCAACCACCTTAGGTCCTGGATCGGCTGCTTGCAAGGCAAACACCGCTGTGCTATCTCTCCGGGCCCCTTACTTTTTTTTTAACTTTTTTTTTTGTTTGTTTTTGAGCCACACATTTGGTAATGCTCAGAGCTTAGTCCTGGCTCTTAGTCCATACTCAGGAATTACTCCTGGGGGTCCATGCCAGGAATTGAACTTGGGTTAGTGACATGCTAGGCAAGTATTCTAGTGTTATCTCTCCAACCCTCTTTCTTTAATAGCTTTGTGGCAAAGTCCTATATCAAAGAATCACAATTTATTTATTTGACCATCTAATAGTGGACAGCTGGGAGGATTACAGTTTTCTGCTCTAAATAATAAAGATATAGGTTGGTGATGCAGCTCAAGTGGCAAGGCACAGGCAAGTACAAGGTCCTGAATCAGATTTCCAGCCCTAGCATGCATGCCCGCCCATCTGTAGTGCCTCTAGGTGTAACCCATAAAACAACAAGAGGAGGATACAATAAACATCCTTCTACAGATGATAGCTTTGCATACTTGTATGAACAACTCCATTTTAAGGAAAATCACTTACAAGGTTCACAGAATAGTTAAATTACTTTTCTGGTACTTGGTACTTTCAAGGCCTGACTTTCTTTCCCAGTCTGTATCTGAGACTATTGCCATTTGGTGCCTGCAGTGTAAAAACATTACAGAAGGGTCAGAAATGTGGGTCAAACAGCAGAGCACATGCCTTGCAGGTGAGAGGCCCTGGTTTCATCCCAGCTACCACATGGCCCACTAAAAACTGCTAGGTGTGACCCTGGGACCTTCTTCCCACCCCTTGTCCTGCACCACTGGGTGTGGCCCCACAATTATAATAATAAAGTAAATTAAGTAAATAAAATCATTATAGAGCAGAGCTGGAAGGGGTATCCGAGCTTTGATCTAGTGCCCACTGTAACTAATAGAGCCTCAGCTTAGTGCAAGGCTAGGCTCACTGCCATCTCAGTAGGGCTGCTGTGAGCTGTGGCAAACATAGGTGGTGGCCAGCATTTATGAACATGCTGCTAATGTTGGAATCTAAGCTTACCATTTACTGGCTGTATGCCTCATTTTCTCTATCTGTAAGCTGAAAGTGATACAAATCTTTAGGAAAGTCACTGAGGAAAGGGAAGGAGACTTTTCTTGAGGTTTAGTTTATGTCATTTCACTGAATATACATCTTTATTTGGGGTGGCTTTGAGAAGATAATTAGAGAATGGAGAGGACAACCAGGACCCCCATTAGGTATTAGTGAACACCGCTAATGAGGACCATCAGGTTTAGTAAAGGTACATGCACTACCCAGCACAGAGCCTAGCACTATGGCTGTGACTTCAAGAATTGAACCAATTAAGGCAACTGACATTTTTAGGGCACTGATTATGACAGGGAGGCCCAATAAACAGAAAGGAGAGGATCCAAGAGAAATGATTACATCTGACCCACTACTTGTTATTGTAAATAATGTTTTATTCGAACATAATCAGGAAGACTCATTTATTGTCTTCACTATGAATGTCTCTGCCCAACAATGATAATATTGAATAGTTATGATAAAAACAGTATGGTCTGCAGAGATAAAAATATTTACTGTCTGGTTCTTTATATAAAAAAAATACTACCCCTCTAGTATAGACATAATAATTCATGCTGATAGCTTTAAGCACATATTGTGTTTCAGGTTTTGTTTTTTCTTAATATGTCACACAGGACTGGAGCAATAACACAGTGGGTAGGGTATATGCTTTGCATATAGCCAATCCAGGTTCAATCCTCAGCATCTCATATAGTCCCCCACGCATTGCCAGGTATTACCCCTGAGTGCAGAGCTAGGAGTAACCCCTGAGCACTGACTGCCAGGTGTGGCACAAAAACCAAAAACCAGAAACAAACAAACAAAAAAAAAACAAAAAAAAAGAAAGGAAAGAAAAACATTTAACATAAATTTATTTAGTGTTCACAATAATGTGATAGTAAATTCTATTTCTGGGTGTGGATGTCAAAGGTGGTCTCAGTGAACCACATCTGGAATTCATGTCCTTGTATGATCTCCTCCCATGTGGGATCTGGATCAGGGCTAATAGACTGAGGAACAGATGACTGATGCCCAGCTCAGCTTTTAAGATTAGTTTCTGGAGCTGAAGAGATAGCATAAGGATTAAGGCAATAGGCTTGCATGCAAACAAACCATGTTTGGCCCCTGACATCAAGACATCAAGGAGTGATTCCTGAGTGGAGAGCCAGGAATAATCCCTGGCAAAGCCTGGTAGCTTCTGTTTCCTTCCTCTTGGAGCACTTTGAGAATGCTAAGATGTCACAGAAGAGTCAAGAGTCCAGAAGAGAGGAAAGGCAGCTTTCTCCCCACCCTCAATTCAGTTTGGAGGTCCTCCTTATGACTCAGCTGGTTGCCCTTTAACTGCACTCATATGAAAGACCCCTAGGCAAGACTGGATGAATTATTATGCTAAGCCTAGTTAACTCAGAACTGTAAGAAGCAATATAACTATGGTGATAAACCACACTAGCTAGGGTGGTGTGGTTTTGTGTAGCAATAATCAACTGAGATAAGACCTCTAGTAGATTATCACAGGACTGGCTGACCTCAAAGACTTCTTTCCCACTTTCACTTAACGTTGTTACAAAGAAGAAGTTACCTGCACTTGGGGACCAACTGAGAGATCTCTCCTTGCTCGCATCTTTGTTTATTGCTTACTTGAGACACAATCTTACATTGAGATGTTTACAATAAAATAAGCAGATTTCAGGGTTCAGCCCATAGAATATTTATATTGAGCATTTGACCTTATGCAAAGTGTTGTGCTGTGCTAAATTCCTAGAAATGAAACCAAAGGTCATGAGACACGGATACCCTGTTTGGGTGAGTTTTGTGATCTGATGAAGGAAGGATGATAACGCCAGATAAAACAGCAGGTTTTCCCTTTTTTCAATTGCTACGGAAGAGGGCATGGGCAATGCAGCAGTAACAAGACCCAATCCTGGGATAGAGAGATAGTATAGAGGGTAGAGTACTTGCCTTGCATGCAGTCTACCTGGGTTCGAACTCCAGCATCCAATAAACTGTCAGGAGTGATTTCTGAGTGCAGAGGCAGGAGTAACATCTGAACACTGCCCCCAAACAAACAAACAAACAAACAATAGGACCCAGCCCTGCCTTCATGGTGTCCAGTTTAGGACAGCAGCATTATAGATGGTAAAATATACCCATTCCACCTCCTAGATATTTTACAAGTTTATTTTCCTCTTCTAGTTATATTGTCCTAAGTTGATTTTGTTTCTAGGATTTCACTTCTGATTTAAACTCTAGAACAATAGCTCTTATTTAAGGACTTACATTTAAAAATGTCACATAGGAGGAGGAGACACAGGGTGTAAAGCATTGGCCTTGCATTTAGTCAACCCCAATTTGATCTTCAATACTGGCTAGGATCAACTGAGCCCTTCCAGGAATGATCCCTAATTACAGAGCTAGGAGTAAGCCCTGAGCACAGCCTGGTGGGGCCCAAACACCAACTCTCAGTATTCAGTTAGGGTTACAGAGCAAAATAATTTACCAGATTGATTGTGTATTTTTTACATGCAAATGGCCTGGATTCATACACAAAACTGCATGGTCTCCTGAATACTGTCATGAGTAACCACTGAACATTGCTGGGTGTGGCTCAAAAATAAACAGGAAAATTCAGCTAGGACCAAAAAGATTGCTCAACAGGTTGGAGTAAATGTTTTGCATGCAGGAGAAGGTGGATTAGATCCTCAATACCTCATGGTCCTGTGAGCATCACTAGGAGCAACCCCCTAGCACAAAACTGGAATATTCTCTGAGCACTGCTAGTTGTGGCTCCCTTAAAAAAAAAAAAAAAAAAAAGTGAATCGTCCATTTTCTAGACAGCTCTGTCTTGAATGGGCTTGAATTCAGGCCCCTGTATGGGCTTGAATCCTCATGTATAGGATCTATAATAAGACCATGGGCAATTCTTTGACTATCCTAAATCTTATGTGTTTTCAATAAAATGGAGGTAAAATCATAACAAGCATAGTCATTATCATAATCAGCAACACTCTGAAGAGGTTGAACTTTAATCTGCCATTATAGCTACTCACCCAGTATGTGCTAACACTTCACACGTACCATCTATCAAATCCTCCCAGTCTTACTCTGTTCTGCCCAGTCAGATTGAGATACTTATTTCCATGGCCACGCCCTTTGTTGTCAAGGCTGGAGTCTCTGCTTTTGGTATTCCTTCCTCTACATTTCCACTCTCTTCTGAGTGAATGGCGTCTCACTTAGTTCAGAAATCAGCTCCTGACACTGTCTTCCCAAAAAAAATCTTCCCTGAAGTTTTATACAGAGCCAGGAACCTTTTTCTGGCCCCCCACAACATCCTGGGTTGCATATGTCTGTTTGCTTCCTGATTCTACTTCTTAGCATTTGCTCAAGTATGATCTCTTCCTGGGTAGACTGGAATTGAATTGCATTCTTCAGTATTTCCCCTACCTCGGATCTCTCCAGCATTGGTCAGGTGCTATATATGTCTACTGATGTGAACAGAATATGCAGTGTGCTTGATTTGCATGCAGTCGACCCAGGTTAGATTCTCAGCACCACATATGGTCCTGAGTGAACTCTGAGCACTGAGTCAGGAGTAAGCCTTGAGCATATCTGGGAGTGTCCCCAAAGTAAAAACAAGAACATGCCCATCATTTCCCTAGCAGAAGAGGCCTAAGGCAGCTGTCATTGAGGTTGGAAAATAAATTTTGGGGGGGGGGTCACACCTGGCGGCACTCAGGGGTTACTCTGGCTCTGTGCTCAGAAATCGCTCCTGGCAGGCATGGGGGACCATCTGTTCGAATCAGCTGCGTGCAAGGCAAACACTCTATCTCTGCTATCTTTTCAGCCCCTGGAAAATAACTATTAAAATAAAAAAAGGAGGGGGCCGGCGAGGTGGCGCTAGAGGTAAGGTGTCTGCCTTGCAAGCGCTAGCCAAGGAACGGACCACGGTTCGATCCCCCGGCGTCCCATAGGGTCCCCCCAAGCCAGGGGCAATTTCTGAGCGCATAGCCAGGAGTAACCCCTGAGCATCACCGGGTGTGGCCCAAAAACCAAAAAAAAAAAAAAAAAAAAAAAAAAAAAAAAAAAAAAAAAAGGAAGAGTCATCCTCAATTTACAATACTGACTGCTAGTGACAGGGTGTTATACAAATAATGTTCAAACACCAAACTGTCCATTAGCGTGCCCCTCCTCCCTCAATCTACTCTTTCCCGTCTTCCCATCATGGTAAGCTCAGTTCTCTGATTCTTGTTTATTGGTTGACTTAATTTAGAAAAAAAAAATTAGGGTGTCACAACTAGTAATATTCAGGAGTTACTCCTAGCTCTGCATTCAGGAATCAATCCAGAGAGATTTGGGAGATCATTTAGGATGTGGTTAAACCCAGGTTGTCCATGTGTAAGGTAAACACACTTACTTCTATACTATCTCTCTGATTCCAACTCTGGTCTATTTTTGTTTGTTTGGGGGCCACACCCAGCAATACTCAGGGCTTACTCTTGGCTTTACACTCAGGTATCACTCTTGGCAGGGCTTGTGGGAACATATGGGGTATTGGGGATCAAACCCAGGTCAGTTGTATGCAAAGCTATACTATCATTACAGTCCCTCTGAACTATTTTTATACTTAATTTTTTAAAACAATTTGTACAAGCACACATACTAAATTCAAAAGGAACAAAAGGGCTTACAGTGAAAATTAAAAAGTAGGTCAACTCTCAACCACCCAGCTCCCTCCCCAGAGGCCACCATTGGTATCCATTCCTGAGTATTGAATATATGCAAAATTTTTCCATTTCCTCTTTCCACAAAAAATATTTTACAAAAATCATCTAAACCAACCCACATGCACCAGGATAGTACATTTGCAACTTTTGCCTAGATTTAACCAATGAAACATTAAACTTTGTGTGTGTGTGTGTGTGTGTGTGTGTGTGTGTGTGTGTGTGAGATATTGGAGCGCAAACCCGGGGGCCTTATATATGTGAAATGTGCTCTGTCACTGAGCTATATCTGCAACCCCTATGCAAAATCTTCCTCTCTTTCTCCCTCCCATCATGCAGTTCTCCCAGACACCATTCAAGCATGCCACTTCTGTAGATGAGGCAACTGAGGCAGCAGCCATAGGACCAGGAAGGGGTGGAGGTTCTCCCCTAGGCCAGGAAAGACGGACCCATCTTTCTTCAGCTCACTTTGTGGGGGAAAGCATTGTTTTAACACTGAGTTGAAATCCACCTCCCTGAACTAATCACCAGAGGATCAATGGAAAAATACGCAGATCTGGAAGATTTCACTGCTCCTAGAATTTTCCCATTTCTGAAGCAACAGCTGCTGTTGCTGCTGCTGCTAAGGCATGCTTCAATGTCACCTCCTCTGTGAAGGCTGAGTTAGCTCACCCCCTGTTTAAAGGCTCCTTCTTCCTCATCCACTCCTACTGCCAGCAGGATGACATTTAAGCGCCTGAGCTGGAATTCAAAGCCCTGGGAGATCTGGCCTCACAGGAATCTCTGATCAGGCTTCTCCTTCCTCCTTTGTGACCACCTCCAGTCTCTCCACCTAGAACGTTTCACTAAATTTCCCCTCCACCTTGACACCACCCCTAAATCTCACCCCTCCCTTCACTCTGGGCTCTTGTAATCCTTTTTTTTTTTTTTTTTTAATCTTTTTGGGTTTTGGGTCACACCCCGCGGTGTTCAGGTCTTATTCTTGGCTCTGAACTCAGGTATCACTTCCTGCAGGGTTGAGTGGTGGTGGTGGTGGTGTCCATAAGGGGCCCCCACCCCTGAGATCAAATCTGGGTCAGCCACATGCAAGGCAAGCCCCCTACCCGCTCTTCTATCCGTCCTGTCCTTCCTGTCTGTAACTCTTTTACAGTATCCAGGCCAGCAGATTCGACTTTGAGGGCTGGGGTGTCGGCTTGGCCCTCCCCAAAGGCCTGACCTGCACACCCCACTTGAGGTGCCTGAGCCTTAAGTTTCCGTGGGCACTTCATGGGGGAAGAATGCCTAGCTCAGTCAGTACCTGGCGTGGAGTCCGCCTCCCCTAATCTCCCAGAATAGAAGTGACAGCTCTGCAGGACTGAGTCCCCTCTTAGTCATCTCTGGAAACCCTACGTCCTAGTTTGAACTTCTTGTCTGCGTCTTGTTTCCTCGGGTGTCCAAGGGGGGAAGCCTCGAGGGGAGGCCGGTGCAACTTGAAGGAGTTCAGGAATATCCATCCAGTCCTTGGAACCAAATCCCGCCCGCTAGAAACGTTGACCCTGATTCCCGCAAGAGGGTGAGGAGGTGTTGGCACACAGTAGGCGTCACGCCTGCAAGAATGCCTTAGACTGGCGTGTGTGTAGAAAGCGCGCGGGAAGGCGAGGCTGCAAAGGGAGAGAGAGAGAGAGAGGCTCGCAGGAGACCCGCTGGGGAGATCGCTCCGCCTCTTCCCCCGACAGGCCGGACGGAGCCCGGCCCCTGCAGCTGTCAGGCCGGCAGGACCCGGCCGGCCTCGCCTCGGCCTCGGCCTCGGTCTCGGCCTGGGCGCCAGTCCACCAAACCTGAACGTCCCATCCCGAGCCCCCACCTTCCTGGGCGCACAGAAGTTACCTAGCGCTCGGCTGCGCTTTGGCCCCGCCCCCGAGCGCCATTGGCCGGAGGGTTTCTTTGTTAGCCGGAGCGCGCCTCCGCTATTGGCTCGGGGGGGCTGTCCATCACGCCGCGCCGCGGAGGGGGGGCGAAGTCCCGCCTCCGGCGCGGCCTCCGCGAGCGCCTTCCTCCCCCGCGCGCCTGGAAGCGCGCCCGCCCGCCCGCCCGGCTCGCCCCGCCCCGGGAGTGCGCGAGGCGCTCGGCTCCCATTTGCTGCTGCGGCCGCGGGGCGCGGAGGGCCGAGGAGCCGAGGCTGCGGGGGGCGAGCCGGGGAGGCGGCCCGGAGCGCGAGGAGGCGGCGGGCCCGGAGAGGCCGCGTCCGTCCATGGGCCCGCGGCGGCCGGGCGGCGGCTGTGCGGGCGAGGCGCGGGGAGCTCGAGCTCAGTGAGCGAGGGAAGGAGGGAGGCCCGGGGCGCGCCGATCATCCCCCGCGCCCTCCAGGCCGGCCCCGCGCACCGGGGGCCTGCGTCGGCGGGCGGGCGGGCGGCCGGCTCGGGGCATGCCGCGGCGCCCGCGCTGAGCCCGGCCCGAGCCGCCCGCCCGAGCCGGCCGTGCGTGCATGGTGCGGCCGCCCCGCCAGCCGCTGTCCGCCGCCCGCTGCCGCTGCCGCTGCCGCTGCCGCTGCGGAGCGCGCGTCGGGCCGGGCCGGGGCCTGCGCCGCCGTCGCTCTTGCAGCCGCCGCTGTCTCCGCCGCCGCCGCCGCAGCGCCCACCATGTCGGCGGCCAAGGAGAACCCGTGCAGGAAATTCCAGGCCAACATCTTCAACAAGAGCAAGTGTCAGAATTGCTTCAAGCCCCGAGAGTCGCATCTGCTCAACGACGAGGACTTGACACAGGTGAGCGTCATGGAGAGCAGTTGGGGGCGTCTCAGAGACTCCCCACTCCCCCCACACACACACCCAGACTTCTCTCCGGGACTGCAAGTTGGCAGCGAGGAGAGGCAGCCGTGCTGGGCCGCACAGTGCGGCCGGCTCCTTTGCTGTGTGGATGTCTGTGTGTGTTTGTGTTTGTTGTGTGCAGGCCGAGGGCGGGGAGACCCTCCTGCCCGGTCTGCTGCGGGAAGGGGAGCTGATTGTGCCCATCACTAAAGGCTGGGGGAGTCAACCCAAGTCTATATGGCGGGGGGGGGCGCACAGACAAAATGTGCATGTATGAAAATCTGGGGTTGTGTGTAGAGAGGTTGGGGGAAGTGTATTTATTGATAGACGGGACAAAGGGAGAAAAAATCTGAAAGTAGCGCTGAGAAATCCTTTCCCGTTTCCATCCCCCTGCCGTGGTGTGATTCATGCTTGTGAGGTGATTCAAAAGTGCCCAGTGTTTCTTAATAGAGATAAAGTGCTTGAGGGGTGGTTTGTCGCTTGGCAGGACCTCCCAGCCCACCTCCGGACTCGGGCTTGGACTCTCTGCACAGAGTGGCCAGGGGAAGATTGGGGGTGGATGGGTTATTGGCATCCCGCTTGTCACACGCAGCCCACCCTTTCTCTGAAAGATTTGTAAAGCAGGACCCAAAGTCTGGGGAGAAGAGTTTTGTTCTTGAACTTAAACCAGAGCACCTCTTGTTGGTGGGACATCTGGGGGCTTCCCAGGATGAGGAGACCTGTTAGGACCTCGGGGTAGACAGCTTATTTCTGCTGGCTTCAGTTGTCAAAGGAGGGCTTTGAACTCTTCTGTTAGCTCGCTAGTGATTGCTATCAGCTCTCCAAACAGCCCAAAAACCTCTCCCCTGGAGAGACTGAGTCAAGGAATAGTGGTGGGGGTTGGGGGTGGTATTTGTATTGGTAATCGCTCTCTAATAAGTTTGACAGCATTCCCCACTGGCCTTTTGGGACCCTCGCACTGGTTTGCTCTCTGTTCTCCCAGTGTTCCAAGATTCCCTGGAATTCTGGGAGGGTTTGGGGACTTGCAGATTCCTTGGATTTCCTGTCTCTTTGGGGCGTGTCTGTGGCCCCTCCTTGCCCTCTTCCCTTGACTCCATCCTCCTTTGAGCTTTCTCTCAAGCCCCTGAAGGAGCCCACAGGAGCCCTTCACATTCCAGTCCAGTGTGACCTAGTTGTAGAAACTCATTTTGTAGAAGAATCCCTTAGATGGAAAAACGCTGCTTTGAAGTGTACTGGCTGGACTGTTTTTAATGCTGCTTAAATGCTTACAGGGTTTTTGATTTGTTTACACTGCAGGTCAGAGTGGGATGGCAGGGCAAGGGGTTATGGCTTGGGACTTGGTGCCCTCTTCAAGGAGGTCAGGTTCCCAACAGCCAGGAAAACTCTCTTCATTTAAAACTAAGACTTTATTTAACCGAACACCCTAGCAGCAGAATCATATGGTTTCCACCAAAGGTCCTGGTCAGCTTCGGAAGGAAATGATCCAGTTATTTTTTTTAGTAAGGTATTTTTGGGTGGACTTTTTTTTTTTTTTTGGTTTTTGGGCCACACCCGTTGACACTTGGGTTACTCTTGGCTATGAGCTCAGAAATCGCTCCTGGCTTAGGGGATCATATGGGACGCGGGGGGGGGGGGGCGCTACCACATGCGCCACCGCTCAGACCTCTCCTGAGTGGACTTTTGAAGGAGCTTCCCTCTTCTTGCTGAATGCTGCCCCATCCCATTTTCCCCCTAGGAGCAATTTATGTGGTGATGAGGATCTTGGAAGAGGAGTAAGGAGACTTTGCTCTTGATCTGGGCTATCAGTTTCAGCAGGATGATCTTGACTAAGTTCCTTTGCCTCTATAGTTTCATTCCTTTTAAAGTTGGGATTAGGGATTCTGGCTTTCCTCCCCCATCAAGTTATTGTGAGAAGCAAGTAATGACATTTACTATTTAGACTTTCTTTACAGTTTAAGAAGCAAGCAAAACTGCCTGCAGAATTAGTCAACTTTATCTTAGGACATTTCTGGACTCTGTAAAGGTTTTTCTTTTCTTTTTCTTTTCTTTCCTTTTTTTTTTTTGTTTTATTTTGGGCCACACCTTGGTGATGCTCAGGGGTTACTCCTGGCTATGCGCTCAGAAATTGTTCCCAGCTTGGGGGACCATATGGAACGGTGGGGGATCGAACCTTAGTCCATCCTAGGCTAGCGTGGCCAAGGCAGACGCCTTACCGCTTGCGTCACTGCTCCGGTCCCTGTAAAGGTCTTTCTAAGAAAATATCATGGTAATGCTAGACTACTGTCAAAACTGGTTGTTGGGCTAGCTTGGAATATGTATATTTGAGATTAAGTGGTTGGGGAAAAAACCCATACTGTTGATTGGACTCAGGGTTTGCAAATTTAAAGTACTTAAACTTATTCTTTCACTGTATTCACAGTTGAACTATGGGCTATGAAACAGGCCTGAATTCTGTAGGGCACATTTCTCCTGTGTGCCCCTAGGATATACTAAGGGGCACGGAAGACAATCTTGTAAATGGGGGGGGGAGCACTACACAGGATTGGGGACTGACCAGTAGAATGGGGAACTTGAGGGAGGAACAGAAAGGAAACAAGGTTAAAAGTGGGGATGGGGGTGGGCAGAGTCTGAAACACTAAGAAACACTGCTCTGGAATGGTAGTTCTGAAATGAGTGAGGTTATTTGTGCGGGAGAGATTAGGCCAACTTTACCTCCTGGGATTGTCCAGGAAGAAACTGCTCTGAAATAGGACTGAGGCTCCAGGCTGTTGCCAATTGCCTTAGCTGTTGCTCTTGCATCCGGCCCTCCCTCAGCCTCTTACTCTCATCCCCCAAGCTTCATTAGAAAGTCTCAGCCACTCATCAGTCTCCCCCAAGTTCCTGCTTCCTGCTGTCCTTCCCCACCCTGAGCTTATTTTAGATCAGACAGGCTGGAAGATAGATCAGCAATCATCAAGGCCACCCCCTCTTTAATGGGGGCGGACTAGGAGAGCAGAGAGGATGGGAGCAGCATTGACCAGCTTCTGCTCATGAGATGTCATCATCCCCTGCTGAGCCTTCTTGGATTTAAGTTTATCCCCTCAGGTGTGTGTTTTCTTGGTTGAGAGGTACAGATACCTTTTTCTGAACTGTATCTAGCCACCCACTGATGAGAAGATTCAATCTCGGAGAAGTGAGGCCCTCCAGTGAGGGCCCACAGTTAGAATTCTCACAGTCAGGCTTCAGTCCAGTTGAAGTTTAAGTTCAGGACAGTCATGTTAGAGATCCTCAGTGACCATTCCACGAAAACACAGTAAAGATGTTTGTGCCGGCCGGGAGAGATAGCACAGCCTTGCAAGCAGCCGATCCAGGACCAAAGGTGGTTGGTTCGAATCCCGGTGTCCCATATGGTCCCTCGTGCCTGCCAGGAGCTATTTCTGAGCAGACAGCCAGGAGTAACCCCTGAGTACCACCGGGTGTGACCCCCCCCAAAAAAAAGAAAAAAAAAAGATGTTTGTGCCAAGAACAGTTAGTTATGTTGTAGTAAAAGCCGTGGAAGGCAGACTTTGTAGTTAGTGTATCCCACCAGGCGATATTCTGCTACTGGAATCTAGAGTGATCAAGGATAAGTGTTAAGTGGTTGTCTTTTATTTTGGCTTTTGTTTTTGTTTTTATTACTGGGATCAATAACTGCAGAGCTGTCAAAATTCCTTGCATGCAGGAAGCACCAGGGTTTGAATTTGTGGCCTCATCCTTGCCTCACTTAAAGCCCCAGAGCTGTCTTCTAGGCCCTGTGACAGTTTTTTTTTTTTTTTTTAATTATTATTTTGAGCCACTCCTGCTGATGCTCAGGGCTTAGTTCTGGCTCTGCACTTAGGAACTACTCCTCATGCTCAGGGAACTATATGAGATGCCAGGGATTGAACTTGGGTGACCACATGCAAGGCAAGTACCCTTCCCACTGTATTACTCCAGGGCCAATCCTGTAACAATCCTGTACATCATGCCATGATCCTCCTCCCCCCACCCCCGAGTCTGTGTGGTGATTATTCTTTAGTACTATATTTATTCACATACAAATGAATTAAATATACAATTTAAACTTTCTAATTTGTTTGGTTTTTTTTGACCACATCTGGCAGTGCTCAGGAGTTACTCCTAGCTGTGCACTCAGGGGTCATTCCTGGCAGTGCTGCGGCTCGAACCCTGATTGGTCACATGCAAGGCAAATGTCTCCCACTGTGCTATCGCTCCTGCCCCCATACAATTTAAACTTAAAAACCTACATCTTTTGTTTGCTCTGTAATTTTATTTTGGTGTAACATGTCTTGAATTGCTTTTCATAGCATTATATTAAAAGATGCCAGGTTCACTTTTCTTTTCTTTTTCTTTTTTTCTTTTTGATTTTTGGGCCACACCTGACAGTGCTCAGGGGTTACTCCAAGCTTTGCACTCAGAAATTGATCCTGGCAAGCTTGGGGTACTATATGGGATGCCAGGGATCCAACCCAGGTCAGTCTTGTGTAAGGCTTACCCACTGTGCTGTTCTTCCAGCCCTCTTCTTTTCCCCTTCCTTCCTTCCTTCCTTCCTTCCTTCCTTCCTTCCTTCCTTCCTTCCTTCCTTCCTTCCTTCCTTCCTTCCTTTTTTCTTTTTGTGGCTATATCTGGCATTGCTCAGGGGTTACTCCTGGCTTTGCACCCAGGAATTATTCCTGGCAGTGTTCAGGGGACTATATGGGATGCTGGAGATCAAACCTGGCTTGGCTGCAAGCAAGGCAAGTAAGCCACCTTAACCCTTATACTGTCTCTCCAGTTCCATACACTTATATTTCTTTTTCTTTTTCTACTTTATTTAAAGAAAATGCATCACATAGTTGACCATAATACATTTGTTTCCAGATTAAGTGAAGACTCACATTTTTATACTGTAATTTTTAACCATTCCCTTACTGACAAACATGAAGGTTACATCTAGGTTTTGCTGTTACAGATAGTGAATGAGGATCAAAGAGATAATACATCGGATAGGGCATTTGATCCGCAACATCCCACATGCCTATCCCCCCGCCCCCAGCCAAGAACCATCAGGAGTAATTTCTGAGTGCAGAACCAGGAGTAATCCCTGAGCTCCCCCAGCCCCCCAAAAAAGAATGCTGTAGCAAAGGGCATTCTAAAAACTTTTGGGTATGTGTGCATGCACAAATGCAAGTATTTCTCCTGGGACAGCATCTAAAAATAGAATGGTTGGTTAACATTAAATGCATTAACTTTTCTTTTACAGATATTACCCAGTCTAAAAAAGGCTGTGTCAAACCTTTGCTGGGAATGAAATTATTAAATTACTTGTTTTTCCTTTGGGAATTTTGATGCCTAAGAATATTTCTGGTTCTGTGCTCAGGGTTCACTGCTGGAAGTATTCTGGAACCATATGTGTGCCTCTGATTGAACTGGGGTCAGCTGTATGGGAGGCAGTCACCGTAAGCCTCTAGACTAGCTATAGAGTCCGTAATTCTTTAATAATTTTCTAATGAGCAGAGATATTAAGTCTGTTTTGTAGTATTTGGGGGGCGCTTACCTGATAGTACTTAGGGGTTATTCCTGGCTCTGTGCTAAGGGATTACTCCTGGCAGCACTTTGAAGGACCAAATAAGGTAGGTGTTGGCCACACACAAGGCAAGCATTCAACCCACTTTACTATCTCTCCAACTCCTCTGGTACTTATTTTTGTTGTTCATTTCCCAGCTTTCACTTATCCAGAAGGTTATAGAACCTTCTGTATAGGTAGAAGGTCAGGTGTCCACAAATCTCTTCTCTTTATTTTTGGTCTTTACCACAAATCTTTTCTGTAAAAGGTTTGGTAATAATTAGCCTTATGGGCTCTGTTACTGCCCATATAACTAGTGTAGAACAAAAGCTAGTGAGAGAAAAAGCTGCTCTCATAGGTGCTGTGAACTCATAGGCATAATGATTTCCAACAACACTTGGGGGTGGGAGAGTTAGGTCACACCCAGCAGTCCTTACAGCTTACTCATGGCTCAGGGGTTACTCCTGATGATACTCTTTTTCGTTTTGTTTTTGTTTTTGGGTCACACCCAGAAGCGCTCAGGGGTTACTCTTAGCTCTACGCTCAGAAATTGCCCCTGGCAGGCATGGGGGACCATATGGGATGCTGGGGCTGGGATTTGAACCACCATCCTTCTGCATGAAAGGCAAACGCCTTACCTCCATGCTATCTCTCCTGCCCCTCCTGATGATATTTGAGAAACCATAGTGGTGCCAGGATTGAACTGAGGTTGTCCACCTGCCAGGCAAAGGCCCTAATTGATACACTCCATGACTCCAATAAAACATTATAAGGACAGGTAGCTCACAGGATTTGGCCTGTGAACTACGGTTTACTGACCCCTGTTCAAGATACTGATTGAACGGGGCCGGGAAGGTGGCGCTAGAGGTAAGGTGTCTGCCTTGCAAGTGCTAGCCAAGGACGGACCGCAGTTCGATCCCTCGGCGTCCCATATGGTCCCAAGCCAGGGGCAATTTCTGAGCGCTTAGCCAGGAGTAACCCCTGAGCATCAAACGGGTGTGGCCCCCTCCAAAAAAAAAGATACTGATTGAACAACTAGTAATGACTATAGTTATTTTCATTTGTCCTTTATTTATGATCATTTTCCTTTTTCACTCAATGCCTTTAATGTGCAAGTCAAATTTTAGTGTTTCCGTTATTGTTTGTAGTTTATCTTCTATTTTTCCTTGTGGTGCCAGGAATTGAACCTAGTGCCTTATACATGCAAGAAAGTGTTTTATCACTAAGCCTCAACTCATCTCTACTAAGCTTTTCTGTTGTGGTTGCTAAGATTATAAGATAATTTCTAATGTTTTCTTAGGTATCTATGGTTATTTTTTTATTATAGTCTAGATAACATGGTTACAGTAGTGTTAATTTATATGTTTTCTTTGTTTTATTTACACCCGTTGGTGCTCAGTAGTTAGTTGCTCCTGATTGTGCCTTCAGGAATTACTCCTGTCAATGCTCTGGGGACTATGTGGGATGCCTGTAATCGAACAGGACTCAATTGTGTATAAGACAAACACTCTACACATATTATCACTCCCAAAACTTAGCGTTTTGATATACACAGCTACTGTATCTTTTTTTTTTTTTTTGCTTGTTTTTTTTTTTTTTTGGCCATACCCGTTTGATGCTCAGGGGTTACTCCTGGCTAAGCGCTCAGAAATTGCACCTGGCTTGGGGGGACCATATGGGAAGCCGGGGGATCGAACCACGGTCCTTCCTTGGCTAGCGCTTGCAAGGCAGACACCTTACCTCTAGCGCCACCTCTCCAGCCCCTAGCTACTGTATCTTAGCTACTTCCATAGTGTTGAAGAACTATCACCACTGCCTTTAGAATTATTTTTACGCTTTATGCATAGTTATTAAATTGATCAGATATGCATTTTAGGAAAATAATTATAAAAGCAGAAGGTCTAATTAATAGAGTCCCTTGCAGTTGCCCAAATAAATAAAACAAACCATCTTTTGCATTCTCCAGGTCAGTGTTTGAGGAGAGCAGTGTTAGCCAGGGTATTGGCAGATGATTGGAGGTGGGAATTGGGATGATGGGTAGATAGAAATATCTTTTTTTAAAAAAGATTTTTCAATCTGCCATCTCTGCCCTAAATGGACCTTTAACAGACTACAAATAAACGACGTGAGGGATGAGGAGTTGTCAAAAGCTATATAGTATTTTTTTTTTTTTTTTTTTTTTTTTTTTTTTTTTTTTTTTTTTGGTTTTTGGGCCACACCCGGTAACGCTCAGGGGTTACTCCTGGCTATGTGCTCAGAAGTTGCTCCTGGCTTGGGGGACCATATGGGACGCCGGGGGGATCGAACCGCGGTCCATCCAAGGCTAGCGCAGGCAAGGCAGGCACCTTACCTTTAGCGCCACCGCCCGGCCCCAACTATATAGTATTTTGACCTTGTAGAGTTAAGAGTTTGGAGTGGCAGTGAGAGAGGAATTCTGATATTCAGGGAGGGAACACTCACACTTAGGAGGTCCTGTGGAATTGGGTTGGTTGAAAGGAGTAGAAGAAGCAGGTTTGCAGGTCCATCAGGTTCAGCTTTCAGTCCCTCTAACCAGCTTTGCTTGGGTTCCTTGGATTGCTGGCGAGTGACCCAGTGTGAAGCTTTATTTTCCTTTGAATATGAGCTACTTCAGACATAATCTTCTGTGGAAGGACTCACTGCATCTGAAGATGTGCTTGTGTGGGTCATTATGACTTTGCTGTGAGACTGTTTGCTTTCTTTTTCATCTTCCAACCTCCCATTTTCCTATCTGTGGAGTGAGAAGTTTGCTCTTGTTTCCCAGGGTGCTTTCAGTCCTTCTGAGTCTTCTCTCATTCCTCTTTCTAGTCAGAATTTTCTGCTCCTTGGGGCCAGAGCAGTGGTGCAAGCCGTAAGGCGTCTGCCTTTCGTGTGCTAGCCTAGGATGGACTGCAGTTTGATCCCCTGGCGTCTATATGGTCCCCTAAGCCAGGAGTAACCCCTGAGCATCACCGAGTGTGAGTGAAAAAAACGGGGAAAATAAAAAGAATTTTCTGCTCCTGGACATGACAGTGCCCTGGATGACTAGGCTAGTGGGTCTGTAGCGAGAAGTCCAGATCCAGACATTTGGGAAGGAGGAGCAGGGGACACAGGAAGTCTTTGAGAACCATATCATCAACTTTTTCCTTTGTCTTGTGACATTTTTAGAATTTTTCCAAGCCTGAAACTTTTTTATTTGATATAATATTTATTTTAGAAGCAATGGGAAAATGTGCCCACCCTTTTTAGGAGATTTGTAATTTTTATGCATATTGTTTGGCAGTGGCTGTGTCAACAACTACCAGTCTTTACAAATGACCAACAAGCACTGAAAAGATGGTTCACATCATGGCCCTAGGGAAAAGCAGATTGGAACCTTCAAACCCACTAGAATGGCTATATAATAATTAAAAGGAGAATGGAAAGTAGTAAGTGTTGAGGATGTGGAGAAACTGGAACCCTCATACATTGCTCATGGAAATGTTAAATGGTACAGCCACTGTGGAAAACACTTTGGCAGTTACTCAAAAGAATTACCCTATAACCCAGTAATTTACTCCTAGTATATATATAAAAGAATTGAAAACACATTTAAACAAATGCTTTAGTGCAGATGTTCAAAACAGCGCTATTCACAAGTATCAAAAGGTAGCAACAACCCTAATGTTCATCTAGGGACAATGGATAAGGGAATTGTGAGGCATACACACAATGGAATATCAGTCAGTTATAAAAAGGATTAAGTACTAAGACATACTACAGTAAGACTAAACCTCAAAAACATGATGTTTAGCGAAAGAAACACAGAAAGCCACATGTCATATGGCTCCATTTATACCAAATGTTCTGAATGGGTAAATCCCTAAAAACAGAAAGCAAATTGCAGTTGCCAAGGGCTACACAAGAGGATCAAGAACCTGCTGATGGAAATGGGGCTTTATTTTGGAGGTGAGGAAATGTTTCAGAATTAGATGGAGATATTGGGGACATGCATAAACACTTGGAATATACTGGCTGTTGACTTTTTTACTTGAAAATGATTAAAATTTAATGTTATTTGAATTATTCCTTATTGAAAAATAAGAGTATACTAGGGTCACATCACACATTCCAAATCTGCCCTCTGCTTTTGAGTCAGTGAGGTGAATATCTGGTTATTTGTACAGCTTAACCCTTGAGTCCCAGGTCCTGAGCATGGAGTCACCAGACTGAGCTCTGAACTGCCCCAGACTGTCTGGCCCACATCAGTGACCATGGTCCCAGGCATGGCCTTGCCCTGTAGTGTTGGTTATGGCCCTATTTAAAAAGAAAATAAAACAGCCAGCAAGATAGATGTGCCGTTTAGGGCATAGCTTGCCAATCCCTCAGTTAAGCTAACCCTGACCCATAGAAGTCAAACACAAGCTACACATAGGATTTAACTTAAAAAAATAAGAGATGGCTGTATCTATGTACAGTATCTATCTTGTGTATGAGATGAGAGTGACAATGCTTCCCTGCATTGACCTACATTGACTATTGGTGTCACTGACATTGCCATTGTATTCCAAAGCCATAGTGTGTGCCTTCTAGCATGTGACAGACAATGGTGTGACCCCCACACTCCATAATCACCACGACTAAGTCCCTGACCCCTGAACATTGCTACAACAAAGGGATGGGGCAGGAGTAAAAGGCTAGGTGTGTTACTTAGTGGTAGATCATATGCGTTTCCTGTTTGAGGTCCTGGGTTTTCTCCCAGCAGTACAAGAAGCACATAGAAGTAAATAAAAATGAGAAATGGGTCTTGGCTTAAAGAACCTGCCAAGGTCTTGAATTCAGATCCTAGTGCTACTGCATGTTTTGTGGCCATCAGGACATCCTACTGTTTGGGGTGAGGAAGGCTGCAGGATCTAACTTTCTCACCTGGCAAGTGCAGAGCCTCCACTTTAGACTCTGGTGCTACTTGTAAGCATGGTAATCCCGATAGCCCTGTTGTTAGGGATGCCTGTTGAGAAAGGACCTGAGATGGCTCAGTGCCTTAAAACAACCAGGACAGATGTGAACTTAATTTCCAGGACCAGTCGTGCACCCAGTAGTCCTGACTGCCCCTGAGACCCTGTGTCTGGGGTCTTTGTTCTGTTTAATGAACACATTCAAAATATTGTGATTTTAATGCATAAAGAAGTTATTGTATGTATGTAATTTAACTTTGTGGCACTATCCAGTTCTGACAAGCCATCCTCCAGGGCTGGTTCTCCCAGTGCTCAGTAGGACTTCTGAGGCCATCAAGGAGTGTAGAAGGTGGAATATACAATGGTGTCTGCATCCAGAGGATTCCTGGTTCGCTGGTCTCCTTATACCACTTGCTCTTCATATCCTACCCATTTCTAGACTTGTTGATGTTGGGGCCATCTTTCATCTTTGGAACTTCCCTTTAGTGCATTGTGAGAATTTTGACCCTATCTACGTGTATAGGGTCCTGGCCAGGGTCCAACAGGCCTGAATTTGGAGAGTGAGTGAAAGAGTGAGTGGTGGGGGCAGCCTTAGTTTCCCAAGGAATCAAGGAACCTATAAGGATGGTGCCCACATTCTGTTTCTATGGAGTGGGTGTCAGTGGAATGGCTGGGCCCTCTTTGTAGTAATTGTTATTCTGAGGAAGTGTGCTCTATTCCCTCTTTCCTCTCACTGGGGAAATGTTTTTATTTGGGCAATCTGATTGCTACGACCCTGGTGCTGTTTAGCTAGAATAAAGAATTTTGACTTGGAATGTTTATCTTTATTTATTAATATTATAATTTTGGTTTTGGGGCCATACCCAGCTTTGCATAGGGACCACTCCTGGCTCTGCACTCAGAATTAATGCTGGTGGTCTCAGGGGACCATATGGGAAGCAAGGGTAGGTCACGTGCAAGGCCCCAGATGTTTATCTTTAAGTTGTTCCCAGGCTGCCACTTAGTCTTGAAATAAAAAGAGAGGATTGCAGTCTGGGAAAAGAGATCCACATCCTTGTGATCTGTAGAGAGGGAGGTTAGTGGGAAGTGTGAAGAGCTCTGGTTGCTAATTTGGAAGGTGTTATTTTTGTTTTGTTTTATTTCCATTTTGGGCCATACTTGAAGGTACTCATGGATTACGTTTTGTTTTGTGATCAGAAATCACTCATTGTGGGACTCTGGACCCTATGGGATGCTGGGGATCAAACTTGAGTCAGCCTTTTATACTACTGTTTTGGCCCCTAATTTGGAAGCATTTTGCCCAAGAAAATAGATTTTCCTTTTATTCTTAATAACTGTCTTCAAGTCTCACTTTTTCATGTAATGCAAACTCATTAGATCATGGGGTGAGACTTGTTTACTTATTTATTTTAGGGAGGGCACACCCAGGGTGTCCAGAGGCCACCAGGGCTTCACCCCATGGTGCTGTGGGTGGGAGCAGGGGATGTACCAGAGGTTGTCCCTGAGACCTTGTCACATGCCAAGCATGTACTTCACTACTTGAGCCATATCTACTGCCCCTAAATTGAGGTGTCTTAAAGGAAATACTTTATGAAATAGAATAGATGACCCAGATTTGGGTGGCATGGGTTTGGAACTTGGGGGTGATTTCTCCGGTCCATTACTTCATTACCCATCTGCTGTTCCATCCTCTCTCTGGTGGCCATGAAAGATAGACTAGAATACTCTTACTCAGGCTTTGTGGACCATCCAGTCTTTGAAGTTGGGGCTCTGTGAAATCTTCCAAGGCAGTGTTTTGGAAGCCCTAAATTTTTAACCCTGAATACCCTCCACACCCCTCTCTTGCCACTTCCTTTTGGAGCAAGAGAGGCAGTGGGTTGATTTGCTGGCATTTTGTCTCTGGAGACTAGAACTAGAATCTTCTATGCCACTTGGTGGTTTTCTGTCAGGGTCATCCTAGTGCACATGAAACCACAGCCTGTCTTTTTGCCCCAGAACCTGTAACTCTTTTGGTTCCTTCTCTTGTCATGCTCAACTGGGTATCTCCATGCTCCACTGTCCTGCCCTCAGCCTTGGGGCAATTTGTGCAGATAGGCTTACGCCATATGCCCCAGCATTCCCTGCACATAGAGCATCTATCCCATGATCTCATTCCACTCTTGGCAGCTGGGTGCCAAGGAATGTGGCATCAGTGCCAGCATGGGTAGTAGGAGAAGAGGGGATTTCAGAGAACGAGGGTGGCCCCTCTGCGGTCACCAAGATGCTTAGCAATGGGCTGTTATATGGGACTCCCTGTGCCCAAGAGGCTCCCATGCCAACTTTGGATCAGTCAGGAATCCGTTCTTCCTTTTGGGAGACCGCTTTGTAAACTTGCTGCTGTTTCTGTAGCAGGCGTGGGGTGGTGGTGGTGGTGGGGGTTGTATTGCGAACACACATCAAAACTGTTGAACTACTTCTGATTCCTCCCTCCCACCCGAAGGGGCTTGTTCAGTTAGTTGCTAAGCACTAACTCCCATCACACTAGTAAGTGGGTGAGGAATTGTTACGCCCAATTGGAGTGGAGTAGCTGAAACCCAGGGAGGAATAATGACCTGCCTTGGTCACAGGAAGGCCAGTGTGAGTTTTTCCAAAGTCCTGTTTGTCCTCCCTGTCTGATAACAAGTAACCTTTGCTATCAGAATCAACGCCTTGTCCTGACATGAATTCCGTAGTTGTTGGGGTGTGTGGGGTGCATGCAGGGAAGGTGGCTACCAGGATGCTTCCTGTAAGTCCTGAAATCTCTTCAGGCTCAGGGTGTCCCATATCCCCCAGTTAGGTTGTTGGCCTGTGGCGGTGACCAAACCTTTGGCACCACCCTAAACAGGAAACACTGCCTTTCCCCCTGAAAAAGGAATTGGAATCCAGAAATAGTTTTCTTGATCTCTGGAGGTACTGAAGCACGAGCTTTACAGAGACCAATCAGGCTTTGTGGCACACTTTCAGGCATCATACTGGTAATCTGGGGGGTGGGGGGGGGTGGAGGGGAGTGGCCACTGAGAGTCTCTGTGGAACCAGAAAGAGTCTATCTCCTGGATGTGTCCCAGTACACACACCTGAGCCTCTCTCTCCAGTTGGGCTGGTGAAGTGTGAGCCAGGACTCAAGGAGTGTAGTCTCAGTAGAGCTGGAGCATTCATTTGGCTTGATACCTTTTCTGACCTAGAAATCTGACACAGTTTCCATTTTCTTTTAAATGTACCCAGGGGAGGGAAGGCCTGGGTGCAAGCTGGTGCTTTCAGCACAGATTTAGGTTCACATTCTGACTCCATTTATTGTCCCCCCCCCTCCCGTGCTGATTGAGCAGGTTAATCCGAATTCAGGTGTATGTGTTTCCCTGAAAAGTGGGGTCTCTCACTATGCCCTTATATTTGAGTTCCTTTGAGGATGGTGGAAAATGCAGAGATCTCAGCCACTGCAGGATAGAGAAATCACTTTTTTGGTGAAAGTTTGCAGATAATGTGGGCGCTCAGTCTGCGTGGCCTGTTTTGTAAGCACTGATGCAGAGAAGTGTCCTGCCTCTGTAATTTAGTGGGACAGCTGACATTCAAGCTTCTGTCTCCCTTACTCTCCCCCACCCTCATACCTTCAAAACAAAAGTCAGGCTGCCTCTCCCCAACTGAGTAGCTTGGCATACCCTAGAATTTTCCTTATATCAGGCTGGAAGGGGCCAAAGGCAATCTGTTGAAATGGATTTGCTTTTCATCACGGGTTTAAGTATAAATATTGAATACAGCTTTTTTTTTTTTTTTCTTTAATGTGGCATCAGGGGGCCAGGGACTGATCTGTTTATCCTACACAACCTCTACCTCAGAGCTCTATCCCTGCAATATAGACCTAACTATATGTTGTGGGTTTTTTTCTTTTTGTCCCCTTGGTTATTTTTTGGGGGTGTCATACCCAGCAGCACTTAGGAGTTACTCCTGGCTCTGCTCTCAGAAATTACTCCTGGCAGACTCAGGGGATCATATGGGATGCTGGGGATTGAACCCAGGCCAGCTGTGTGCAAGGCAAATGCCCTGTCTTCTGTGCTCCAGCCCTAAGATTGAGCTGGTTTTAAGAATGTTTAGGGGCCAGAGAGTATAGCAGACAGAATGCTTGCTGTGTATGCAGCTGACCCCAGGTTCGATCCCTGGCACCCTACTAGGTACCCTGAGTACTGCAAGGGGTGACCCTTGACTGCAGAGCAAGGAGTGTGCGGGCTCTGTGGGTGGCAGTGCTGATTCCACTTGAGAAGGTACTTTGAGTTGCAGTATGAGTTGTTGTCAGCAAAGTAGTAGAGAATTAAGAAGGGCCATCCTTTTCCTGCTGGTGTCCATTGGAAGCACTCTCCTGGCCTCCCTGGAGCCTGGAGGAAATGAATGAAGGAGAATCACAAACAGCTCTAAGACCACCCAGAGCTTGGGCAGGGTCAGGGACCAGACTGTCTGGTGAGTGCAAAGGAGAGATCAGGCTGGGGTTTTGGTCCCCTGTGCTGATTTGGCTACTTCCTCCAGGAGATGGGTTTCTATGACCTCCCTACCCTTGAGCCAGCACCATTCATATTCTTCAGAGATGAGCTTTCTGCCCAGGCCACCTCTGTTAGGGTCTACATAAGTAGAGGGAGCTCCTCCCAAAGCCTAAGAACATGATTCCCCAATAGGCAGATATTTTCTTGGCACATAGCCTGCTGATTCCCTGTTCCCAGGTCTCCCCTCCTGCCCTGAAGCCTGAGTAGGGGCCACTCAACTTGGCTGTGTTCCCCTCAAGAGTGTGGTAATCTTTCTATATATACATTTTAGGGCAGTGACATGCTATGGGATTATATATTATGGTGGTAGTGGCTGTGATGGATTCATAGTGAGCAATAATTGTGGTGCACCAAGCCACTATTCACTTACTTATAGTCACTGCAATCTTATGAAGTACAAGAGATAAGAAAACCCAGATGCAGAGAGGTCACATAACTTGCCTGAGGGTGATGCTGTAAGAGGAAGAACTCCTACACCAACTTAGACAGTCACACTAAGGCCTCCTCCATCCTGGTTCCACACAGTCGGGAAATCTGTGTGTGTGGATCAGGTTGATCATTTGGACATTTGATGTCTGGGGACAGGGCTGTCTTGCTGGGAGGAGGATTGTGTGGCACTCACATGAAGCGTGAGCCTTGGGCGGACTTTATATAAATGTCCCCTTCCCATCACTCTCCTACCCTACATATTTTTTTTTTTAGTGGGAAACAGTGCTTCTTGAGACACGTGTAATTCTTCTTTACCAAATTGTTGCTAGATATTTTTCCCCCATGTATTCCCTAGCGTTCCTCCCATTGCCTGAATGGCACTATGTCCCCCAGGTCTCATAGCACGGGCTCCTTGTCAAGACTAAACTTTCTGGGGTTGATGCAATAGTAGAATGGGTAGGACACTTAAGCCCATCCAGTTTTTATCCGTCATTCCATCTGGTTTTCCAAAACCTACAGGAGTAATCCATGAGTGCAGAACCAGGACTAACCCCTAAACACTGATGGGTATGCCCTAACCTAGTTAAAATGTAATTTCTCGCCTGTTCTTTTCAACTGCTGCAGTTCATGGAGAAACATAGGATTGGGTTATACTTGGGGCAGTATGTGGGCAGAGGGGTGAGTGGGCAAGTGACTGGGTGGTTGAAGTGGGCATAGAAAGTAAACTATTTGGGGCCAGAGAGATAGCATGGAGGTAAGGCGTTTGCCTTGTGTGCAGAAGGTCGGTGGTTTAAATGTCGGCATCCCATATGGTCCTCCGAGCCTGCCAGGAGCGATTTCTGAGCATAGAGCCAGGAGTAACCCCTGAGCGCTGCCGGGTGTCGACGCCCCCCCCAAATAAAAGGAAGGAAGGAAGGAGGGAAGGAAAGAAGGAAGGAGGAAGGAAGGAAGGAAGGAAGGAAGGAAGGAAGGAAGGAAGGAAGGAAGGAAGGAAGGAAGGAAGGAAAGTAAGCTATCTGTCATTTGTGAAAACGTGTTCTCTTCTGACCTAGGATGGAATGCACTGGATGTACATTTGGGTGGGGAGAGTCTACTGGGCAGTACCTGGCAGTTCTTAGGAAGCCTTGCAGAAGCAAGTATCAAATTTGGGATTTTCTGCATGCTAGGCATACACTCCAGTTCTTTGAGATAACTCCCTGACCATGTGCTTTTTTCTGTTTTTTTTTTTGTTTTGTTTTGTTTTGTTTTGTTTTTGTTTGGGGGACACACCTTGCGGCCCTCGTGTTACTCCTGGCTCTGAGCTCAAAAATTGCTCCTGGCAGGCTCACTGGACCATATGGGATGCTGCGGATTGAACCCAGGTTCGTCCTGGGACGGCTGAGTACAAGGCAAATGCCCTACTGCTGTGCTAACGCTCTGGCTCCACCATGTGCATTGTTTTTGGATTAAAATGCATGCAATATAAAATGAAATATTTTATTTGATTTATTAAATCCAATCAAAGATTTTGGCTTTCCTCTTCATTTCCCTTTGTTACTATGCCAATGAGTCACACACTTGTTTGTGGTGCTTGCTGGCCTTTCACACCAGGTATTACCATGGCAGTGCTGCTGTGATCACTAAACCCACGTCCCTAGGCCAGATAACCCATTACACAGTTGAGAGGCCAGGGAGATAAGGTTGGAGTTCATGTTTTGCATGCAGGAATCCTGGGTTCAGTCATTGACACCACATGATACCTCATGTACTGCTGGGTTTTGCCCAGGTATCAAAATCAAAACAAGTAAAAATAAAGAAAGTATATCATTGGCTGTATTTATCATGTTCTTTAGTTTTGGACCAAGCCTAGCTATGCTCAGGGGTCATGGTGATCTGGGGATTAAACTAGGGTGACCTCATGCTAGGCAAGTATATACTATCTCTCCAACCCATATTCATAATGTGTACTACCATTCTGCAGTTCAAAATATATAATAAACAAATAATTTTCTATAATTATTTCTTTATTTTTGTTTTTTTTGGGGGGGCACACTGTTTGATGCTCAGGGGTTACTCTTGGCTATGCGCTCAGAAATTGCTCCTGGCTTGGGGGACCATATGGGACGCCGGGGGATCAAACCGTCGTCCCTCCTACGCTAGCCTTTGCAAGGCAGACACCTTACCTCTAGCGCCACCTTCCTGGCCCCCTATACTTATTTCTTAACACCAATTCTTAGCCACCAACCAAAATGAGCTTACTTTTTCTGGAATGTCATTGAAATGGAGTCTTAGAATATGGGACTTTTTAAAAATTGAATCACTGTGACATAGAGTTAAAAAGTTGTTGAGCCCTGATACATTGTATGTCTGATACCCAATCTATGAAATACTTTGTAAATCATAATGGTTTCAGTAAAATATTAAAAACAACCACAGGGGCCAGAGTGGTGGTGCAGCAGTAGGGCATTTGCCTTGTACACGGCTGACCTAGGACGGACCAAGGTTTGATCCCCAGCATCCCATATGGTCCCCCAAGCCAGGAGCGATTTCTGAGTACATAGCCAGGAGTAACCCCTGAGCGTCACCAGTTGTGGTCGCAAAACAACAACAACAAATACTCATTGAACAAATAGCAAAAAATAAAGTTGTTGATGGTGGAATTTCAGGCATACAATGTTCCAACATGTACTTCTTTATCAGCATACATTTCCCACCACTAATGTCCCTTCCCCCCCAGGCCTACCACTTACAAAGATACTTTTCTTCTCTCTTCTTCCCTGTTTTTCCTTTTAAACACTATGGTTTATAATACTAATACTGAAGAGGATCATGCATATCACTTTACTTCCCTTCACAGCACCCAGTTCTTGTTCATTTTCAGCTATCACTGTCATAATGGTCCCTTCTCTGTCTTAGCACATCTCTACCTTCACCCTTGGTGGTAAGCTTCCCACCATGGAATAATCCTCCTGGTTTTCATTTCTATTGTCTTCGGGTATTATTCTCATACTATGTTTTTGTTTTTAGTATCCTGCAAATTAGTGTAATTATTTTTTGTCTGTTCTTTTCTCTTTGACTCATTTCACTTATGCCTGTCCAACATGAAACTTTTTGTCTAGTTTCTTGCATCTTAGGTTAATGTTTTCAGGGTGTGTCCATGTGGTAGTATATATTGGACTTAATTTCTTTTTGTAGGGTGTGGTGCTAGCGTCACCACCAACCCTGATGGTTCTGAGGGTCAATTCTAAAATGCCATTGCTCGGAGTGTCATATGTGGAGATTGCACCAGTGTCAGCTGCATGTGAGGCCAATACCTACTCTCATTCTAGTCCTGTACCTTATTACATTTTGTGACTGAATAGTCATAGCCTATTGTACGGACATACTTTTTATGTTAGTATTTTGGGGTTTGGGCCATACCTAGTGGTATTCAGAGCTTACTCCTGGTTTTGTGCTCAGGGATCACTCCTGGCAGGCTTGGGGGACTATCTGGAATTCCAGGGATCCAACTCAGGTCAGTTACATGCAAGGTAAGGCACTCTACCCACTATATTTTGTCCAGGCCCAGGATATACCACTTTTCGTTTACTCTCTTCATCAATTAATGGACATATTTATTGTTACTAATTATTGATTGCTGTGAATAGTGGTATTGTGTACATTCCTGTAGGCGTTTTGTTAAATACCTACCTTCTGTTCTTCTGAGTTGAAATTCAGGAATTGCTGTGGTAATTTAGTTTTTGAGAAATGTTTTTTGAATCATTCTAAAAAGCCAGATATTAATATTGCTAACTTTTGGAGGATCATGGAGATGGTGTTAGAATGGTGGTTGGTCTGAATGACACCGTCTATGCCCTCATGGATGAATCTAGGATAGATAACTGCTGTCTGAGCTGCTCTTGGGGAGTATAAGCATGGGTACAGTCCTTAACATGGTGTCAGAGGAGTCCATCCCCCTTTGAGCTTTCTCCCCTCCTTTTTTGGGGAGTGTGTGGGTTACATCCAGAAGTGGTCAGGGCTTTTTTTTTTTTTTTTTTTTTTTTGTGGTTTTTGGGTCACACCCGGCAGTGCTCAGGGGTTACTCCTGGCTCCATGCTCAGAAATTGCTCCTGGCAGGCACGGGGGACCATATGGGACGCCAGGATTCGAACCGATGACCTTCTGCATGAAAGGCAAACGCCTTACCTCCATGCTATCTCTCCGGCCCCAGGGCTTTTTTGTTTTGTTTTGTTTTGTTTTTGGGTCACACCTGGCAGCGCTCAGGAGTTCCTCCTGGCTCTATGCTCAGAAATCGCTCCTTGGCTGGCACAGGGGACCATATGGGATGCCGGGATTCGAACCACCGCCCTTCAGCATGCAAGGCTAACGCCCTGCCTTCATGCTATCTCTCCGGCCCTAAGGGCTTATTCTTGATTCTGCACTTAGGGATCACTCCTGTGTTGCCATGGGGGAATCTGTGTCAGTCATATGCAAGGCAAGCACCTTACCTGCTGAACTGTGTCTCAGACTCCATACTCTCCTCCTTTCCCCCTCCTTTTGGTCAAACCTAGACCAGCTTCATTACCAAGAAGATATTTTTGGGAGGATGCTGAGTGAGCATGGAAGTTGAAGCCCAAGTAAGAAGGTGGTGTGCACCCCAGAGTAGTGAGGAACATGGGGAACCACAAGTGAGAGGCATGGAGAGCTGCTGGGGAAGGGGCCCTGGAACCTCAAAAGGTTCTTGGGTCAGTAGCAGGAAAGGACCTCATCTATCCTGTTTGTCACTCTTCCAGGTTTTACATTCCTTTTTTGTTTGTTTTTTTGTTTTTGGACCACACCCGGTGACGCTCAGGGGTTACTCCTGGTTATGCACTCAGAAATCACTCCTGGCTTAGGGGACCATAAGTGCAAGGCAAACACCCTACGGCTGTACTATCGCTCCGGCTCCAACACTACTTTTTCTTTTCTTTTTTTTTTTTTTTGGGAGGGGGTCACACCTGGCAGCGCTCAGGGGTTACTTCTGGCTTTATGCTCAGAAATCGCTCCTGGCAGGCTTGGGGGACCATAAGGGTTGCCAGGATTTGAACCACCGTCTTTCTGCATGCAAGGCAAACGCCCTACCTCCATACTATCTCTCCGGCCCCAACACTTTATTTTTTTTAACAAGACAGAAACTGGACATGAAACTCACATATGTGAAGGCTGGGAGGAGAAATGACACCCCTTTGAGCCCACCCCCACCCTAGTCTATCCTGTGCTCCAGGCTTCTTCACTGTCTGATAACCACTGATAAAACATCTGATGTATGCAAAAGAAAATAAGTACTATATCTTATGCAACATGAATCCAGTCTAAATTTAAATAATAAACACTCATGAACTTACGTCTCACCTGCCCCACCTCTTTCAGTGTTTCCTCCCCTAGGGGTAACCTTGGATGATTTCTGGAGCCAGCCAGAGGCCTAGGCCCAGCTTAGGGTGTCCAGGCATTGTTCCTGAAGAGAGTGAGAGTTACAGACAAATGGACAAAGCATTTTTGGTTTGAGTCCCTTTTTTCTTGTCTTCCCAGCTCTCCAGAGGGTCTGGAGAAGTTTCTCTGTGCTTGATGACTCAACTTCTCTCACTGGCAGGGACCCAGGGGAGGGGTCCACAGCAGATACTGGCTCTGATGCCCATTCTCTGTTCAGGCCTTCTCTCCAAAGCAGACTTGAAGTGTCGAGCAAGACTTGCCTGCCCTGCTGAGTGTGGATTTGGTTTTGTTTCTAAATGGACTGTACTACGTCTGGTGTGAGAGGCAGCCTTTTAAGGTAGTGTGTGGAGAAGGGACTCTTGGGGAGAAACCAGGAGGTAGGTGTGAATGCTTGCTTGTATTTGGCTTAAGGAGAGCTGAAGTGTAATCAGCCAGGTGATGCCAGGAGAAGTAGGTGTGTTGGGGGCAGGACTGACTGGTTACTGAGCTGAGAGCATACTGGGTGGGATTGAAGAGGGCTGGTTAGGACTGTGATTCTCAATGGTTTGGTCTCTGGATCTCTTTGTATGCATTTGGTTATTTAAGGCTCTCAAAAGATTTTTGTTTCAATGGGTTATGTCCATGGCATTTACTCTGTTAGAAATTAAAACTGAGCAGTTAGAGGCTGGAGAGATAGTACAAGGGTTAAGTTGCTTGCCTTGCATGTAGCTGATCCCAATATCATATAGGTTTCAAAAAGCTAGGAGTGATCCCTGAGCACAGGCTAGGACTAAGCCCTTAACACCAACACTCACTTCCTCCCTCCAAAAGACACCCCCCCAAAAAAACAACTGAGAAGTCAAAGTACTTATTGACAGAAATGCAGACCAGTACATACACAAATTACATGTGTTCTGAAAAACAGCTGTCCCAGAAAAAAAATGTTGCTGAAGAGTAGCATTATTTGACCTTTATTGAAGTTGGGTTCACATACTTTCTGTATTTCATTTTTTGTCATGTCATAAAACTTTTGGAAAACTATCCTATTAAGAGAATGAGCATGAAAAAGGCAAATGATGACTTGGTATTTTTCAAACTAATTTGACTCATGGACCCCACAGTGATCTTAGGGGTCACCACTTTGGGATTTTGAGGAACCACTAATGTAGCTCAAGTTCAACTGCCCTGAGTATCTTGCTGGTGGGCAGTATGCACACGTGTCGTGATGGAACTGGTAGTGGTGAGGACCTGGTCAGAGGCCCGAGGTAGTCCTGGGAGTGAGAATTTGGATGTGAGATGGACAGAAGGTGAGGAGTACCTGTGTACTCTTTCTCTCTCTGGAAGTTGGAATGTTGTGGAACTGGCATTCCCTTTCTCCTGCCTCTCAAGACTCTCCGAGGAATGACTGAAATTCAGGCAAAGAACTCCACAGCACTTAGTGGGACTCAATGTGACAGTGGTGGGCTAGGAGAGAGGTTTACATTCTCCTGACTGCACAAGCAGCAGTCGGCAGCTTGGGGAAGGAAGTTGCTTTGTCCTGGGGTTTCACTGCTGTGTTCTGCAGCCCTCAGAGGGAGGGATCAAAGATGACTGGAATGTTTTAGGATGGAGACAAGCAGGATAGGGCAGGCAGTGATGTGGGGGTTGATAAACAGCTGAGAATTAATGACCTGCAGACTGGCTCTTCTCCTCCAGGCACTGCTGATTTGCTTTGTAGCTAGAGAGCCAGGAGGCCTCAGTGTTCTCCCAAGTGATTCTTGACTGTTGCTGAGAACTATGCTGGACCTTGACTCGGAGTTAGTGCCAGGGTCAGTTGAAAAACTCCCTTTCCTTGCAAGTCCAGGGACGAGAGCTGGGTCAAAAATCACTGTGGAGAGTACAGATTCTTCTCTCTAGGAGTGATGATCAGTCCTGAGCCTTCTAGGTAAGTAGCTGAGAAAAGGGCCCAATGGAGTCTCAGAGGGTCCCAGAGACCTCAAAGGACTCAATTAGGATTTATTTTATTTTGGAGGAAGAAACTTGGATCAGTATCCAGAATTTGTCTCAGGAAAATTGCCTTTTCTCTTTGGGATTAAAAAGATTCTCAGTCAGGTCTTGTGCCCTGGATTTGATGCCAACAGGAATTTTGATGTCTTTACTGTTAAGTGAATTAACCCATGAACTCTAATCTTTTAGTTGCAGCACGATTTTTGTTATGACTGTCATTTTATGACATCTGTTAGAGAAAACATTTTCCCTGTCCTTTTCTTCTCTGCTCGAAGCTTCCCCCTTTCCAGGCCATCCATGTCCTTGTTGGTGGTAAATCTTTGTGGGAAATGCCTGTAGGTTTCCTTTGAGAAGTTTTGAACTTGAGTGTGGTTGCATAATGGGGCTGCCCAGTGGCATTACCTCCCACCCCGCTTTCCGAGAGCCACCAAGGACCTTTTTTCAGTGATCTTCTTCAGCCCTTTTCCCTTTTTTGACTTTCAAGGAGCTAATTGCCCACTGGTAGGTAAAATATATTTTTTTGGTCTCCCTAAAATGAGGTTATTTAAAACTAGCCACAAGGGTCTTTAAGGGAGAGTTCCATAGGCTGAACACACACTTTGCATGAAGGCGATTCAGGTTTAATCTCTGGCACTGCATGAATCCCCTGAGCACTGAATTGGAAGTAGCTTTTAAGCCCTGCCAGGTGTAACCCCAAAACAACAAATTAAAAGGTTGTTACAAAAATACCCCCAGATTGGTCTAGATCGATAGCACAGCAGATAGGGCATTACCCTTTCATGTGGCCAACCCAGGTTTGATTCCCAGCATCCCATATATCCCCTGAGCTTGCCAGGAGTAATTTCTGAGTTTAAAAGTCAGAAATAAACCCTAAGTACTGCCTGGTGTGGCCATCCCCCCTCAAATACCCCCAGACATTTGTTAACCCCACCTCATTTCTGGCTTGTGCTTACAATTCTCACTTCTTGTTGTTGTTATTGTTGTATTGGGCCATGCCTAGAGTTGCTAAGGAGTTACACCTGGCCCAGAAAATATTCCTGGTGGGCTTAGGTAAGTGTCTTGCCCACTACACTATTATTGCTCCAGCACGCATAGTTCACATTGTGCTAAACCATTCCTTGATGACTTTTATCCCTCACCCTCTTCTGTTTGGTATTTGCTACCCATGCATGGCTAACACCTCTACTACTCCCCCCCCCCCCACCCCGGGTTCCTAGTTCACTGTTCCGGCATGTTGTTGGCCTTGCCCCCTCAGACATACCCAAATGTACATGAGTGCTCACAGGTACTCACAGTCTGGGGCACAGCCTTGGGCACATGTGTGGCAACTGTGGAGAAAGTATTCTGTGCCAAGACCAACATGTCATTAGATACATTATTTCAAACTCTGGAGGCAATTGTTCCACCAGATACTTACTGTCTTTGCTTTTCTCTTGTGTTGTTTCTGATTAGGCAAAAGATGAAATTGTTGGCACATTGGTTGAGATTTGAAGCCTTCTAGGTACCTCTGGAGGAGTGGGGCTTGAAGACCCAGGCCTTGTGGGGTGTGGGGTGTCTCCACCCTTTGGGGAATGTCTTTGAACTTCCTCTCTGGTATCTCTCTCTCTCTCTCTCTCTCTCTCTCTCTCTCTCTCCTCTCTCTCTCTCTCTCCTCTCTCTCTCTCTCTCTCCTCTCTCTCTCTCCTCTCTCTCTCTCTCTCTCTACTCTCTCCCTCTCTCTCTCTCTCTCTCTCTCTCTCTCTCTCTCTCTCTCTCTTCCCCCCCTTTACCCCTCCCTCCCCTAGTATTCTCTTTTTCTTTCTGGTGTTTTGGATTTGGGAGCCACACCCACACCAAGTTGTACTCAAGGGTTACTCCTGGTTCTGTACTCAGCAATTTTTCCTGGTGGGGACTCTAGGTACCATATGGGATACTGAGGATTAAACCTGAATCTGTGAAATGCAAGGCAAGTGCCTCACCCACTCTGGTCTCTATGTGTGGGTATTCTCAGTGGCTTTGTTTGAATTGATATCTTTGTGTTCTGGCCTCTCACAGCAAAGGTAAATGGATTATTTCTTAGTCTTAGAGTCATCTATCCTGGAATAATGAGTAAGCTCCCATCTGATTCCTATGAGTATCCCTGTTTGTGTTACCCTACTTCTGAGATCCTTTTCTGGGGGTAGAGCTGGGAGCCTTACGTATGATTTTTACAGGGAATAGGAACATCACTTTCCCCAATTCCTAATTAACCTATAGTGTTCAACATTACAGTGATGGATCATAGAAAGTTGGTCTGTGATAGGTTCCCCAGGTAGTGGGCCTCTTACTCCTTATAGGTGCTGTGCTTTGGGGCCGCACAGAAGCCAGAGGCCTCTCCTGACAACAGGGTTCTCAGGGGAAGGGCCTGAATGGAGTGTTGTTCAGGACTAGATTCCCAGGAGAATATCTTCTTTAGGAATATGCTTCCTGATGGCATGGTCATCCTTTATTTTGGAGTGACTCCCTGATTTGGAGAGGCTTTGTCTACTGATTAGGAACCACACATGGGCTACTTCTGCCTTGGCCTCTTAAGTGCTAGACAGGTCCCTTAGTCCTCTGTACACTTGCATTTCATTTCCTTGTAAGGAAAATGGAAGTAATGGACACATTTCATTTCCATACTTTTGCATCTTAGCTTGGGGGTTGTAATGCTTTATTTTGCATTATGAGGGGGGGGTCTCTCCTGGAGAAGCCTGAGTTCTCTCTTGAATGTGGTGCCTTCTTTCCCCTTTTAATAGTTTCTTGACTTAAAAAAAAAAACAGTAAAAAAGGGGCTGGAGCAATAACATGGATATAGGGCATTTGCCTTGCATGCTGAAGGATGGTGGTTCAAATCCCAGCATCCCATCTGGTCTCCCGAGCCTGCCAGGAGTGATTTCTGAGCAGAGTCAGGAGGAACCCCTGAGCACTGCCGGGTGTTACCCAAAAACCAAAATCCAAAAAAAAAAAACAAAAACCCAAAACAAAACAAAAGAAACGCTAAAAAGGGAGTAAATAGCATGTACCTTGTAGGTGTTGACTTCTGATGACATTGGGTTTCAGGACAGACACCCAGTAGGCATTTTATTTATTTGTTTATTTATTTATTTAGGTTTTTGGGCCACATCCAGCAGCACTTAGGAGTTACTCCTGGCTCTGTGCTCAGAATTTGCTCCTGGCAGGCTTGAGGGACCATATGGGAAGCCGGGAATCGAACCCAGGTCCATCCCAGTTCAGCCTCACGCAAGGCAAATAAATGCCCTACCTCTGTGCTATCACTGGTTCCCAACCCCCAAGTAGGCATTTGAAACAGACTGCCTCATATGCCCACTTAGATTGAGAGTGTCTAATGGTTGTTCCAGTAATTCACACCTGCAGACCTGTCCAGGTCCATGCTCCAGTGGTTGGAAAATTAGATTTGTTCCACATACTGGATGCTTTTCTATTTGTGGGTCAGCAGCCTTTTCCCATTTGGAAGACCAGGGTTTTGCCAGTTACACTTGGCTCTAGGTCATGTTGAATGCCACAGTTCTGAGTGTCTTCATAGTGGTCAGTTGTTCCTACTAATCTGCAGAAACAGATGCCCTGGAAACTCATGCTGCCAGGAGGTGGCTCTACTGAAGATTCTAGTTTGGATCCAGAACTGAAACCACAGGATACGGTTTAGAGATAAGTTCTGTAATGGTTTGTTCCATACAACATTGTGGAGCCAACATTGTGAGTGGCCTCATGAGTAGTCTGTACTAATGACCAATACTGGAATGTTTTAAAAGAGAAATATCAGGCCTCGCAATTCTTACCACAGGCTGTGTTCTTTACACTGATTGTATAGAAAGAGGAGGTATAGTAAATGCACACCATATACACCTCAACCCCAGGCCCTTTGCCTGATCTGTATTGTGAATTGGGGGACAAAAAAAATAAAAGAGAGAATTTACATTTCTTTTTTTTTTTTTTCTTTTTTTGGTTTTTGGGCCACACCCTGTGACGCTCAGGGGTTACTCCTGGCTATGCACTCAGAAGTTGCTCCTGGCTTCTTGGGGGACCATATGGGACGCCGGGGGATCGAACCGGGGTCCATCCTAGGCTAGCGCAGGCAAGGCAGGCACCTTACCTCCAGCGCCACCGCCCGGCCCCGAGAATTTACATTTCTGAGGTCCTTAATCCTTTGGGCATAGCCAGAAGTATACATATCTCAGGTATGGGCCAGGCAGGTGGGCTTCAGGATTCTGCTGGAGGCTTCCATTTGTGGAAAGGACATGAGACTAAAGTGGACATGTACTCACATCTCCTTATTCTGAATTATATCAACATATCAGATAAAATATATGACCTTGAAATCTTCCATGATTTACAAGCTTAAAAGATGGTCAGATGACTGCTACCCAAGCATCATTTCTCCTTTTGGAATTGAAGTGAAGAAAATATTAAACAGCTTGTTTGTTGTGAGTGTACAAGTATTTTCACAAAACCTTTTTTTGTCCTTTTTCAGGGCTACACCAGGCTTGCTCTGGGGTGTTGTAATGTGTATATGTGTCTGTTGTTATTTTTTAAAGGGATGGAAAGATTATGGAAGCATTCAATAGTCATAGATGATGGCACTGAGATTCATGGAGATACTCTTACCCTGGTGTGTACTACCTGGTTATGAAACCAGGACCTGGAAACCTGAGCCTTCTGGTTCCCATGTCTGGTCTTTTACTCAAGCTATTAGGTCATACTGGTGGTGGTATGGGGAGGTTTCCAACTACCTTCTGTTCTGCAGGAACAATCAAGCCTCCCCTTGGGGGAATATACTCTGCTAGGACTATATACAAAGTCATATGCATGGTCACACAAAAAAATTATCTCTTCTTTTTATCACATTCTATGGTATATACCATCTAATAGCATTTCTTTACAACTATTAAAACAAATAGAAAAGCCCAAGATTTGCTTGTGACCCCAGCAGTCAACACAAAAGCTGCTTTCTTATTGATTTCTGCTCTCTATTCTTTATTTTATTTGGTTTTTGGGCTATTCCCAAGGTGCTCAGGGGTTACTCCTGGCTCTTCACTCAGAAATCACTTCAGGCAGTGTCGGGGACCATATGGAATGCCGGGAATTGAACCCGGATCAGCCATGTACAAGGCAAATGCCCTACTCACTGTGCTAACACTGGCCCCAGGCCTATGTATTTTTATGAGTGTAGACTTTGTTTTTCCATCTGAAATGTTCTGGTTGCTAATCTGTCTCCTCTAAACTTACAGATCCTTGAGGGCAGTGTCTGTGTGCTTCTGTATCTGCTTCTGAGTGCTGCTGGGGCAACACCCCAAGTTCCAGAGGGAGGGTACCAGTCACCCAGAAGATAAAGTATGACTCCACCCACCTCTATGTAGGGAGCCTGGTTTTGTAGGATCCTGTGGGTCACACTATGGAAGGCTTTTTGAATTTCTCAATTATTTATAATTAGATATGTAATACTTCAGTGAATTGACTTAGCAGCCTTTGCTTAGCCATTTCCTTGTTAAATGTTGAGTTACTTCAATATTGTGAACACAGCTTTCTTCTGTTACTTCTTCAGGTTATTGGGCTAAAGTACTTGTAGAACTGTCATGGTTTTTGGTGCACGTGGCCATGCTGCTTCTCTAGCTTGCTCTCTGTGGTTTTCTGTAGCACTTCTGCCATTTGTCTTGTCTTTGCCCCCAGCACAGTGCACCAGGTAATGTGTCTGAGGATTGGTTCCAAGGTCAGAGAAGGGCATTGAAGCTCAGCCAGTCTGCTGACTCTTTCATGTGCTGGCCCCACAATGTTGGGTGCTGACCCTGGGAGCACTGTGTTAGCTTCAGGCTCCCAAGTCTTGGTCAGAAAAAGCATTTCTTTCCAATAATCAATAATATTCAAAGAATACTTAGAGAAGAGCCCCATTTTCAGCTGTGTGGTATAATTGATGCTTGTTCCTGGACTTGCTCATGTCTTTGTTTTTGTTTTGTTTTTATTGTATGCATCCTTCCTGTATATAGGGCACTTAGCTGGGTGAAGGCAGGATTCTCATCTGATGAGCTGAGGTTCTATAAGAAAGAAGGAATGTAGGTAGAATGTAGTTTGGAGAGAAGGTGAACAGGGAGTTGAAGAATGGTGGGATAAGTTCCATGGAAAACTGTTGGTACACGGATATAGCAAAGTTCAGACCACTGGTCTACCAGTAAAAAACACTGGATGAGAGGCCCAGCACATACAACAGCACTTGCACAACCCAGGAGTCGGAACATTGTTTCCTTGTCCCTGGGAGGTAGAGGTGTAACTGAAAGTTTGAAGTGAGGCAGGCAATGTCTTTGGTTAGTGGCTGCTGTAGCCACAGAAAGTTTCCAGTAACAGTTGGTGTTGAGTTAGTTGGTCATTGTCTTTGAAGGAGACTTGGAATTTTAAAGGGACTATGTAGGGAAATGAATCATCCTATTCCATGGAGTAGAAAGTTTGTGGGAGGTGAACTTTGGAAGGTGAGGTGGCATCAGACTCTATGGAGGGTCTTCTGCATGACAGAATGTTATAAAAGGAGCGAGTGAGATCCACATTTTTTGGGGTGAGTGCCCCTAAACAGTTTGGAGGCCAAGGGCCCACCCAGTCCTGTTAATTCTGAGCCTCTTGCTGGTTGGGTTTTACAGTCCAAATCAGCACGTTCAGGGGATCATGAATTAAACCTGAGAGTTTTGAGCTATCTTCCCAACCTGAGTCCACTTTTTTTCGCCATCTAAAGAGGACCTTCTACAGAACCAGAGAGAGTGTTTGAGGCCAAGCAGTACTTTACATGAAAGAGGCAGGGTTTGATTCCTGGCACCATATGGTACCCTGAGCATTGTGGAGTAAGCAACCTGCCAGTAGTATTATAATGGAACTTTTGCTGCGAAAAGCGTTATATTAATATTAATGAGGTCTAATTTGATAGTTTGTGTTTCATTTGAATTAATTTTTGCATAGGGTTGAGCTTCATTTTGATATTTTTTTCTGTGATTGTTCAATAGTTCCAGCACCATTTGTTGAGAATGTTTCTTCTCACTGAATTGCTCTTACTAAACCTTTATCAAAAATTTAGTTGGGTTTATTTTTCTTGGTCTGGCTTCCCATAATTAGAATGGATCGGTGTATTTGTCTAATCTTTCATGAATATTACACAGTTTTAATTAGTGTAGTAGATAATAAGCTTGTAATTGAGTGGATAGATATCCCCCTCTTCGTATTTAAAAAGAATATCCTCTGTTTTTGTTGTCATGATGAGTAGAGGTTGACTTGATTTCTAATTCTGTGCACTTCAGTTTTGGTGTTTGTGCACTTCATTTTGGGCGCCTGCACACACTTGGTTGCAGTGTACTAGAGCTCATATCTTTTGTTGTGGTCTGGGAGTCCCAAAGGACTGTGCCCCCAGGTTCACATTCAGTGTATGTAGACCAGTGCTGTGCTCATGGTCTTACACTTTGACTATGGCTGCCTTTGCCTCTGAAACCTCTCACCCTCCTTTTAAAATTTAAAGTTTAAATTTAAAATTTATTTTATGTTGTAATTTCAAGGATCAAGCGTAAGGCCTTAAACATCTAGTATGTTGTATTCCTTAGTCCCTAATTAAACAATTAAAATTCTCATTTCTTTGCCTTTTCAAAAAGATCTTTAAAATAATCTAGTCTAGGGGCCGGGCGGTGGCGCTAAAGGTAAGGTGCCTGCCTTGCCTGCGCTAACCTTGGACGGACCGCGGTTCGATCCCCCGGTGTCCCATATGGTCCCCCAAGCCAGGAGCAACTTCTGAGCACATAGCCAGGAGTAACCCCTGAGCGTTACTGGGTGTGGCCCAAAAACCAAAAAAAAAAAAAAAAAAAAAAAAAATAATCTAGTCTAGATCTATCTTTATTTTTCTGAGCTTTTCAATTTGGAGAATTGACATCCTAGAATCTTCTACTCTATGAATACTAGATAGCTACAGTTTTTAAATTTCTGTTTGATTTCTTCCATAAACATTGTATAGTTTTCAGCATGTGAATTTTTTTAAATTATTTTTAATTATGAGAACAAATATGCAAAGAAAGAGGACAAGGTAAAGTTACAGTGGAAGGACAATCACCCATAACATAATTCTCAGAAGAAGTCGCCTTGCTGATATCTTAACTTTGAACTTTCAGCCAAAGAACATTAAGATAAATAAAACAATTCATGTACAATTACTTTGTCCCTCAAGTCCCCAGATTGTAACACATTATAAAATTTCTTAACAGAACACAAGGCAATCTAAAGCCATAAAGCTTACGTAACTCCTTAAACATTAGAGGCATAGCATTTTTTACATTTCCATTTATATGCATATTAGCTTAAGTTTACCTCAAATTTTAAGTGTTTGTTTTTTTTTTTAAGGATTAGAGTCAAAGGAGCACAGTAAAAACGGTGTTAGAGTGGCAATTGTTGTTTGCATAGACCCACCAAAATATGAGGGGCATGGAAAGGAATAACCTTGGCCTAAATATAAAGAGACCCTACCCCTGAAGTTTCCTGGCATAAGACCAAGTCTAGGCTCCAGGCAAGCTAGATCGTCCAATCCAAGACATTGTCTGTAGTGCCAACACACTTTTATTTTTCACACAGTCTCTGTTGTTGGTATCATGTTTCTGTATTAAAGATACTGGAATCTGTATATCCTACATTGAAGTCAGGGCGTGGAGCATCCTCTCGTTTCACCTCACCATTAAAGGGTAATGCAGGAAGCCCTGTCCTGTAAGCAGGTCGTTGTTGTTGTTAAGTCCTCTCAGTGTTAAGGGAAGTCTCTTGAGCAAGTCGATGTCTGCGCAGTGGTAGGGTCTTCCATGGTAGAGGATTGCTTCCAGGTGATGTTATGGACAAATCTGGATGTTTCGTGGATGCCTTCCCTGGTTCAGGGGTGAATGGAAAATGCCCTTTCTTCTGAGGCCTGTGCCAGGTCGTTATGTCAATGTTCAGGGTGTAAGGTCCCTTTGCACTACAAGATTTGTGTATTCCAATCTCTATTAGATAGGATCTTATTTGTATGTATAGTATTTTACCATTTTAATGTGCCTATGCAAAAAAGGAGCAATGCCAAGTGGCGTTATTGGTGCATATGGGGGCCGTAAGAACAAGTCCAACAATCCCCATGACATGGTTCAATCATAAGCATTAAACTGGGGGACCCTTTCACCAAAATTCCTTGTTGAACAGCTCATAAAGAGAAGATAAAAAGTGGTTAGAATCATCACTGTATAAGGGAATATTTAGTAAGACTTAATAGCTGTCAGAGAAAAAATACAAAATGTTCGAAAGAAATACGTGTCCATTTTATGTCTTTTGAAACAGTTTGGGGTTGTTACACACAATGCACGGCTTTGGTCTATGATTAGGATTGTGCAGTACAGCATGTGAATTTTACATATGTGTTCCAAGATATCCTCTCTGTATTTGGTTTTTTTTTTTTGTTTGTTTGTTTGTTTTGGTTTGTGGGCCATACCCAGTGACGCTCAGGAGTTACTCATGGCTATGCACTCAGAAATCGCTCCTGGCTTGGGTGACCATATGGGACCCCAGAGGATCGAACCATGGTCTGTCCTAGGCTAACACCGGCAAGGTAGACACCTTACCGCTCTGCGCCACCACTCTGGCCCCTGTATTTGTTTTTTTTTTTTTTTTTTTTTTAATGATAGATGTCATGTTTAACTTTAGTTTCTTTAGTTTAGTATATTCATTATTACCATAAAGAAATAGAATTTATTTTTAAAATTTGATCCTATATTACAACCTTGTTGAATTTACTAGTTCTAGAAATTTTTGTAGAATCCATGCCATTAATTACATAGGCAATTATATCACTTGTAAATATTCTGTTTCTTCTTTCTTACCGCACATGCCTTTTATTTCCTTTCTCTGCCTTGCTGCATTGGCTAGAAATTGTAGCATTGGGTAAAATCAGAGTTCTGAGTGAGCATCCATCATTGTCTAGTTTCTTTGCCTTTTAGGGAAAGTCTTTCACTATCTCCTGTTATATATAAAATTATTTCTGTTTTTTTTTTAATAGATGCTTTTTATCTGTAATTTCTGCTTTTTTTTTTTTTTTTTTTTTTTTTTTTTGGTTTTTGGGCCACACCCGTTTGACGCTCAGGGGTTACTCCTGGCTATGTGCTCAGAAATCGCCCCTGGCTTGGGGGGACCATATGGGACGCCGGGGGATCGAACCGCGGTCCTTCCTTGGCTAGCGCTTGCAAGGCAGACACCTTACCTCCAGCGCCACCTACCCGGCCCCTAATTTCTGCTTTTTAAAGAAGCTTCATTTCTTGTTGCTGCTGTTGTTTTTGTTGTCATGCGTGTTGTGAGAGAGAAGTTCGGGCTCAGCACTCACCTCTTTGTGTTCAGCACTCTTTTGGCTTTGTTTTCTGTCCACCACTCCTGGAGGTGCCAGGGGGTCATTTATGATACCAGGGATCACAAGATCCTTATTCACTTGTATCTTTTCAATCCCTTTTATCTTTTAAAGTCATAAATAGTGCTGAATTTTGTCATATTTTTCTGTATCAATTAATGTGTTCACAATTCTTTAAATGATTAATAAGGTTTCTTTTTTTTCTTGAGTGTTAAGCCAGTCTTGCATTCCTGGAATAATTTACATGGTCTGTTTGTATAACAATTTAAATACATTGTTTAGTTCTGTTTATTTGCAGATACTCATTTATGTAGTAAGGGTTAAGCCATAATTATTTTTGTTTTCTGTTTTATTTTTATTTTTTAGTTTGCTTGAAATTTTTATGTAGTTTTTCTTTTCTGTCTTTATTTTTATTTTTTAATTAATTTATTTATTGATAAATTGGTTATTGGGCCACACCCAGTGGCACTTAGGGGTCACTCCTGGCTCTGCACTCAGAAATCACCCCTGGCAGGCTGAGGGACCATATGGGTGCCGAGAATTGAACCTGGTCCCTCCTGGGTGGGCTGCATGCAAGGCAAATGCCCTACTGATGTGCTCTCTCTCAGGCCCCTCTTTCTTTTGGGAGTGTTCACACCCGGCAGCTCTCAGAGTTACTCCTAGCTCTACGCTCAGAAATCACTCCTTGCAGGCTTGGGGGACCATACAGAATGTTGGGATTTGGAATTCGGACTACCGTCCTTCTGCATGCAAGGCAAACACCTTATCTCCATGCTATCTCCCTGGCCCCTCTTTTTTTTTTTTTAAATGCTGTAGAACCCAGGATCTTATGTATGCCAGTCACATGCTCTGTGCTCTGCCACTGAGCCATGTTCCTGAACCTGTGTTTAAACTTATTAAAGGAATTTTAATATTTGTTTATAGTGCTTTTTCTCCCCCTATATTTTGTGGGGGCGGGTTGGGCCACATTCATTGTTGCTCAAGGGTTACTCCTGGCTCTGTACTCAGATATTGCTCCTGGCAAGCTCGGGGAACCATATGAGATGCCTAGGATCAAATCTGGGTTGGCCACATGCAAGGCAAATGCCCTGCTGTGCTATTGCTCTGGCCCATGCTTTTTTTTTTTTTTTTTTTTTTGGTTTTGGTTTTTCAGGCCACATCCATTTGATGCTCAGGGGTTACTCCGGGCTAAGTGCTCAGAAATTGCCCCTGGCTTGGGGGGACCATATGGGACGCCAGGGAATCGAACCAGGGTCGCAATCTTTCCTTGGCTAGCGCTTGCAAGGCAGACACCTTACCTCTAGCGCCACCTCGCCGGCCCCTCCATGTTTTTCTTTACTATGGATTATTTTTTGGATATAGATTCTCAGTGATTGCTGCATACATTTAGTTATACACTTCTAATTGCCATACTCTGTTGGTCAAGTTAAGGGAATACCTACATCCACTTATATTCCTTTGCCTTTTTTTTTTTTTTTTGGTTTTTGGGCCACACCCGGTAACGCTCAGGGGTTACTCCTGGCTATGTGCTCAGAAGTTGCTCCTGGCTTGGGGGACCATATGGGACACTGGGGGATCGAACCGCGGTCCGTCCAAGGCTAGCGCAGGCAAGGCAGGCACCTTACCTTTAGCGCCACCGCCCGGCCCCTCCTTTGCCTTTTTTTACAAAATGTGATTGGTTTTAAGTCTGTCCTCTATATAATTTAGAACAGTATTAGTTGGTATTTCTATTCCTGCTTCAGTCAGACATCATTTAGAAAACTCAAGAGAAGTAAAGCCATGGGCCAGTGATAGCACAGTGGTAGGGCATTTGCCTTGCACACAGCTGACCTGGAACAGACCTGGTTTGATCCCAGGCATCTCATATGGTCCCTGAGCCTGCCAATGGCGATTTCTGATCACAGAACCAGGAGTAACCCATGAGCACTGCTGGGGGAGAGATAGCATGGAGGTAGGGTGTTTGCCTTGCATGCTGAAGGACGCTGATTTGAATCTCGGCATCCCATATGTGCGCCCCCTCTCCCCCCAGCCTGCAAGGATTGATTTCTGAGCGTAGAGCCAGGAGTAACCCCTGAGTGCTACTGGGTGTGACCCAAAAAATATGAGAGGGGGGGAGAGGGAGGGGGAGAAGAGGGGAGGGGAGGAGAGAGGTTTTTCTTACTGGAGAAGAGTAGAGAGAGGTTTTCTTACTGTGTTCTTGCTTCCTATTAATGACAGAAAGTTCTTTTATAGTATTTTTTTTCTCTCTTTAGAAAACTTCTTTTAGTAGGATAGATCTGTTAGCAAAGTCTCTTACTTTTCCTTCTACATCTGAGGATGTTTTGGTTTTTCTTTGATTCTTTTTTTTTTTTTTTTGGGGGGGGGCCACACCCAGCATTGCTCAGGGGTTACTCCTGGCTGTCTGCTCAGAAATAGCTCCTGGCAGGCACGGGGGACCATATGGAACATCGGGATTCGAACCAACCACCTTTGGTCCTGGATCGGATGCTTGCAAGGCAAACGCCGCTGTGCTATCTCTCTGGGCCCTTTCTTTGATTCTTGATGTATATTTTTACTTGGTATAGATGTCTGGGACACCACTTGTTTTCTTTCAGTGTCTAGTAAGTATCCTCATTTTCCACTGACCTCAGTGGTTCTGACAAAAAATCCAGTTGTTGCATTTGGTTTTCTCCTATAAGCCATCATTTTCCCTTTGACTGCTTTCAAGAGTTTTTCTTTGTTCTCAGTAATCAGAAATTTAATTGTTTGGGTTAGTATGAATTACTTTGGCTTATCTTTTGGAACTCACAGCTTTTTGAATCTATATGTAATGGCCCTTGCCATGTTTGGGGAATTCCCATCCATTCTTTGAGCACCCTTTCTGGTCTGCCCTTTTCACTTCTCCTCACACACAGAACTGATGAAAGAAAGTTAAGGTTTCCTTTTATTATTCCACAGATCTCAACACTTTATCACCCCCACCCCACCACTACTTCTTAAAATACATTTTCTATCTTGTCTGATTGGGAAAATATCTTACAGTTGTGTCTTCTAGTTCAATGATTCATGATCTCCATCATTCTTCTGTTGAACTCATCCAATTGAGCTTTTAATTTCAGCTTTTTAAAAAATTTTTTTTACTTTTTTCCCTAAAGTAAAAAAAAATTGTTTAGGAAATATGAGAAAGAAAAGGAGAGGATTCATCATCATAAAGTAAAAGAGAAATTTCACATCCCAAATTGGGATGATGCCAAAGTGGACTGGCTCCATGAGGTTCTATTTTGTGCTGAGGTTATTTGTGTTTTCATATATTCAGTTCATAATTCCTGTGGGGATGTTAACCATGGATGTTTTAAGACCTTTGGTAATTCTGACATGCTTCTTTCTTCATTCACCCATTTCAGCTTTCCTCCTAATGCTCAGCAGCAGGGGGATTGTTCTCTGGAGACCTGGCTTTTTCCTATTCTGTTGTGTCAGGGACCTCTCTCACTGTTCCAGTGGGAAGTACGCCTGAAGTTTAGGTGGAGGCCAGAGTCCAGGTTTCCTGGTGTGGCTCCTTCCTTTACCTCTGAAGCAGAAGTTTCTTTGTTATTGCCAGATAGGAGTGTCAGCTCCCCAAGCCTTATATCTGGGCAGTATTCTGGCCTGGATACGTGGGGGACTCCTTGAGGGTGTGATGGTGCTCTTGGCTAGGGGAGTAGCAGTTTAGTCTTTGCTGCCATGCTTCTGAGCAGCAGAGCCCAGGATGAGCCAGAAATCTGTTCCTGTATAATGCCCCTTCCCAGGAAATTACCTCAAGGGAATACACCAGTCCAGGCCCATTCTGAGCTACTTCCTTTTCTACTAAATCATCTTTTATCCAAAGACCCCATAAACCAGAGACTACATTCTGACCTGAATGACAAAGAACTTGGAGAAAACCTAGAGGACTTAGAACTGTTGTTCCTCTATTGCCAAGTCTTAGGACCATTTTCCACTTTCAAGATATAACACTCAAAAATACAGTGGTGAGGATTTTATTGACACTTAGGAGGAATAAGACTGCCCACCCCATCTGCCAGGAATCAGAGTTCAGTCAACACAGCATTCAGAGCCTTTTTGGCACACACAGTCTTTCAGTACATGGAGCCTGCTTATCCTGGGAATCTGAGGAAAAGAATGCCTCAGGCCCTTCTAGGGCGGAATGGGCCTTACAAAACTTCCTGTATGCATCTAATCTGGTTGGGGACTGCAGCTTGTGGGACACTCTACATTTGGGCACCGAGCCAGTTCGAGAAGCAGCGTCTAAAGCAGCATGACTCAGGCAGGACTCCAAGCAGTCAGGATGGGCTCCTTGAATGCAGAGATGTTTTAGTGGAACTGAGAAGGTTGAGTGGGAGTGTAGATGGAGAGAAGATGGGAACAGTATAGTGTGGAGGTCCTGGACAGGAGGAGATACTGCATCCTCTGGGGTAGGAGGCCAGGATGGACAAAAGGAACAAGGGACTGTCCCCATGGGTGGGCCTGCAGGCTCAGGGGCAGGTTACAGAGCCCGGATATTCTTTCTTAGTAAGGTGCTATGTAGCTGAAGGCAGAACTGCCTAGGCTGCTTTGTATGATAAAGTTGCCTTCTCACTGGCTTGCAAATAAGCTTTGTACAACAAATTTACCTACCTTTCTACCTTCCTTTGTTTCAGCTGCTGCCATTATTGTCTAACAGTGGTCCTCAAACTGTAGCCCGTGGGCCAAATAACGTATTTGTTCCTGTTTTGTTTCTTCACTTAAAAATAAGATATATGCAGTGTGCATAGGAATTTGTTCATAGTTTTTGTTTTTACTATAGTCCGGCCATCCAATGGTCTGAGGGACAGTGAACTAGCCCCCTATTTAAATAGTTTGAGGACCATTGGTAAAGAATCCCTAGAACACTACCAGGTGTGGACACTCCCCACCCTCCTGCCCAGAAAAGAGCCAGCCAGGAGAAGCCCCTGAGAACTGCCAGGTGTGTATGGTCCCAAACAAAATAAAAACTGATACCCAAAGAGCACTGCCAGGCTACCCACCTGTATATGTGTTAGGGAGCCTTCACCTCCTTCCTGTTCTGTCCTCTAGCACTCCATTTGCTCAATTGATAGTAGCGCATGGTGACCAGTAAGTAATCCTTTCTCCCAATGACCTGGTGGCTGCAATAGGAGTCAACTGGTGCTATTTATCATTCAGGTGTAGGCACCAGTGCAGTCTTTTCAGTAGCTTTTCACTCTACCTTTTCTTTCTGCTATCTGGCTTGCTTCTCTTAGACCTGTGTGTCTGGCATGTTTCTGTTCCCTTCCTACAAACCAATGGATAGGATCAGTGTTCTCTGAAATTATACCTGCCTCTTTGAGGGAAGTTTCCCAAATCAGACTGGGTCAGAGTCAACTAAACAGAAGTCTTTTTACTCAACCCAAGATACTTCGCTTTCTTTGATTTGGGAGAATGATGTTTATAGTGTATATACCTTTTGGACTATGAGTTCCTGAATATAGGCACAGTCTCTTATTTATCTTTGCTTTCTTGCAGCCTGAGAAAGGCCTTGGTAAATTTTTTTTTTTACCTTACTAAGTGATGTTTGGTATCATTCCCAGTATGGTGCTATGTAGCTCCGGAGATTGAACCCACAGTTCTGCTTGTAAAGCATGTGTTCAGATATTAATTTTATCTCCATGACTCTGCTAATAACTTTTTAGCTGTGTGTGTATGTGTGTGTGTGTTTCCAAGTGTGTGTGTGTTTCCAAGTGTGTGTGTGTGTGTGTGTGTGTGTGTGTGTGTGTGTGTGTGTTTCCAAGAACTGAATCCTGGCCTCATGCATTTAATTTAATTACTGCTTTACAATAATATTTAAAATAAGTTTCATGCACACAACTTTCTAGCACCATGCATTCTTCCAAAGAGTCCACTTCCTTCTGCCTTTAGTTAAGGATCCATCCTCAACCCCTTAGTAAACTCAGTTCTTTAGAGTGGTTTTCACTGTTCTGTTGCCTTCAGCCATTGTTACCATTATTATTCCCTTACTTATATTTCTTTACACCCTGTATATGAGCAGTGTCATTTCGTGTCTATCCCTCTCCTGACTAAACTTCATTCAGCATGATAATCTCTAGTTTCATCCACATAGCAGCAGATCACATGCTTTTATAATTTCTAACAGTCAAGTAGTATTCCACTGGTATATGTTCCTTGACTTGTTTATCTGTCTTTGGACACTTAGGTTGTTACCAGATTTTGGCTATTGTGAAGAGTGCTGCAATGAGCATAGGAGTATAAAAGTCATTTTGAAGTAGTGTTTTTGGGACCTTGGGATGGATGCCCAAAAGTGGAAGTACTGGATTATGTGGAAGCTCAAGTCTTAGTTTTTGGAGTATTTGTTTTTTTGGGGTCACACTTGATGGTGCTTGGGAATCATATAGGATGGCAGAGATTGAACTGGGTTGGCTGTATGCAAGGCAAGCACCATAACCAACTTTTACTCTCTCTCCAGCTTCTTGGTTCTTAATTTTGAGAGGAGTCTGTGTTGTTTTGCAAAGAGATTGGACAAGTTGATCGTGTCACCAACAGTGAATGAAAGTTCCTTTTCCCCAATAGTTTTCTTGGTAAAGTTAATATGCCAGGTAGTTGACTTGAATGACAATATATTCCCAGAGTTTGGTAACCATTTTCACTATCTATTTTAGAATATTTTCACTAGCCCAGAAAGAATCAGTGCATCCTTGGAGCTGTCTGTCATTTTCTATCTTTCCTTTCTCCCCAGCCCTAGGCCACCACTCTCTGGTTTGTAGATTTGCTTTGCTGATGATTACGATGGAATCGGCCTGTTCCTCTTCTCAGAACATTTGTTTCTTTTTTTTTTTTTTTTTGCCTTTACTGAGGCAGCCTTCCCACCCTGCAGTACAACCTGTGTTCCCTGGAAAGGGGCTCTTTTGGGCAGATCTGTGTGATGAGGTGGATGGTGGCACCTCTCTGGTTTGTAGCACCTGGGTAATGGGGGGCAGTGGTGATCTGGGGGAGGGGAGACACAGTCTGAGTGAGTTCTCAAAGAAGTGCAGGCCAGTCTTACAGGTCTCTACCTGCTCCTTGTGGGGAAGTGCAGGTGGATGTAGCTGAGCGTATGAAATCATTCCAAAGTCCTCTGTAGAAAGGCTAGAGAGTGACGTACAAGCTAGCTCAGACAAAGGAGTTGTGGCATGTGGTTTAACCATCTGATTTTGTAGGACTGAGAAGTCACTTGGCCCAGGATACACTTAGGCAGTTGTTAACCTGTCTATCCTGTGTGTGCCGACTTCTGAGAGGCAGTACCTTTTCCTTCAATGAACATAGAGAGGCCAAATGTCTTGCCTGCCTGGGGGATGACTGGGCAGTACTGGGTTTGGTCAGAAAACAGGTTTCTGTTCTTTTAGCTTCTGCTTTCCCAGACAGACATTCGTTCCTCATACCCCAGAGTCCATTCCCTGGTTTCTTGCCAGCTCTGTACCCCCTGCCCGAAGCCCCTCTTACCTTCTCTGTTCATATTTACAGTAGAAGCTTAGGCTTTCCCAGAGTCCTTGATGTTTCTGCTAGTTCAAGAGTTTGTTCTTGACTCACCTTGTGCTTTGACCTCTGACAAGTGACCCTTCTGAGTCACAGATTCTGTGACTATAAAATGAGATGATGTGACGGGCCTCCCATGCTCTAGGGTACTGAATAAAAATATGTTAGGAGACCCCCGAAGGCTAAGCCAGAAATCAGTCTACCTGTGTAAATAAATAGTCTTAGTTTGGGGTTTTGCATTACTGCCTCCAAAGGGTAGTATATAAATTGTTCTTTGTTGTACCCTTCCTAGCTCTTTCTCACAATTTGGGTGTAGCTGAAAAGGCTGGAATAGAATGTCTAGGTCTTTAAAACCCATGTTGAGCAGCTACTTCAAGGTTTTTTATATTTTTTGTTCATTTGTTTTGTTTGGGGGCCAAGCCCAGTGGTACTCATGGGAGTTGGGTGGTGCCAGGGATCAAGCTGGGGTTGATTACATGCCAGGCAAGCACCTTAACCCCGGTACTATCTTTCTGACCTCTAGGGTTTTATACTTTTGAAATAGAAAAAAAAAGGGGGGTCGGCGTGGTGGTGCTAGAGGTAAGGTGTCTGCCTTGCCTGCGCTAGCCTAGGACGGACCGGACCGTGGTTCGATCCCCTGGCATCCCATATGGTCCCCCAAACCAGGAGCGACTTCTGAGCGCATAGCCGGGAGTAACCCCTGAGCGGTCAATGGGTGTGGCCCAAAAACCAAAAAAAAAGAAAAAAAGAGAAAAAAGAAAGGGTCAGAGAAATGATAAAAAAGGGCTAAAAGAGCATGTGTTGCTTCTCATAGCTCTGTGTTTGATCTTCAGTACCACATAGTTCCCCAACTACTCCTTGGAGTAAGCTCCCAAGTACAGAATTGGGAGTGACCCCAAAACAAGAAGGAAAAAAAAGCTAGCATTTATTAAATATTACTAGGCCAGGGGCTGGAGTGATAGTATAGCAAGTGGGGTGCTTATCTTGCATGCAGCTGACCTGGGTTCAATCCCAGCATCCCATGTGGCTCCCCGAGTTCATCAGGAGAAATTCCTGAGTGCAAAGCCAGGAGCAACCCCTCAACACCCTCAGGTGTGGCCCAAAACAAAACAAAAAACCCAAAAATTGATAGGCTGGAAAATTGTGCATAGTGCTTGATTTGTAGGCTTTGTTTATTAGGAGCTGGGTTTCGAGAGAAGTATTAGGAGAATGAATATGTTAGTTTCTTCTTCTTTTTTTTTTTTTTTTTGTGGTTTTTGGGTCACACCCGGCAGTGCTCAGGGGTTATTCCTGGCTCCAGGCTCAGAAATTGCTCCTGGCAGGCACGGGGGACCATATGGGGCGCCGGGATTCGAACCAATGACCTGCATGAAAGGCAAACGCCTTACCTCCATGCTATCTCTCTGGCCCCGAATATGTTAGTTTCTGAGCCACACTGAGCTGTGTGAAATTTTCTCCTGGCTCTGTACTCCTGGCATTATTTCTAGTGGGCCTCTGGAAACCATTTGGGATACAGGGAATTGAACCTGGGTCAGCCATGTGCAAGGAAGTGATCTACCAATGTATCTCTGTGGCCCTGTTTTTTGTATTTTGTTTTTATTTTTTATTTAATAAATTTTAATAAATTTTAATTTAATATTGTGGTACCATGGACTGAAGTGACAGCAAACAATCACTTTTTTTTTTTTTTAGTTTTTGAACCACACCAGGCAGTGCTCAGGGGTTACTCCTGGCTATCTACTCAGAAATAGCTCCTGGCAGGCACGGGGGTGGGGTGGGGGGGGTGGGACGGACAGGACCATATGGGATGCTGGGATTCAAACCAACCACAGTATAGGTCCTGGGTTGGCTGCTTGCAAGGCAAACGCCGCTGTACTATCTGTCCGGCCCCAAACAATCACTTCTAATTTTCATTCCCTTCATCCTTTATTCTTCCTTCTCTTTCTATGGATTTACTTATTCTGGACCAGTCTTACAATACATGTCCTTTTGTGACAGCCTTCATTTACTCCATTCACTTTTAAAGGTCATCCATGTTTTAATACTACATATGCCTTTTATTTTTGAATAACATTTTATTGTGTGGGCAGACTATTTTGTTTATCCATTTATCTGTTTATCAGCATTGGCCTTCTTTTCTCCTGTTGATGAATGTGTGTAATACTGCTATAAAAACTCATGGGCAGATTTCTGTTTGAGCACCTATTTTCTGTTTTCTTGGGTGGATGGATATATCTTGCAGTAGAATTCTGAGTTGTGGCTAATTCTATGTTTAAATTCTGTAGTGGCCATACCTTTTGCATGCTTGTACTTTATGTTTTATATGATCTCATCAGTCTTTACACAGACATCATGAAGTGTTTGTTCTATAATTATATTTACCCCTGGGCCTTTCAAATGAGAGATTTGGGACTCTTGAAAAGGTTTTTAGCCCCAAGGTCACAGCTTGTAGGTACATTAATCTGGGATTCAGCACAGGTTCTTTTTATTTGTTTGGTTTTTGGCCCACACCCAGTGGTGTTCAGGGGCAACTCCTGGCTTGATAGTTGTTGGTCTGAATCATGCTGAGGGTTTCACACAGTTCTGGGCATTGAACCCCTCAACCTCCCTGTGTGTCCTCAGCCCATGGCCCTATTTTGTACCATTAGGCTGAAAGCTTTTGATTGTTTCATTCACATGAGATAGCTAGCTTTCATTGGTACTCATGTGAGTTACTGAAGAAAATGCCTTTTTCCTGATTTACATGGCTTGATTAGGAAGTTGGGGGAGGCATCTGTTTCTTAGTAGTTCCTGTATTCTGCAGTGTTTTGGACTCCCACTGTGTTTTGCATTTCCATCTCTATGCCAGATGCTGCTGACCTCCATGAGCCTCTTGCTCTCCAACATCTTCCTTGAAGATGAGGCCTGTGGCTGAGGAATGAGATGAGTGGCTTGTGCTGAGTGGAGATGACTTCTGTTTCCAGTAGCACTGTCATGAACTTGACAGTGAGTCTGTTCTCTCTGGTTTAAGGCTGCTAATGACCTTCCCTCTTCTTTCTTTCCTAGGCAAAACCTATTTATGGTGGCTGGCTGCTTCTGGCTCCAGATGGAACTGACTTTGACAACCCAGTGCATCGTTCTCGGGTAAGGGTATCTGAGCTAATTTGGTGGGTGAGAGAACAGAGCCCATCTGTAGGTCTTAAGACACAATAAACAGGGAGATGAAAAGTTAAAAAGATGGATCTGGGGTAGCAGGAGCATTAGGGAACCCCTATTTGGAGAACTTCTAGATTCCCTGGGGAAGGTGAAGATAGGGTGTCCTCAGTATGTAGTTAAGATTAGTCTTCTCTGCAGAGAGATTAGTTGCTCTCTCGTATACACAAATTTTGCTGGTTATGATTGATGGAAAAGGCAAAATGTTTGGCAAATGTTTGCATTATGCTAATTGGACTCCCTATTTCTTTGGTGTTAAGGCAGTTTCTCCTGTTCCTCCTTTACACCCAGGAGTTATCCTGTGAGCTTTGCTGAAGCTTGATCACTTGGAAGCTTTGTTTTTTGCCCTATCTTTCCTAGTACTCCAACCAGGGTGGGTCCCTGCTGTGCACAAAATGCTGGGAACAGCAAGGCCTGAACTAGAGCAGTGAGATGAACAAATCATCATTGTCCTTAGCTAGTGGTTTGTTCCTGTGCCAGATTTTGATTCTAAATCATGGTCTAAAGCTTAGCTTCCTTCTTCCACTTGTCTGGGTGCTTCTTATACATTATATATTGCTCCAGCTCTGTGCCCTTTTGTTCTCTGCTCTTCTGCCTCTTGGTCTCTACACTATGAAGTTTACACCCTGGGGTGGGGTTCACTGTCCCCCACAGACCTTGCATTGTCTGGAGTCTTGGGGGTTTCTTTGGAATGGGCTCTGACTTCTGAGACAATAGTACCCTTGAAAATGTTTCTTGGATGGAGTCCAGGTGGCTCTCCGTAGACACCCAGTGGAGAATCAGCCTACCCAGGTCCTCTTTGCAAGGCCATTTAAGTCTTGTTTATGCCACTCAGGCAGGAGGCAACAGGAACAACTGTGTTCCAGTGTCTGCTGTTAACAGTGAACCTCCCTCCTGTTTAATATATATTTAGGTCAAACAGAATTACTATTTACAGCTTTTGATAGGAAAATCATTATTATAAATGATAAAATCCTGACCCAGAGCAAAGGAACAGGATTTTAATTCTTATGACCTGTCATCTATAAAATATGAGTTTTGTTGGGCTTTTAGAAATATTGAAAATGGGGGCCGGAGAGATAGCATGGAGGTAAGGCGTTTGCCTTTCATGCAGGAGGTCATCGGTTCGAATCCCGGCGCCCCATATGGTCCCCTGTGCCTGCCAGGAGCAATTTCTGAGCCTGGAGCCAGGAATAACCCCTGAGCACTGCCAGGTGTGACCCAAAAACCAAAAAAAAAAAAAAAAAAAAAAAAAAAAAAAAAAAAAAAAAAAAAAGAAATATTGAAAATGGATCATGATGATCTCTGGGATTCAGGGACCAATAGTCTCTGTTCTAGAGACTGCTCTGATGTGGCCTGATGCTCTCACTACCATTTCTGTTTTGCTTTTAGTGCCCTGGAGCCTCTGGTGGCCCAGTAGCCTGCTCTTTGGGCGGGGATGGGGCAGGGGTGCTTTTGCCAGTTGGTCACTCCCTGGACATTCCTGTGGTCTCATTCCTCTTCAGTTTTGATTTCTGTTGGCTCCTCTCTCCTCCATGAATTTTGGAGTTTGCTTGCCTTTTTCCCATCTCCCACTTTCCTGCATCATGGAACAACCCTTTTATAGCAGTTTTGCAGATTTTTTCAGAAGTAGGAAATTAATGCCTGGCATTCTTTGACTGCTCGTTCTCTGAGGGACTCTTACAAAGAAATGACTGACCAAAACAGCCTTTTCTGTTTCTGGAGGTGCTTTCAAGTTGGGGTGGGGTGAGAACGTCTCAGTAATTGGTAAAGAAAAACACTGGATTCTGAGGCTTCTCCCCTGGTCCAAACCTGGCTAAGAAGTCACTGCTCTTCTGCCTTGGGTCCTCCCTTTCTACCAGCTGTCCTGAAAATGGAAGTTTTGGAACCCTTGTTCTTTAGGTGGAGGTTGGTGACCTCTGGGCACTCAGCAAGCAGAGATTTGTAGCTAGGGCCCTACTAACCATTCAACTCTGCTCTGTTGCAGAAATGGCAGCGGCGATTCTTCATTCTTTATGAGCATGGCCTCTTGCGCTACGCCCTGGATGAGATGGTGAGTGTCTTCTCTACCTGTTCCCCAGCTTTAGCATTTGCTAGGCCACTTCATTGTTATTACATATTCGCCCTCAATGAGCACAGAAGCCGTATACTTGTGCTTTGGCTTGCATTTTGATGTCTAGAATTTTTGTTAAGCAGTATTATGTTGTTGGTTTGTTTTGTATAGAGACCACTCCCAGTGATTCATTGGTAGGGTTAGAAGTCAAAGCCACAGGTGCTTCACACATTATTATTTTGTTTTTGTTCTTGTTTTTGGGTCACACCCGGCAGCGTTCAGGGGTTACTCCTGGCTCTACACTCAAAAATCAGTTCTGGCAGGCACGATGGACAATATGGGATGCCGGGATTCGAACCACTGTCCTTTTGCATACAAGGCAAATGTTCTACTTCCATGCTATCTCTCTGGCCCCTGCTTCACACATATTAAGCATATACTCTGTCTCTTGAGCCAGCCCATTTCTGAAGAATTTGTAGCAGCTGGTAGATTTTTGGTCTGGCAGTATCTCCAGTGGTCCTGAGAAGTAGGCTTAAGTAAGGGAGGAGGAATTCACTTCTGTTCAGGCTGCCATCCAGTGCTGGACTCAGCACACTCTAGGTTAATGTGGAACAGGCTGTGAAGCTGCCAGATGGTGGGGATTGGTGTGACCCTGAATGTGTGTGAGCAGGTTGCCCACACACAAATTTATTCCCATGCTGTGGTCCCAAGTCTTGGCTCTTGGGCTTGGTGCTGTTTTTGTGTTTGTATATCCTGTTAGATTGTGCCTGTTTCCCTAGTTAACCAATTTCAGAAGCCCCCTGATCATTGGTTCAGTGTTCAGGTTTCTTTTGTGTGTGGAGGGGCCGGGGGCAATTGAGCCACACCTGGTGACTCTTGGGATTATTCCTGGCTCTGCGGGGATCATATGAGATGCTGGGAATCAAACCCAGGTTGGTTGCGGGTCAGCCATGTACCAGGCAAATGCCCTACCACTGCGCTATCTCTCTGGTCCCAAGTGTTTAGATTTCTAAGCCAAGTCATAGTGATTCCACATACCTGGTTTTCTTCCTGTTCTTGAGCTGAATTGAGTAGTCACTGCCTTTAGTCCAGAAATAAACCCAAAACCCACAAGATGGGATGTTCTGACCTTTTTTCCCTCCCACCCATTTCATCTCAAAGTATGGTTGAATTTCAAGGTGAAAGGTTCAAGTATATCACCTGGAGAGACAGGACTTGGGGGTGTGGGGAGAGAGAATCTAGAGGGAGAGAAGAACACATGCATATAGCATTTCAGATTTCAAAACCTGTTTGCTAGGGAGATGGCCTACAGGACTGGAGTGTATGCCTGACATGTTCTAGGCCTTAAGTTTAATTCTGGGACTGCATGGCCCCTAGTCCACTACCAGGTGTAACCCTGACAATTTCTAAGCCCCTCCAGGTCTTCTCTGGTAGCTCCCAGTCACCACTAAATCTGAGGAACATCTCTTTACCAATGAACCATCAGGCCCATGCAGCCAGGTCAGGTGTCATTGGAATGGGTGCTTGGATTTCCTAAATGCTGCTGGGATGGTCCTTGTGAAAGGAACCTCTCTCTCCTCAAAACTCTTATTTTGCTTCAGAACAAAAAACTCTAGAAGTATGAGCAGAAAGGACTGTTTTCATCAAGGACCGTATCCTCTGTTGAACACTGGGATTTTAGGATGGTTATTCGTCGCAATGTGTGAATAGATCATAAGTGGATCTGTTTCCCCACGTGGGTCCTACATTTCTGATAGGGTGCTTCCTTTTGTTCCTGAGATTAATTAATAGGTATGATATATAAATATAGAATTAGTAAATGTGAATCTGTGTTCTGTATTGGTTGCCCTCCTCACTGTTGTCTTCTTACATTTTCATATTTTTGTTACTGAATGTGTTTTTACAATGTAGAAAGGCCAGCATTGAAGATAAGGGTAGAGTTCTTTATTAGTAGAAGGTGAATAAATTCACTTGGGCGCTCAATTCTTTGGGGGAAAGGAGGCAGACCCAGTGCTGCCGGTCTGTGTTGTTTCAGCTTGGTCTCCATGCAGGTTGGGCTCCTACAAGCCTTGAGGTTTGTTTTCTCTTCACTATGCTTGGTTGACTGGTTCTTAAATCTCACCAAGACTGACAATGGAGAAGGGGCTTCAGAAATCCCTACGTTGCATATAGTCTTGCACGAAGGCCATGAACTATCCTGAAGAACAGGGCACCCTGCTCTTTCATCAAAGACCTATTCTGATCAGGAAATCTTTCTTGAGGTCTAACTGGAGTCCAGCGTAATTCAGTGAGTTTTAACTCACTTTTACAAGCACAAACAAGCTGGCTACTAGGGATGCCTTTGTGTCAGCACAAATGCAGAGCACATGCTGCATCCCAAGAGCCACTCCTGAATAATTGAAACTGTTAGCTGTGAGGACTGATACCTTGCAGTACATTTTGGTTTCCCAGCAACCTGAACATTAGTGGGGTATTATTTCATGTGCTCTAGGACAGGGTGGGATTGTGCCAGCAGCATGGAGAAAGAAAGAAGCCCCAAGAAAACTTGGATCTCAGCTAGGGCATTGAAGAAGTGCCCGGAGTGGAGAATTTGGCCACAAGCCACATTCTGATGGATGGTCTTAGAGTTTAAGAGACTGACAAGGTGAGCCAGTTAGTGCCATTCTATCTAATAAGAGGCACTAACGTTCTAAGAACACAGTAAAACAAAATCATGGCCATAGTCTTGCAGCTTCCTTCCTTCCTTCCTTCCTTCCTTCCTTCCTTCCTTCCTTCCTTCCTTCCTTCCTTCCTTCCTTCCTTCCTTCCTTCCTTCCTTCCTTCCTTCCTTCCTTCCTTCCTTCCTTCCCTCCCTCCTTTCCTCCCTCCCTCCCTCCCTCCCTCCCTCCCTCCCTCCCTTCCTCCCTCCCTCCCTCCTTTCCTCCCTTCCTTCCTCCCTTCCTCCCTCCCTCCTTCCCTCCCTCCCTCCCTCCCTCCCTCCCTCCCTTCCTCCTTTCCTCCCTCCCTCCCTTCCTTCCTCCCTTCCTCCCTCCCTCCCTCCCTCCCTTCCTTCCTCCCTTCCTTCCTTCCTTCCTTCCTTCCTTCCTTCCTTCCTTCCTTCCTTCCTTCCTTCCTTCCTCCCTTCCTCCCTTCCTTCCTCCCTTCCTTCCTCCCTTCCTCCCTCCCTCCTTCCCTCCCTCCTTTCCTCCCTCCCTCCCTTCCTCCCTCCCTCCCTCCTTTCCTCCCTCCCTCCCTTCCTTCCTCCCTTCCTTCCTCCCTTCCTCCCTCCCTCCCTCCCTCCCTTCCTTCCTTCCTTCCTTCCTTCCTTCCTTCCTTCCTTCCTTCCTTCCTTCCTTCCTTCCTTCCTTCCTTCCTTCCTCCCTCCCTCCCTCCCTCCCTCCCTCCCTCCCTCCCTCCACCCCGCTCTCCCTTCCTCCCTCCCTCCACCCCTCCTTTCCTCCCTCCCTCCCTCCACCACTCCCTTCCTCCACCACACCCAGGGGTGCTCAGGGGTTACTCCTGGCTCAGTGCTCAGAGTCACCTGACAGGCTCAGGGATTATATGTGATGCCGGGGATCAAACCCAGGTTGGCCGAATGTAAGGTAAATGCCTTACTGCTGTGCTATTTCTCCAGCCTTCCTTGCAGTACTCTCAAAGCAGCATTTCATATTTATGAGGGTCTTCTCAGAGCTGCTCTTGAGGTCAGCTAGGAGGCATTCCTGTCTGCCCAGTATCAGCATTGGTGGTTGGTGCTGTGGTTGGCGCTGTGGGGCATACAGGTGGGCCTCCTTGCAGAACGTGGAGGGGCCTTTTCAACCACAGGTCTGTGTCAGTGCAGGTTCTTGTATCCTTTCTTGTGGGGTTGGGGGCAGTAAACTCATGTTCTCATACCTACAGGGCAAGTGTTCTATTGCAGAGCTCTACCTCTGACTCATTGCTTGTTTTTCTAGGTTGTGCCCTCGGAACAAGACTGTGTAGTAGCTAGGAGCTCCACGGCCTAGTGCTTGGGAGCTTCCTTCAGCTCAGGAGATCACTCCTGGTAGGGCTGGAGGCCTACACTGTGTGGATCAAACTAGAGGCTTGGGCATTCACTACATGAATTCTTCACTCCCCTCCTTTTTTTTTTTTTAGCTTTTGGGCCACACCTGGCAGTTCTCAGGGCTTTTTCCTGGCTCTGTGCTCAGTGATCACTCCTGATAGTGCTCAGGGGACCATATGGAATGCTGGGGATTGAAACCGGCTTTGCCACATGCAAGACAAACATGCTACCCATGTACGATAGCTCTAGCTCCTATTCTACCCCTTTGAGCTTTAGTCTTTTTTGGGCCCCTTTAGTCTTTTTCTGTTTTGGTTTTTTCTTTTTCTGGCCCTTTGTTCTTAAAAAGCAGAAAGACTCATTGGTTAGATTTCCTAGGAGTAGGCTGGTTTGGTTATGCCAGGTCTAGAATAGGTATGGGTTGCCTGTTCTTGTGTGAAAGGGTTGCTCTGAGGCGTCCTATGTACAAGGCTGCCACATTAGTACTCCATCCACTAGGCCCCGATAATGGCCCTATTCATTGTTGGTCTCCAAAAACAGCAGATCTGAGTAGTCTGTGACCATCTCTGAGCCTCCTGCTTCTGCCAACTTTCCCTCTAGCTTTTTTCCTTCCCTACACTGCTGTGAGCCCTCCCCAGTTTCTCCCAAATTAATCTATTGCTTGTAATAAATTTTAGCATTTCAGAGCTGGGCTAGTCCCTCAACACTTAGTCACAATTGGTTTCAAATTATTGCTTGACTTTTATACAATATTACTATTTGCCTTCATTTGTTTAAGTGTTCTTTTACTAACTAGAGTGTGACTTTTTTGTTTGTTTGGCCTCCCTGATAACTCTTTTTATCTCTGCTTTGTCTGAACTGGGATTTGGGTGGCACAGGCCTGATAAATACAGAATTGAACTAATCAACTAGAATGAATTGTTGCAGTATTTCTGCTTACGCCTCAGATGGCTGGGGCATGAGAAGGACAGCAGGTAGAGAAGAAATAGGGACCTGGGGTGCTTCTAGGAGAGGCATCATGTGTGTTCATATTGCAGCTCTTTGTGGTTTATATCCAGGGGGAAGCTGTGTCTAGCCCTCAGGCTGGAAGGAAATGAGGGCATGGGGTCATCAAGACCCCATGGGGTGCGGGGGGCCAAGAGGTGGTGGTGAAACACAGTCCCTGAATCTTTTTTGCCTCCAGAACCGCTTCAGGAGTCCTTTCTGCTTGGGGAATTCTCAAGGACTGGGCCAAACTGTTGCCTTGCTCTTCTGGCAGCTCTGCCATGGGACTAACCTTAGGGAATCACTTTTCCTTTTTTGGGAAATTTCTTCTTGATACACCCACATACCCTGTAACTGGTAGGCGTGGAGGAGAGACAGATTTCCCAAAAAAGGAAAAGAAATTTCCTAAAGGCAAACTGACTGAGGTGAGGTGGGCTCAGCTTCACGCACAAGGGGGAGTCAGAACAGTTAGACTGGACATCCAGGATTTTCTGAACTGGTCAGTAAGGAAGAGTCTAGCAGGGGTCCTCAAACTTTTTAAACAGGGGGCCAGTTCTCTGTCCCTCAGACCATTGGAGGGTCTGGCTATAGTAAAAACAAAACTTACGAACGAATTCTTATGCACACTGCATATATCTTATTTTGCAATGAAGAAACAAAACAGATACAAATACAATATGTGGCCCGCGGGCCATAGTTTGAGGACCACTGGAGAACTGGTACCTTTCTTCTTTGCCTTTGTTCCCCATTCCCTTATGAAACATAATTATGACAAATTCTGCCACTTTTTCTTGACCTTTTGAGGACCAGCTAAGGTGCTGATGTCATGAGTCCAGGCTTCAGTTGTGGAGAAGTACTCATTCCAGAAGGGAAGGGGGAATCCCAGAATTTCAAGAAACTCATGTTAGGTTGTGATGCATTGGAATTTACATTATAATTTCACTTGAATGAACTATGGGCAGCCAGAGCACTAGCTTTCATGTTCAGTTTTTTTCCTGCTAAAAATAAGGCAAAAAACATGGTTAAAAGTTTTGTTTTTGTTTTAACTTTTTTGCCTTGAACACTTTTTCTTTTCTTTTTTTGCTTTGGACACCTGTCGGTATTCAGGGTTTACTCTTGACTCTACACTCAGGGGTCACTTCTGGTGGGGTTCTGGGCATTGAACTGGGATCACTCCATGTAAGGCAAGTTCTCTACTTACTATACTGTCTTTCCTTCCTAGTTGAAGATTTTTTTCTTTTCAATTATGGTAAAAACATGCAAAATTTTACACTTAGAAAAAACTCTTTAATAATTCTCTGGCATTAAGTATATTCTTATTGTGTAACTGCCATCACTACCAGAAAAATGCTTTTTATATTTCAAAACTGAAACCAGACGCTGGAGAGTAGCATGGAGGTAGGGCATTTGCCTTGCATGCAGGACAATGGTTCAAATCCCAGCATCCCATATGGTGTCCTGTGCCTGCCAGGAGTGATTTCTGAGCGTAGAACCAGGAGTAACCCCTGAGCGCTGCCAGGTGTCCCAAAAATAAAAAAAATTAAAAACACAAAAATACCTGAAACCAACCCATTAAATTCTTTCCACCATGCTTCTCTCCTCACAACCACCGTTCTCCTTTTGTGAATGTGACAATTCCAGGTCATTTGTATATGTACAATATTAGTTTTGTTTATCTGTCGTATTGTACTTAGCATAATACCCACAAACATTCATCTGAATATATATCAAGATATCTCTCTTCTCTCTATTCAAATCCAGAACCTTACACATGTAAGAGATACCCCCTTTTCACTGTCATACACCTGGACTAGTATGTCCTTTCTTTTTCAAAATATTAGCATGGGTCTAATTCTCTTGAGCTCCCATCTCCTCTCAAACTGACATGGCTTTCTCTTACAGGGCATGATGACTTCTACAGCAGGTGTTGGTGTGGAGAGGTCAATCTTCCACAGCATGAGCTTCTCGTCCTTGTCAGTACTGAGCATACATCGTTGGGGGGTGATGCAGGACGGATCACAAACAGATGACTCAGATGCCATGCCAAGTGTTTTCAGCTTAGTTCACATCTCTGCATATGATAGGGAGAATGTTTTTAGTTCTGTTTCTGTGTCTTTTAGAGGCCCAGCGATAGGTTTGTCAGTGCCAAAGAATGAGAGGGTTCAGCCAGATATGTTACCAGGTGTCATTGCTAATATATATGTGATGGGCTGGGCCTGAACACTCCTTACAGGGCACAGTTGCTCAGAGATTAGGATTCTGACTCTTGCAGGGTTATTTCCTGTTCCCAGGTGTATTGGGGTGTTGCTGTGGTTTTATGACCTTTGCCTACATCATTGTTGACAAAGGATGACTACTTTGAGATTGTGAAAAAGCCCTGAGCAGCAAAAGGTGCCCTGGGTGCCACAAGAAAGTACAAAGCAGGGATGTTCAGCTTGCCCCTGTTGCTATCTCCTCTCTAATGAGCTACTGTCTTCTTCTGTGAACATTCCCTTGTTCCCATTCCCTACTACTTTTTGTCCTGTGGGTGCAGATCCTGTTGTGTCAATTCATCAGTATAGGTGTAAATACATTTCCTCCTCCCAGGGAGTGGTTCTAAACAGGAGGCTCACTGAGGCTGCTGGGTCCTCTGAACCCTTTTTATCAGCTCCTCTCCTCAGGTCAACTGAGCTGGCTGTGGCAATGGAGTTGTTTCTAAAAATACCTTTGAAAAGTGTCTTCGGGCCCGGAGAGATAGCACAGTGGTGTTTGCCTTACAAGCAGCCAATCCAGGACCAAAGGTGGTTGGTTCAAATCCCGGTATCCCATATGGTCCCCCGTGCCTGCCAGGAGCTATTTCTGAGCAGACAGCCAGGAGTAACCCCTGAGTACCGCCGGGTGTGGCCCAAAAACCAAAAACCAAAAAAAAAAAAAAAAAAAAAAAAAAAAAAAAAAAGAAAAGTGTCTTCATCTTTTGATCCTCTGAACAAGCTGGGAACAGTTGAGAGGACAAGCAACCCCACCCACCCACCCAAGGCCATATAGACTCATTCTACTGGGGTCTCTCAGCTTGATGATGTTTTAAGTTGAGAGACCTCTGCCTTAAGAGGTGTCTTTTTGTCCATTTTGTTTTGTTTTGGCTACATTGATCAGTGCTTAGGGACTTCTTCCAGTTCTGTGCTACTGGTGGTGTGCCATATGAAGCCAGGCCTTAAGCTCCACATGAACACAGTCTATTGAGCTGTCCTCTGGCCCTTATAGGAAGGGAAGCTTAATTAGGGAATTATACTGTGCATGAGTTTTGAAGTTGATCGCTGCTACTTTTGTATTGAAGTTGCAGAATCCTCCAAGCCCCTCCCTCTGACATACATACATAGATCTACATATATTCACGCGCACATGGAGGAAACACATGTATTGTGGAGAATAAGCAAACCACCTCCTTCAGTGGAACTATTCGGAGACCTTAAAATTCAATTCACTTGCTTCTCCTTGTGTCGAACATATTATTGGCTTATTTTCCAGAGTAGTGAATTTCTTTTGAATTTGTTTGTTTTTTAAACATTTATTGGGAGGGCATGGGTTGTAAGCAGTGTTCAAGAGGCCCAGGGCTATCCCCAGTGATGCTAACTCAGCTGTATTGGCCAGAGGGCTCAGTGTTTTGGTCCAGCAAAAAAGTGCTACTCAGGGAGTCTTCAGGCTACACTGATCTCAGGGGCAGTGCTGGGAGACCTGTTTGATTCAGTCCTTTGTATTGTTTTTTTGTTTGTTTGTTTGTTTTGGGCCACACCTGTTTGATGCTCAGGGGTTATTCCTGGCTAAGCGCTCAGAAATTGCCCCTGGCTTGGGGGGACCATATGGGACACCAGGGGATCGAACTGTGGTCCTTTCCTTGGGTAGCGCTTGCAAGGCAGACACCTCTAGCGCCACCTCACTGGCCCCCAGTCCTTTGTATTGTTGCTGGTGAATTTATTTTTTGAGCATTTGCAAAAGCAGTCATTCCCCTCCTCCACCTTCCTTCTCTTTGTTGCTGTGATGACTGCGATTGCGCACAGATTTGGTACGTGCCATTCTCATTGTAGTACTCACTAGGGACTGCACTCCTGACATTGGTGTGTGCACATTTTTGTAATTGTGATTGCTGGGGATCTTACAGATCAGTTGCATGACTCTGGCTGCAGTGTGCTAGAGATCTATATATAGGTTATAGTCTTTTAGGTGCCAGAGTCCCAAACAGAAGAGCCAGCAGGATCATAATGGAGGCAATGAGGATGGAACTCATGCCCTCACTCCTGCAAAGGCATGTACTTTCCCACTGAATCATTCTTCCATTGCCCCCCAAATGACTTTTTTTTTGTTTAGTTTGGGGCCATACCCAACAGTGCTCAGGGCTCACTGACTGTGCTCAGGAATCACTCCTGGTCATGGTTGGGGGAATCTTATGGGGTGCCAGGGATCAAATCTGGATTGGCCACATGTAAGGCAAACACCCTACCCCCTGTACTATCTCTTCCCCGACCCATACTATTTTAAAATATTTTATCAGTGTTGGTTGGTGTGTGAACATCTTCCTTTGTAAACTATCAGGCTTGTACAGGGGCTGATGTTTATATGGAAAATGGGGAGTAGCGCAGATGAAACCAAGAGGCTCTCTGTCAGCTTGGTGAGCTGAGGTTCAGTGTACTGATCGACTGATGGCACTGCCTGAAGGAATGTTCAGAATCATAGGTCAACCAGGTGTTTAGAAGGTGGTTTTAGGGTAGTACTTCTTTTCTTTTAATCTTTATTTGCCTTAGTTTTATGGACACAGTGAGGCCTTAGATGTATCTATTATTCCACTTTTTATTTAATTACACTACTAAAATAAAAGAAAATTAGGGATATTCCTAGCTGTGCCTCAGAGTCTAGGGACACTCTCTGTGATACTAGGCTTGGCACTGCAAATGATGGTTAGGTACTTGGGCCCAGCTGTGATGCACTGGTCAGACCCAACATTCAGTGACACCTGGTCCTCCCCTGCTGTGTTCAGGGTCTACCACAGCTACAGCCTGCTATGTCTTGGAAACCATATAGTGTTGGGGGTTGATGCAATTCACCCATTTGAACTATTTCCTTGGCTTTCTAAAATTAGTTTTTATTTCTTTGGCAAGAATACTGTAACAATTAAAACCTTAATGTCATTAATATTCTTAAGTTTCAATATAGTCTTCAAGTACACTTTAGGATACTAGGGTTTCCTTTGCCAGAATATGAAGGACCAGTGGAGTCCTGAGGGGCTTATGTTCAGACCTCTTTTCAGGGAATGGATGATATAATGAGGGGTAAGTGGCAAGACTTGTACTTGGCTCCTTCCTTCCTTCCTTCCTTCCTTCCTTCCTTCCTTCCTTCCTTCCTTCCTTCCTTCCTTCCTTCCTTCCTTCCTTCCTTCCTTCCTTCCTTCCTTCCTTCCTTCCTTCCTCCCTTCCTCCCTCCCTCCCTCCCTCCCTCCCTCCCTCCCTCCCTCCCTCCCCCCCTCCCTCCCTCCCTCCCTCCCTCCCTCCCTCCTCCCTCCCTCCCTCCCTCCCTCCCTCCCTCCCTCCCTCCTTTTGATTCTGGGCTACACCTGGTGGCGCTCACGGTTTACTCCTGGTTCTGCGCTCAGAAATCACTCGTTGCTGTCTCAGAGGACTGTATGGGATGCTGGGGATCGAATCTGGATCCCTGGGTTTGTCCTCGGTCAGCAGCTGTATGCAAGGCAAATTCCCTATTGATGTGCTATTGTTCTGGCCTGTTCTCTACCTACAGGTCACTTGGCTTTTGGGCATCTTTTTGTTGTTGTTGTTGGTTTTTTGTTTTTTTGGGGGGGCCACACCCATTTGATGCTCAGGGGTTACTCCTGGCTCAGAAATTGCCCCTGGCTTGTGGGGGGGACCATATGGGACGCTGGGGGATCGAACCGCGGTCCTTCCTTGGCTAGCGCTTGCAAGGCAGACACCTTACCTCTAGTGCCACCTCTCCGGCCCCAGCTTTCGGGCATCTTTAATTTACATTTAAAGCAGTTTTGAAAAGTGTTAGAGGTAAGTGAGCAACATCTGGCAGAGGTGAACCTCAGGAACTTCTTTTCCTGATAAGAGCAAGCTCAATAGTGGTCTAAAAGTTGGGGGTCATTATTGAAGCTTGTGACTATTTATTTACAAAGGTTGTACACCTTGTCCCTTCTGTTTGATTTACTTTGTTCTGTGAAACTTGGCTATTAGAGTGAAATGTCTGGTTGAATGACAGTCTCCCTGAGATTTTCTGGGACTTTAAATAGTTTCTCTGTAAACTGGAAGCAAAACATTTTAAGTCTTTCTTCTCTCCCCTTTGAACAGTTAAGTTCAGGAACTTAGGAACATAGCCTTTTCTATTGGAAAGTGCAAAGGTCAGCCTCTGGAAGCTTTTTCTTGTCATTTATGACTGCATGTGAGTAGGGGTAACATTTTTCAAATTTGGAATGGCAGGATGAAAAGTGTTTAGTCATGGAGCTATTTGGGAAAAGAATGAGCAGGCTTTGGGACATTATAGCCCAAGTTTCAAGATGATCCAGTTCAGACCCTCAGTTTCATATGAGGAAACCTAGTGCAGTGGTTTCCTCACACTACTAAGGAGTGACGCTGAGCTGAGTGGTGGCATGGGTAAGTAGCCAGCCTTTCTGGTCCTGAGTGGTGTTCTGTGCCCTTTGGAGAGTAGTGACTGAGTGGGAGTACACTGTTTAACATATGTGGGCATAATCTGAAGTGACCTGTTGTCATGTGCAGTATCATGGGTTCCTAGTCTAGGAGAGGGAAGAAGTTAAGGGCCAGCCAGATTAGCAGGTAGAACGATCAGACACTTCATAGCAGTGTAGGAAAGGTTCATTTACAGGTAATCCTGACTCATTTGCATGAATCAAGAACTGAGGAATCATCAAGTGTAGGTACTTGCTTTGCTTGTGGCTGACCCAGGTTTGATCTCCAGCACCGCAGTGAGCAGTGAGCACAGCCATTCCAAACCCGAACTCCTCCCATCCCCCACAAAAAGAATCGAGCAGACGTAGATACCAGTCCCATAGGGCCCGATTTTGATGTGAATTCTTCTGGGAACCCTTCACTAACAAAAAAGCCCAGACCAACATTGGTGTCTTTGGGTGCCATCAGTCCTGCACTTTGTGTATACACAGCTCCTTTGGTGATGGGAAGGAAGAGCAGCCATTCTTGTTGAATGGAGAGATGAATAATGTTGCCCCTACACCCTGTGCTATGCTAGCAACTGACAGTGGCTGTGAGTGGCACTCATGTGGGAGATCTTTAGAGCTGTGGGCGAGTTTGTCTGCCCTCGCTGTAGCCTGCAAGGTGAGTGTTTGTGTTAATGCACTGGGTGGCTCCCTCCTGCAGAGAAAGAAATGACTTCGGGTATGAGGAAAATAAACAACTTGCAATAATTGACTAGAAAACTAATTAAGCAGCCACAGGGAAAGGGCATTTGAAAAAGTGACTTTTAATAGGAGCTAGCAACAAAAATCATTTAATACTGAAAACATAAGCCAAATGACTGCCCACATATGTTCATGTATGAGCCCCAGTTTTCATACTTATGTGCTCAGACTTTCTTACAGGTGTACATTCATGCTCACATAGGACACAGCATCATGAAGCCAAGCTGCTAAGACTAGTCTTCTTGAGGGAAAAAAATATTCTTCATCTCTACTTGACTATAAAGTTTGCTTTGGATTTTGCTGAGAAATGGGCAGTATCCACAGTTTGATAAGAGAACTCTTAAAATATTAATTATGGGGCTGGATCAATAGAACAATGCTAGGATGTTTGCCTTGCACACGGCCAACCTGGGACGAACTGGTTTTGATCCTCATATAGTCCCCCGAGCCTGCCAGGAGCTATTTCTGAGCACAGAGCCAGGAGTAACTGGCCAGGAGTAACTGGCCCAAAACCAAAATCAAACAAACAAAAATATTAATTATGGTATGGCAGTTTAGTATGTTAGTGTCTCCACCATTAGCTTAATATGTTAATTTCTCCACAGAACACTCATTTTTCTTTTTAAGTGAATCTTTTCTGTGACAGGACTGTAAGGAGAATATTTTTTATGGTGGTAAGGTTCTCTCAACCCAGGAGACCGTTGACTGGTGGGATGCTAGTAAATGATGAGTGGGTGTGATCACATTGGACCCCAGATAATCTCTCATGTAAAGATGGCAGCTTTTAATCACAGCTGCCAAGTCTCTTTTGCAGTCTAAAGTCATTCTCAGATTCAGGGATTAGGGCATGGATATCTTTGGAAGCTTTATTCAGCTGGTGGAGTGGGTTTAATCAGAAAATGCTTTTGCCTAGGGCTCTGGAAACAGGAAGGCCTGGACTCCCAGTTCAATTCCCCAGCACTGCAGCCATCTCACTTCTGTGTGACCAGAGGACAGGGCCTCCTCCTCTGGTGGCCTTTTTTCCTGACTTTAGCTGTAGTTGGTGAAGTCGGATGCTCATAACTGCTATTGATAGGCAAAGGGAATTAATTAGTATGTTATGGGTAGAGGGAAAGGCAGTACCTAGAGGAAGGAAAAGGTCAGGCCAGCAATAGTTTCTCCCCATTGGCATAGACACAGCCTCAGTGTTGGTTTTTCTTTTTTTTTTTTTTTTTTTTTTTTTTGGTTTTTGGGCCACACCCGTTTGATGCTCAGGGGTTACTCCTGGCTATGTGCTCAGAAATCGCCCCTGGCTTGGGGGAACCATATGGGACGCCGGGGGATCGAACCGCGGTCCTTCCTTGGCTAGCGCTTGCAAGGCAGACACCTTACCTCCAGCGCCACCTACCCGGCCCCAGTGTTGGTTTTTCTATCCTTTCAGAGCAGCCACCTTTTCATAAGGGGCAGGGTTGAGTCTTGGCATAGTGCAGTCAACACACAGGACAAGCAGAGGAGGAAGGACTCTCCTTGCCTTGAACTACTGTGCCACTACTGAGATGAGCCTTTTATTTGCCTTAGCAAAGGTTGTGTGTGTCGTGTATCCCCCGCCCTGCACCCCTCCCCCCGGATGCTGATGGTTGCAGGTGGAGGGGACAGGGACTCCAGAATCCAGATGGTGACTCTGGATTTAAAATGTTTAAAATGTGTAATTCGTTTCCTTCGGCAGAGCCACTGGGGGTTCTGTCATTTCAACCAGCTGGGAATGGGGTGCTGGCAGTGCTTTGCAGTCTACAAAGGTGGTGAAAGGGGATGTTTGTCAGGGGCATCAGGTAGCCTGAGACTCCTCTTCCACCTAACTGTCTTTGAAAAAGAAAGAGATGAAGAAACAGTGGGGCCAGGAATTTGGTGCAAATAGGTCCTGAGGTCGACCAGTCTTGGTACCACATGTCCCTCCACCTCCAGCAACCTCACTCTTGACTGAACATAACTGGGAGTGGTCGGGGTCTCTTCATCTATCCAGCACCACCGGATGTGACACCTATTTGAAAATGAAAGGAAAGGGAAAAGACATGGCTCAAAGGACTGAGTGCTTGCTTATGTGACAGAGGTCCTGCACCTGTCCCCTACATCATGTGGTCCCCTTAGTTCCACTGATTGATGCCTAGCAGCTCTCATTACTACCATGTGTGACCCTTAAACAGAAACAAATATAGTCACTTTCACTGTATTATACATTTATTTCAACCTTCAAATAGCCCACTGGGGAGAGCAGATTTGCCCAGACACAGTGGGGGTCCTTGGTTCTGGGTATGGAGCTGCTTGGTTTCATTTCCCATACTATGAGCCAGAACCCAGACATAACTACTGACTCAGGGATTCCAGAGCTCTGTCTGGTTAATGTTTGGAGAATCCTGATACAGCAGGATAAGCAATAATAGCAGTCTTTACACTTTTGTGCTAGGGTCTGTGCTCAAGTGCTAGATTGGTGACACTTGTCACATTCATAAAGAGGCTACAGAACACCTTGTTGGCACTTAGAAGTGACAGAACGTGGGCCCGGAGAGATAGCACAGCGGCGTTTGCCTTGCAAGCAGCCGATCCAGGACCAAAGGTGGTTGGTTCGAATCCCGGTGTCCCACATGGTCCCCCGTGCCTGCCAGGAGCTATTTCTGAGCAGACAGCCAGGAGTGACCCCTGAGCACCGCCGGGTGTGACCCAAAAACAAAAACAACAACAAAAAAAAGAAGTGACAGAACGTGAAGGGATGGACTAACTCTCTTCCTTATTCCCTCAAGTCAGCTAATGTCTGAAGAATCCACTGGGCTTGGATGACATTTGACCTCTGGGCATGAATCTGCACTAATCTGGCCCTCAACCTCCACACTTTCTCAGAGGCCCCAACCAGTGCTGCCTCCTATTCTGGTTTCAGTGATTTGGGGGGCTTCCCCAATTTCAAAGTGACCAAGGAAATAGTAGATGACTATTGAGAGGGTCTTTGGAGGCATCCTGTGGTCTGCCTTCCCCCTGGGTAGTTGGGAGTAGTCAGACCCAGGGCACAATGTCAAGGTTCCCTGCCACTAGGTTTCAAAGCCACAACTCTTGCACCTGCAGTGGGGGCTCAGTGTGCCCAGGTAGGTCCTAAATGAGCTGCAAGCTACTGAAGAACAGATATACTTCTTTATCTCTGTCCCAGCAAAGCCTCAGGGATTGGTGCTAAGTATATGTCATCCCTACAGCTGATTGTAACAATTGGTCTTTGTCCAGTATGCTACATTGGACATGGTATTCCTCTTACCCTGTGCCCCACCTAGCACTGAAGGACAGAAGCTGCTATAGATCCTGGCAGCTTAGACAAATTAAGGGTGAAGGCCAGAGCGATAGTATAACTTGTATGTCACTTGCCTTGCACAGGTTTGACCTCATATGGTCTCCATGCCCCACCAGAGTGACTTATGAGTTCATAATCCCTGGCCCACAACTCAAAGGAAAAATAAAAAAAAAAAGAGATTGGTAAGAATGGGATAAAGGAATTGAACGGGCTGTGGTGGTGTAGGAGTGTGGCAGGATGTGTTCCAAAGAGAGTGCTCTTTTCCTGTACTTTTAAAAATAGGGACCAGTCAGGTGATCCTTGCTAGAAGCCTTGTAGTGAGGGGATATAGCATAACAGGTCTGTGCTCTACCTATTTTGAGTGCTTTTCCATCCTAAAAGAATGCTTTAGGTTTTTTTTTTTCTTTTGGGGGGGCACACACACATTTGATGCTCAGGGGTTACTCCTGGCTAAGTGCTCAGAAATTGCCCCTGGCTTGGGACCATATGGGACACCGGGGGATCGAACCGAGGTCCTTCCTTGGCTAGCGCTTGCAAGGCAGACACCTTACCTCTAGTGCCACCTTTCCAGCCCCAGCTTTAGGTTTCTTATCAATTTAGGGACCTTCATTTCATGATGAAGAAGAGAAGACAACTCATTTTCTCAGATAAAAGGTTAGGAAAAAAGCCCCGGCCCACAATATGTTCAGATCTGGTTTCTGTATAAATCCTGACATTGGCGGTAGTAAAGCATGGTCAGAGGATTTCTGTAAAGGGGAGTCTTGCAATTTTTTGGGCAGTGTTGCTGAGTGGCTTAGGGGTGGGGTGCGGTGTGTGCTGCCTCTGAGCTTCAGATGAGAGCCTTGAGCAAAAAATAGCACTCATACCTTACCTGGTCTCTGAGCTGCTCATCTCCTCTCCCTGACCCCCCCCCTTTCCTTCTATTTATTATATCTCTTTTCCCAGCTACCCTCCAAAGTTCCCCTTCTCTCTCTCGAAGAGCAGCAAAGTGTGGTAAGCGCACAACAATCATTCATACTGAAGCTTCCATTGTCCAGGGAGGGGAACTTATTTTCTGTGATTGGTAGGAGAACTTCTAGAGTCAGATGGACACTGGGTTGTTATATATTCTACACAAGCCAATGGGATTTAGGAGGTGTGTGTGCAGATTTGTTGTTTTTGTGGTCTTCTTACCAGAGTGGAGGTGGGGAGCAGAGAGACCAGCATGTGGTGATGGTAGTGGGTCATCCAAGGTGCTCCTGAGAGGCATTTTCTTTTCTCTTCGTTTGCTTTTCTTGGCCCACTGGGTCAGATCAGTGTGCTCAACTTCTCAGCTACCTTTTTGTTTGGAAATAAAGACAAGTGCACTGCTCTTCCAAAGAAGGGAAAGATGAGTGGAAGCTTGCATGTTAGACCACACAGCCATTTTTTATTTACTTTTCTACCTAGATTGTGTAGAGAAAGACAAACTTACATAGTTGGCATTGAAGGTCATCTGGACAGCTTCTTGGGTAGCACACCTGTGGCTCTGTAATGGGGCCTTCTGGAAGCAAGGAGAATAGTGTCTTCCAGATTAGGGGTGGGCTATAACTTTTGCCCTGAGGGAGAAGGAAAGCCCAGTTTTCTGAGAAACAGATGGTGAAATCACATTTCTGTATCCATTCTTTCCACATGTCCATTCACTATGTAGAGGTCCTAACACAGATGCTAGGAATGTAGTAAGCTCTGCAGTTGTTGAAGAGCTGGATTAGGGAAGAGGTATACAGTATAGAATTTGCACCTTTGGTTTAATTGTACATATAGTCTACTAGCAATTTTGGCTATGCTGGCTTCCTACATTTAATATTAGTCTTTTCCCATTTGGGGAGAAAATCGTATGTCTAATTTTAGAACACAGTTTGGTTTAAACTTTATATTAAAGGTTCCAAGTCAAGTACTGGAACTGGAGCAACTTTGGAACCGATCTTTCCTAAACTCCTTTGGGCAACATGTAAAACCTTCCTCCTTGAATGCTCAATTTTATGTTCTTAAACTTAGAGAAAAACCATCTCTTATTTCTAATGGCCTTGCTCAGTGAAGAAAATTTACATATGAACACACTCCAGAAAGAATCTACATCCAGAATTAGCTTCCTGGTTTTAGGGCCCTGGTAGTTAGTTTGCCATAACTTTTGGAAATTATTTTATATTCTCATTAGTGTGACAATGTGCTGGTTATTTTGGAGGTTATGTAATATATGTATTTCTCTTTTCTATAGCTCAGTCTTTACTTTGGGATCTTACTCTGTTCTGACACGTGAAGGCTGAAAATGGGCCAGGTATGAATTTTAATGGCATCATGGAGGTATTAACTTAAATAATACAAGTACATAGTTTAAAAGGTCAAATACATAGCCACGAAACTTACAGTACAAAAGAATGTGCTGCCTGCCCCATTCTTCCTTACTCCTGAACCTGTTTCCAGAGGACGCCAATTCTAACTCATAGTTAGAAAATTTTAGATTTTGGTCTCTGTCAGTAATAGATTTATTTGTACTGCTACTTTGTGAGCTTTGTTTTGCTTTTGAGTTTTTGGTTCAAACCTGGCATTGTTCAGGAGCAACTCTATAGGCACCATCCTTTGAGCCCTGCCAGGAGTGATCTCTGAGCACAGAACTAGGAGTTTTTCATACTTGAATTTTAGTCATACTGTGCACAAGCATCTGTTCATCAGCGTCCACTTTCTCCACCAATGTCTCCAGTGTCCCTTCCACCCCGTAGCCTGTCTCTGTGCAGATACTGTTTTGTTTTCTTTTTTCCTTTTAGATACTGTGATTTGCCGTTTTGTTGCTGAACAGTTATCATGCATATCACATTACCTCCTTTTGACACCCAGTTCTTGTCCAGAGACATCATTCTTACTACTATTGTCAAAGTGGTCCCTTCTCTGTCCTAACCATCTTCCCCACTGTGGCAAGTTTCCTACTAAAGACCATCTTTCTAATCTTTTATTGTTTTTGAATATTATTCTTCTACCTTTTATTTTTAATATCCCACAAATAAATGTGATCATTCTATGTCTGTCCCTTTTTTGCTGGCACCTCTCACTTGGCATGATACTTTCCATGTCCACCAATGTATTAGTGAGTTTTATGACTTTATTTTCTTTTTCTAACAACTGCATAGTATTATTCCATTGTATCGATGATTCATAGCTTCTTTATTCATTCCTTTGTTTGGGGACACTTGGGTAGTTTCCAGATTCTGGCTGTTGAATAGTGTTGCAGTGAACATAAAAGAGTAGATGTCTTTTTGCTTTGTGTTGGGACCCTTAGGGTATATTCCCAGAAGCAGAATTTCTGGGTCATATGGAAGCTCAATTCCTACTTTTTTGAAGAATATCCATATTGTTTTCCAAAATGGACCAGTTGACATACCTACCAGCACTGAATAAGGGACCCTTTTCCCTACATTCACAACACTGATGGTGGTTCTTTGTGATTAGTGAGTCTCTTTGGTGTGAGGTACTATCTTATTGTTGCATTGATTTCCATTTCCCTGAAGACTAATATAGAGCATTTCTTCATGTGCCTTTTGACCATTTGGATCTTTTTTGAGGGTGTTTCTCTTCATCTCTTCTCATTTTCCTTAATGGATTTGGACGTTTCATTAAATTCTACCAGTACTTTATATTCTGGATATTAATGCTTTATCAGATGAGAGGTAGAAAAATAATTTTCTCTGTCTGAATTGTCTCTGTATTCTTTTGAGGTACAGAAACTTCCTAATTGAATGTATTTCCATTTATGTTTGCTTCTACTTGCAGGGTTACTGGTGTTTCATCTATAAAGATACCTGTAGTTTCAATGTTATGGAGAGATATGCCCATGTTTCCATTATGTACCTTTTGGATTCATGTCTAATATTTTGGATCTTTTGATATTTCATGTCTTTAGACCATTTTGATTTGACTTTTGTGTATGGCATCAGGAAGATATCTAAGTTTATTTTTGTGTGTGTGTGTGTGTCCAATCAGTTTTCCCAAAACTTATTTTTGTATGTGTGGCCAATCAGTTTTCCCAAACCCTCTGTTAAAAAGGCTTTCCATGCCCTACTTTATATTCTTTGCTCCTTTATCAAAGGTTAACTGATTATATACTTGAGGGTCTGTCTTTGGACTTTCCAATTCAATTCCATTGATTAGATGGTCTTTTTTAATTCCAGTATTATGCTGTTTTAATTACTACTGCTTTGTAGCACAGTTTAAAATTCAGAAAAGTGATGCCTCCCATCTTTTCCCCCCAAGAATTGCTTTAGCTATAGAGGATGGTGGGCAGTACTGTTATTGTTTCATGTAAATATCAGAAGTGTTGGATCTGTTTCTTTGAGAAATGTCTTGGGAATCCTTATAGGACTGCATTGGGTGTATAATGCTTTGGGGAGTGTTGTCATTTTGATGACGTTAATTCTCCCAATTCATGAGCAGGGAATGTTTTTATTTCCTCATGTCCTCTTTTATTTTCCTGAAGTAATGTATAGTTTTCTTTGTAAAGGTCTTAACCAAAGTTAAGCTGATTCTTAGGAACTTGATTTTCAGATGCACAATTGTGAATAGAATTCGCGCCCCCCCCATCCTATTTTATTATTTGCATATAGGAAAGCCATGGACTTTGCATGTTAATTCTGTAGCCTGCCATTCTACTGTACAACTCTGTTGTTTCTGGGAACTATTTTTGTAGTTTATGAGTTTCTAAATATAGCATTATATCATCTAGAGAGAGAGAGAGAGAGAGAGAGAGAGAGAGAGAGAACGAGCTTGAGAGAGAGAATGTTAGAGTTGTTAGTGGCACTCAAGGGTGACTCCTGGCTCTGCACTCAGAAATTACTCCTGGCAGGTTCAGGGGACCATTTTGGATGCCATGGATCAAACCTGGGTCTTCTGCTTGCAAATGCCCTACCTGCTTTGCTATCACTCCAGCTACATATTGAGAGGTATTTTTTAACCATAAATAGTTATTGGATCTTGTCAAATCTCTACATCTTTTGATGTGATCATGATTTTAATTTTTCTAGTATTGATAGTATCAAATTGATTGACTTAAACCATCATTATATCCCCAGAATGAATCCCACTTGTAATGGTGTATGATCTTTTTGATCATACATCATGAATTGTTGGATTTAATTTGCAGCATATTGTTAAAGTCTTTTGCATCTGTATTCATCAAGAATATTGGCCTCTGGGGCCAGAGAGATAGCATAGTGGGTAGGAATTTTTTTCCCCTATGAACAACCTGAGTTTGATCCCAGAACTTTTTATTTGGTCCCCTGAACCTGCCAGGAGTAATTTCTGAGCACAGAGTCTGGAGTAACATCTAAGTGCTACTAGGTGTTGCCCCAAAACAAACAAATAAACAAAATTAGCCTGTAATTATCCTTTTTGTGTGGTGTGTCTGTCTGCTTTTGGTATTAGTGTGATGCTTTTCTTAATGGGAATATTTGGGAATATTTCTATTTCTACAGTTTACTGGAAGAGGCTAAAAAGGATTGGCAGTAGGTCCTCTTAAAAGGTTTAAAAGAATTCACTAGAATATCTAACTGGACCTGGGCTTTTGTTTGGGGGAAGACTTTGATTACCATTTCAATTTCCTTGATAATGATAGGTTTGTTCAGGTATTCCGGATTATTTTGGTTTAGCTTTGGTAGGTTATAAGAGTCTAAGAATTTTCTATTTCTTCTAGGTTCTCTTGTTTCATGGCATATAGATAGATATTCAGAGCAGTCTGTGATCCTTTGCATATCCATGGTATCTCTTGTGGTTTCTTTCTCTTTCATTTTTGATTCAGTTTATTAGAATTCTCTCCTCCGCATCTGTCTTAGAGTGATTTGTTGATCTTGTTTATTTATTTAAATAACAAGGTCTTGGTTTACTAGTATTTTGGGTTTTTTTTTTTTTTCATTGATTTCTGCTCTTCAAAGTTTTATTTTCTTTCTCTGATCTTCTTTGGATCTCCTTTTGTTGGTTATTTTCTTATTTATTTATTTTTTGCCACACACAACAGCAACCTTGATCTGCACTCAGAGAATCACTCCTGGCAGATTCAGGGTATCCCGGGATCAAATTTAGATCAGCCTTAGGCAAGGCAAGCACCCTACTAGCTCTGTACTATCACTATGGTTCCAATTTTTTATTTTATTTTTTTTTTTTGGTTTTTGGGTCACACCCAGAGGTGCTCAGGGGTTACTCCTGGCTGTCTGCTTAGAAATAGCTCCTGGCAGGCATGGGGGACCATATGGGACACCGGGATTCGAACCAACCACCTTTGGTCCTGGATCGGCTGCTTGCAAGGCAAACACTGCTGTGCTATCTCTCCAGGCCCTGGATCCAATTTCTTATGCTGTGCTTTCAATTTATTTATGTGGGCCCTTTCTTCCTTTCTGATGAATGCTTGCGAGGTTATAAACTTTCCTTTGAACATCACTTTGCTGTGTCCCACAAATTTTGGTAGAGCATGTCCTCATTCTTATTTGTTTCCAGGAATCTTAATTTTTCTCTCTAACTGATTGTTCGGTAATGAGCTGTTTAATTGCCAGGTGTTTGAGTTAATCCTCCATTTCTGTTTGTGATTAACTTCTATTTTCAGTGCATCATCATTTGAGAGGATAGTTCATTCAATTAATTTCTATCCTCTTGACATTATAGAGGTTTATTTTGTGGCCCAGCATGTGGTCTGTCTTAGAGAATGCCTCACATGTCCTACGGAAGAATGTGTATTTGGTTTTTGGAGGATGAAAAGCAATATATATCTACTAGAACCCATCTTCTATTTTTTTCCTTCAAAGCCAGTGTTTCCTTGCTGAATTTTAGTTGGTCATCAAGAGGTCACATAGTGCTGTTGAAGTATCCAACGATTGTTCTATCTTTCTTCAAGACTTTTAGCAGTTATCTTAAGGATTTTGCTGGTCCTTCATCAGACACATATGTTTTAGAGTGTGATTTCTTTCTGATATACATATCCCTTGATCATTAAGAAACGACCCTCTATTTTTTATAACCTTTGTGAGTCTGAAGTCTGTTATTGTCTAATATTATTATTATCACCCTAGTCCAGGGGTCTGCAACCTTTCAGACATAAAGAGCCACTTGGACCCGTTTCCGAAGGAAACTGGGAGCCGCAAAACCATTGCAACATTTAAAACAAATATAACACTGCATATATTGTTTCTTACCTTAATGCTATATACGTCACCAGGTACGGCTGCCTCCATTGGCTCCGCTCCTCAGCTCCGCCTCACTGCTATAGATATAGCGGAGAGAAGCGGAGCTGAGATTAAAGCAGTATTTTTTTTTTCTGACATCGGCTCCGGAGCCGCGGCAAGCCTTCAAAAGAGCCGCATGCGGCTCCGGAGCCGCAGGTTGCCGACACCTGCCCTAGTCTTTTTGAAGGAGTTGTTTGCTTGAAAGATTGTCTTCCAATCTTTGGTGTTGAGTGCTCGCTTTGACTGCATATATACTAAAATTGAAACAACAACAGAGAAGATTAGCGGGGCTCTTGCACAAGAATGATCCAATCTTTGGTGTTAAGTCTGTTTTCTCTGACTATTCTAATGTGTTTCTTGCAGGCAGCAAAGTCTTAGATTTAATTTCCTTATACATTTTGCTACTCTGTTTATTAATTGATGCCTTACCAGTGGTCCTCAAACTATGGCCCGCAGGCCACATATTGTATTTGTATCTGTTTTATTTCTTCATTGCAAAATAAGATATATGCAGTGTGCATAAGAATTAGTTCATACGTTTTGTTTTTACTATAGTCAGACCCTCCAATGGTCTGAGGGACAGTGAACTGGCCCCCTGTTTAAAAAATTTGAGGACCCCTGCAAGACTATTGATATTGAGAGAAACTACTGTTATGGAGTTTTGTACCATCTTTCTATAGAAATTTAAGTTTGTCTTGCCTTAAAGTAGCCCCTTCAGTCTTCTTACAAAGTTGGTTTTGAGCCTATGATTTTCCTGAACCTCTTGTTTTGTTTTTTTTTTAATGTGAAGTTTTCTATTCCTTCAGTCCTGAATAAAAAACCTTGCTGGGCAGTTTTCTTGGTAAGGCATTAATTTCTTTGAGTTTTTTTACACACAATTGTCTTTGGGCTTTCAAGGGTCTCATTTTGATAGGTCTGTAAATCTTAGGAGTATGTGTGTAATTTCCTTCTTTAATCTTGCTGCTTTCAGTATTCTATCTCTATAACTTTATTGTTCTGATTAGAATCTGTCTTGGATTATTTCTTATTTGGATATATTTTAATGGGTATCATTCGGGCCTCCTGGATCTGTGTGCATACAGTATTGAGCTCTGGTAACTTCTTAGCTTTGAAGGCTTTGACTGTTGCCTCTTCATCTGGGTTGACATCCTGACCCTACAGGCCTCTGATTATTCTTTGGTTGTTCCTCTTGAATTCATCTCAGAGTTCTCTTGTCTACTGTTGTTTTGTTTTGTTTTGTTTTGTTTTTAGAATTTTCCCCCCTTCTATTACCTGGAGGTTTTTTGCAGCTCATCTAGGAATTCACTGATTTTTGTCTCCATCTGCTATTTCTCTGATTTCACCTACAAAGTTTTTTAGTTCTGACATTTCTGCTTGTAGTTTTTCATTTCCTCTCTTATATCCTTCTCGCTTTATTGGCTGTCTGTTCATTGTTTCTTTGAGCTCATTAAATATCCTCAACATTTCCTCTCAGAAGTCTTTTCAGAGAGATTATATAGGTAGATATTCCTGCTTGAGTCTTCTAGGTAAACTATCTCTATCCACTACTCATGGTAGGGTTCTATGCTATTTTCCCATGGTACCTATGGTAGTCTGGGATGATTCTTTCTAATACACTAACAGTGTCCATTTTCCCATCCCCCACTACCAGGGAGGACTATGGGGGAACTTGATGGGTAGTGATCTTTTCTTCACTTCGTTGTTCCCGCGTAATTCTGTGGTGCCACTTGCACTAGTTCAACAAATGAATTATTTTGGTCTAAACTTAACTGCTACTATGACTGGGGTACAATTGTCTCTTATTCCCACAACTACTTTTCTAGGTATTTGAGTGAATATTGATTAGAGTAAAGGCTTATACATTATTAGCCTAATGTGGTTGTGGTAGCCAAGCTGCCCTATTAAAAGTTCAGTATGAGAAGCCACGATGTGGACCTTTTGGGACAAGACTGCCTGCTCAGGAGACCATGCCTTCCACTGGACTGGCCTGTAGGAAGAGCTGTGCATCTGCTCCTTCAATCTGAGTCTAGCTGGGGTCCCACTCATCGAGTTTGGAGTCCCATTGGGTCTTGCTGAGTCAGTCATGTTGCAGGGAGGAGGGTTAGGCCCTGCTGGGTTACTCAGAAAGTGGGAAATTTGAATGAGAAGCCACTGTGCCACCCTGGTCGGAAAATCATGCTTTCTACTGGCCTTCAAAATCAGTTCTTTGTGCTCCCCACTCCCCACCACAATATATATCTTGTTTGTAGGCTAAGCCATGTATGTACGGTCATATCTAATCCCACCCTTCCTTCACCCCACCAATATAGTTATAGCTATTTCTTTTGGCTTTTCTTTTCCTTACAATTTGTCACCTTCATTTTTCTATTAAAGTACTTTTAAAGTAACTCCAAATTTTCTGAATTATAAATTTTTTCATTGTGGGAAAAGATTATTTTATTTTTATAAATGACACTATAACATCCCTTATGGATCCTTTTGGAGAGCAAGGGAGGGAGAGGGGAGAGATGGGGGAATTGGTGGCAATCTTCATTTGCTTCATTTGGTTAAATTGATTGAGAAAGACATGAAGGAACAGTTAAATTTTGTATGTCTGAAAATGCCTTTCTTACTCTGATTTTTATTTATTTATTTATTTATTTATTTATTTATTTATTTATTTATTTGGTTTTTGGGCCACACCCGGCGGTGCTCAGGGGTTACTCCTGGCTGTCTGCTCAGAAATAGCTCCTGGCAGGCAAGGGGGACCATATGGGACACCGGGATTTGAACCAACCACCTTAGGTCCTGGATTGGCTGCTTGCAAGGCAAACACCGCTGTGCTCTCTCTGGGCCCTCTGATTTTTTATTTTGTAGCTGACTATAGACTGTTAACTCTGAAAATAATTTACCTTTGGAGTTTTGAAGGCATTGTTCTATTGTTCTTTGTCTTTAGGTTCTGTACTTGATGCTAAGCAATTAGGTACAAAGCATTGGATTCCTGATTTTTGTTAATGAACAGAATTTACGTTTTGAAAGCTTTTTAGGAGCTTTTCCCTATTCCTTTAATTCTAAAATTGTGTGAACATATACCTTGATGACTCTACTTTCTTTTATTGAGCTAGAATAGAATAGTTACCTTTAGTGGGCAGTTCAACCATTTGTGAGGTGCTAAAACTATCCAAGGGCACAGTCATAGTCTCCAGTGTATTTGCGGGGAGGACACTTCTTTCTGCTTAAAAACGATTTCAATTTCCAGAGGGGCATTGAATGATTATTTTCCCTTTTATTTCCTTTTTATTACCTGGAAAGGGGGTAGTAGGTTAAGTAAGTTTGGGAATTTCTAAATTAGAAACTCATTTTTTTTTCTTCCGTTTTTGGTGGCACTCAGAGATTACTCTTGGCTCTGCACACAGAAATCATTCCTGTCAGGCTTGGGGAAGCATATGGGATGCTGGGATTCAAACTACTGTCTGTCCTGGATCGGCTACATGTAAGGCAAACGCCCTACAGCTGTGCTGTCTCTCTGGCCCTAAGTTAGAAACTCAAGATGAAAAATTGTCTTCATGGGCCCGGAGAGATAGCACAGCAGCGTTTGCCTTGCAAGCAGCCGATCCAGGACCTAAGGTGGTTGGTTCGAATCCCAGTGTCCCATATGGTCCCCTGTGCCTGCCAGGAGCTATTTCTGAGCAGACAGCCAGGAGTAACCCCTGAGCACCGCCGGGTGTGACCAAAAAAAAAAAAAAATTGTCTTCTATTTCAGAAAGTTTTCATATTTTCTCCATACACATCCCCATCCCCTAGGTAATTTTCTTTAGCTCTTTTTCTAGACTTCTTATTGTTTGGTTGAGTTCTTTGGGGCTAAGTCTATAATTTTGTGTTTTGGGGGGGGGCACACCTGGTTTTGCTCAGGGGTTACTCCCGGCTATGAGCTTAGAAATCACTCCTGGCTTGGGGGACCATATGGGATGCCGGAGGATCGAACTGCGGTCTGTCCTAGGTCAGTGGGGTACAAGGCAAACGCCCTATCACTGTGCCACCGGTCTGGCCCCTAATTTTGAATTTTTTAATTGCTTTGTCATACTCAAGATTTCTTTAAACTGTGCCTTTGTTTGTTATTCTAGCTGCCATATTTAAATTTTTTTAGACCTCATTGTGTATTGTGTATATCCCTTTTATAGCATCTGAGTTCTGGTTTGTGAATACATATTTTATTCATTATAATTTTAGTTATTTTGAAGTTATGTTCTTTTTTTTTGATCTGATTAATTTTCTTTTTTGCTTTGTTTTGTTTTGATCCTAGATTATCTCAGATAAGCAGTAACTCTGGGTTGTAGGTTTATATTTAAGAATGAGACTGGGAGAGGGACTGGGAGATAGCTCAAGGGTCTGGAGCACATGCTTTGCATGTAGGATCAACCCCTGGGTTTGATCTCCAATGCCATGTGGTTCCTGTGGCTAGTACCAGTTTTAGGAGTTCTCTCTCGACCTAGTTTCCAAAGTTACTGGTTCATCCCTAGTCTGGAGTACCTGTGAGCAGCATGACTTGCAGTAAAGGGTATCCCAGCATACAGAAGTAGATTTACGTGAACTTTCCTGTTCCTCACTCCTCCCTTTTCCCACTGGGCCTGCTGCCCCAGCCAAGAATTTTGACTGAGAGCCAATCTCTTATTGCTATAGATAGTGGCCAGAGATGCCTGTGCTTCCCCCCACCCCCCACCCCACCTCGGTTCAGTCCCTGAGCTTTTAAGTATTCCTGGGTGGTGCTAGTTTGCAATTCCTGTGCTATCTATACACACCTTGCATATGGCTACTTTAGACATTTTATTTTATTTTGGTTTTGGGGCCACACCCAGCAGCATTTAGGTGTTACTCCTGGCTCTGCATTCAGAAATCGCTCCTAATAGGCTCAGGCAACATATGAGATACTAGGGATCAAATCTGGGTCCGTCCCAGGTTGGCCACATGCAAGGCAAACACCCTGCCACTGTGCTATCTCTTCTGCCCTACTTGAAACATTTTTTTTTGTTTTGTTTTTTTGTTTTTGGGTCATGCCTGGCAGCGCTCAGGGGTTACTCCCGCACAGAAATCGCTCCTGGCAGGCTCGGTGGACCATACGGGATGCCGGGATTCGAACCACTGTCCTTATGCATGCAAGAAACGCCTTACCTCCATGCTATCTCTCTGGCCCCCCTACTTGAAACATTTTAAATATTAATATTGCACATCTGCTTAGTCTTCTCTTGTTTTCTGTCCTTGAGATTATCCTTAAAAAATTGCTTTGCAGTGCCGGCGAGGTGGCCCTAGAGGTAAGCCTTACATGCGCTAGCCAAGGAAGGACCGTGGTTCGATCTCCCGGCGTCCCATATGGTCCCCCCAAGCCAGGGGCAATTTCTGAGCGCTTAGCCAGGAGTAACCCCTGAGCGTCAAACGGGTATGGCCGAAAAAACAAAAATAAAAATTGCTTTGCAATTGTTTATATTTACCATAGTACTGTGTTCAGTTGGTGTTCTGTCCACCCATGTTAGGGATAAGTCTGCACACATGGGACTTGTTCTATTTCGCACTATCTGGAGACTTGCTATCTTCCCAGATCCTCAGTCCCTGTGCTATTCTTTTCATCTATTCTCTTCCTGTTTATCCATATGGTACTGTTGTTGCCCTGGTATTGTATAGCTCTTTGTATGTACTTGGCAATGTGTGTCTGCGTGCATGTGCGTGTGTGTATGCGCATATATGTGTGTGTACTTGTCTGCCAAGAGATTTATGTGTGTTCACCTCCTGAATTAAATGTACAATGTGCAATATGCTTCAGTGCCATTTATGAAAAAGATACCTTCATAAATAATTGAGATTCCAGTTCCTTCTCTTTGAAATCCAAGGGTTAATGGTGACTGCTGTTTCAGAAAAGTTAAGGAAAGACAATTTATCTAATCTCCCTCTGGTGAATAGACTCTTTTCTGATCAGGCCCAGTTACCTACTTGAACCAACAATAAGACCCTTGTTGTCATGAACTGGGCAGGTTCTGCAACTGATACTTTGGTTGCCTTTAGAAATGCCATCAGGGATACTGGGGCTTGGGCCTGCCCTTATCCTAGGGCCGAAGAGTTGTCGTAGTTTCCTTCTCCCATGTCAGATGTTTTCCCTGTGACTTTTCCTGGGACTTCAGAAAACCATGAGAAAAGTTGTGTTCATTCACTCGCTCATAGATTGCTGTAAATGGAGTGAGGAAAAGAAAAATGAAAAAGGGTCCTTTTTCCTTCAGGATTTCATCCTCTGTAATGAGGAAAACAGGGTTCAGCCTTCAGAGGAAGCTTACATACTAAGAGATCAGTGCAGACAAATAGACCCTGCCTGGCCACCAGGCAGACAAACTTGGGGATTCTCCAAGCAAACTGAAATAAATCTAAAGGTAAAACAGATGGGTGAGTGCTTCTGTCTATTGGGGTGTTAGATGTGAAAGAAAATGAGTCAATGTACTGAGGCAATGGGAAAAATCAGGGCTAGACAAATTATGATTTCCCTTCTCACTATATAAAAAAGTTAATTTTTCATGGTTAAAAATATTGGAAATACATAAAAGACATTAGAAAACAAAGTTTGCCATTATCCTACCAAGATTTTGCCAAATCTTACCACACAGATCACAACCAGTTGGTATCAGGTCTACCCGTTCTCCTGGGTATATAGTTAATTTTTGTGAGGCCTAAAGGTAAGCATGAAATCAGTGCATTTTGAAGGTTCTAGAAAGCTGTTCTTTCTAGCAGTTCCCATGTTTCCTTTAAGCAGTTGGAGTAGCTGTTCTGTGTTCCATTCAACAGCTGTTTCATTCTCTCACTGTTCCACTTGCTTGCATGTCCGAGTAGTTGCCGGGTTTTTCTCTCTGTTCTACCATGATTCCAGAAGGGCTGTGCAGATTCAGGTGTGGATGCTGCAGTAGTGGGTAGATGTCACAGTGTCACACTCAGCTCTGTCAGCATCGACTGTAGGAGGTACCACATGTTCTCCTCTCCACTTTCCTGGGATCCACCTCCTATATCCATTGTGGGAATGTTCTGGAGGCTGAGGAGAGATGCTTTTGGAGTGAGATGGTTAAGACAATGTTTGTGTTTACAGAACTGAGTTATATATAGTAGACTATAATAGGAAAATCTTACTTTAGATCCCCACTGTCAAACACAAGCCACAATGAGAACTGGATGTCTGTCATTTCTTGTCACAACCCTTGCTACCTTCCCTCACTTCTGAGAGACTGAGAGACTAAAGCAGGTAGCTGAAGGGTGCTCTGTACCACAGACTCCTTCAGTGTTGCTGTGAAGCAGTGACATTGGCCCATCTTTTAGAAACGTAGAAACAGGCCTGACAAGCAGAGAGAGTGATTAAAAACTGCTGCTGTCTCCGCTCTGAACCCTTTTCTTTTTCATAGATCTGCCCCTGTTCCAGCCACATGCTGCCCCCAATCTCCTGTTCTCCACCACCCATTTGGCCTTTCTGAACTGAGATCTAAAGAGACTTGTTTCCGCTCTAGAATCTCTCTGCTCACTTTTCATTCCCATGTCTCTAAAAATATCTGTGAGCCTCTTCCCGCCAGTCTCCTCCCTGCAGTATCTACCCCCTCCTCCACCAACCCATCTTATTTAGGGAGAGGAAATAAGGCCTGTCATGGTTCTTTCCAGGCTTAGAATGGAAAAAAGAAAAAATGCTGAATTTCCAAAAAGGTGGGGAGGGCTGAAGCGATAGCACATCATCAGGTAGGGCTGCCTTGCATGTGGCTGACCTGGGTTCCGTTCCCAGTATCCCATTTAGTCCCCTGAGCTTGCCAGGAGTGAATTCTGAATGCAGAGCCTGAAGTGCTGCCAGGTGTGACCCAAAACTAACAACAACAACAACACAAGGGGGAGGGGTGGCCTTTGTTCAGTCTGGAAGACTTGCCCCTTCCCCCATCCAGGTCCACATTTGAGGATTTTGTCTCCTGATCTGGGGAGGGAGTGGAGCAGGAGTTGGGGGGGCAATTGCGGTGTGGACCCCTCCCTTCCTTCTGTGTGTGGGGTAGCAGAGAGAGGCCAGGCCTGAAGTGAGCCTTGGTGTGGGAAAGGAGCTGAGCTTCCAGGCCCCTGACTGTGCCTAGTCAGCACAGACCAGAAGGGAGCCTGTGGGAAGCCTCCAACCTTGGAGCTGCCGGGGGCTTCCAGAGCTTTCTCAGACATTCCTGGATTGGGACAGAGCCTCCGACCCCTCCCAGACCCCACCCCCGAAACCTCACATGCTTGCTTAATTGAAGCTGTATTTATTTCCACATTTTCCCAGCTCTGTGACTAGACCAGCAAGAGGGTGAGGCCTGGCTATACTCGGGAAGCACAGAGAGAGGAGGTGGGGGAGGATACTAATGGGTCCGCTTCCTTTGTCCCATGGGGCTATTGGGGGGCAGCAGAGGGAGGGCCGAGGGGCAGCCAAGCAAGGCGGCTGTGGGAAGAATGTCTTTTTTCCCTCACTCAGAAACCCAAAAATAGCTATGTTGAAGGCACAAGTCTTGCAGATGGAGTTCCAGCTGAAAGCCATTTGCTCTTCAGTCCCTCCTACCAGGCCAAACCCTTCTCCTTCCTGCACTTTTGTCCAATCATTTCAGGACCGGCCCCCCAGTACTGACTGCATCCTTGCTGTGCTACTAAGTCGTGTCAGCATGTGCTGGAGGAGCTAAAATCCCATGAAACTTATCTTCATTTGCCTCTTTTATAACTTGAATTTTTCTACTTTGATTTGTGTTTCGTTTTGTTTTGGGGCCACACACAGAGGTGCTCAAGACTTACTCCTGGCTCTGTTCAAGGATCACTTCTTGTGGGGCTCAAAGACCATAGGGGTACCAGGCATCTAATTCAGGAATCCAGGTGGTCCTGTGTAAGGCAAGTGCCCTAACCTGCTGTGCTATGCTCCACTTTCTATTTGGATTACTTTTTTGTTTGGTTTGGTTTGGTTTGGTTTTGGGCCACACCCAGCAGTACTCAAGAATTACTCCTGGCTCTATGCTCAGGAATTACTCCTGGAGGTGCTCAGGAGTTCATATGTAATGCTAGGATAGAACCCTGTCAGGCACATGCAGGACAAGCACCTTACCTGTTGTACTATTGTCCCTAGCCCTTCTTCTTTTGATTTCTTAAAGCAAACCTAGTTAAAATGTGGACAATCAAATAAAAACTGGATTGTGTATATATGTATATATATATATGTATATATATATATATATATATATATATATATATATATATATATACCATGAACATTGCTATTACAAATTTCCTTCCCTCTACTTACAGTTATCATATTTATTTTACAAATTTGTGAGAACAGGAAGGCTCTCCAGAAAAGTCCTTCGAGGAGAACGTGTGGGGACTTTAGTGACGCCAATCTTTCCTTTTCTAGTTTATGTGCTTAGAGTTACTCTTAAAAGAGAGGTCCACGTGTGCATCACATCTCTGTCACCATCCTGTCACACATCAGTCAGCAGAAAATGGAGCTGACTAATCTTTCTGGTGATTCTGGAGCAAGGGGGAAGCTTTTGAAAGTCATTTTAACCCACAAGGCTACAGTGTCTAAATGCAGAAGCTCAAGACTCCTGAGCAGTAAGCAGACTTCTTACACTTATGGTTGAGGTTGTTGTGGATACTGTTGCTGGGGTGGTAGTGGTGGTGAGGTCCTACTTCCAGACAGAACATGGAAGCTTGGGAAGACCCACTGGGCCTTCACTGTGGCTCTTACAGCTATCATGGTTCAAACTCAAGCCTTAGGAAACCCCATACACAAAAGCTTCACCTTCTCATCCCTTCTTTTCCATTCCACTGGAAAGGCCCCTTTCCATCCCACTGCTGGGTATTATTCTGACATGGATATTGGGTACAACAGGCTGTAACAGAGTCTTTGGGACTCTGGGCAGATGCCACCTCCACACAACAGCTCTATCCTTGCAAATGATGAACATAGGTATATGTGGCATGACAGGTTACCCTTGAAACCTACAGCTTTTGTCTCAAAGGGACTCAGTTTTAGAAATTCAGATCAGGGGCCGGCGAGATAGCATGGAGGTAAGGTGTTTGCCTTCCATGCAGAAGGATGGTGGTTCGAACCCCGGCATCCCATATGCTCCCCCGTGCCTGCCAGGGGCGATTTCTGAACGTAGAGCCAGGAGTAACCCCTGAGCACTGCCAGGTGTGATACAAAAACAAAAACAAAAATAGAAAGTCAGATCAAGCAGAGTGTCTTGCTGCCCCTCCTGAATGCCCCTGGGAACTGGACGTCTACTGGGTACCATCATACATAAGTTAGCTTCTGACCTGAGAAGTCGGGGCTTGCAGGCTATTTAAGGCTGGGCTTTTTCCCCACTATGGAATCAGAATGAAAGGAAACTCAATCAGTCCTCAATAGTTTGTAAGAAAATGCATGGACTGATGCATGTGAAATGAACTCCAGTTTAGGGCCATGAATGCCTTGTAAGACTTCATTAATTCATCATTTCCAAGCTATGGGAAAGGGAGGGTAATAACTACTTTGCAGCATGCTTATCATGAACATTAAATGAGAACTTGGGGAACTGTATTTCCTGTCATCTTACCAATTTCTGGTTCTGTTTGGAGAATTCATCATAAAGTGCAAGGAAGAGTGCAGGAAAACTTGTGGTGTCCTGCCTCCCTCTCTCACTTGGCCCTCAGAGCAGAGCTGATGTAACCTCGGCTGAATCCATTATTTTAAGCTCTCAGGGCCAGGAAGAGAGCTTAATGTTTGGGAATGGTATAGTCAGACTTAAAAACAAAAACAAACAAACAAAAAAAAAAACAGAACAAAACAGGGCTGGAGTGATAGCACAGCAGATAGGGCGTTTGCTTCACACACAGCTGACCTGGATTTGATTCCTAGCATCCCATATGGTGTTGTCCTCCCTCCACCAAGCATGATTTCTGAGCTCAGAGCCAGGAGTAATCCCTGAGCACTGCCTGGTGTGGCCCAAAACTCAAACAGCAACAACATGATTTCTGTGCTTTTTATAAGAAAAGCTGAAATTGTGCCATTTGCTGTGATGAGGTTGGAGCTAGAGGTGGTCATGTTAAGTCAGTATGTCAGAGGAAGAAAGACAAACATGGGACAGTGTTATTTATCCATGGAATATAGAAACAAAGAGAAGACAGTATCTTGTGCTAACAGACCTTTGGTCAAGGACTCCCTAATGGGAGGAGGGAGAAGAGGTAGATCAGGACAATAGCAGAGGGTCTTGGTGATGGAAGTGTTGCAATTTTGTAAACCCAGATAATAATTGTAAAGTCTGTTCTAACCATGTGACCTCAACTACAAAGTTAAAGAAAGGTGAACAAAGAAACCTGGAAACTGGGGAGAACTCAGGCCTGAGTGCACGTTTTGTGCACAGGAGGCCTGGGGAGCAATAAGGACCTTCAGCACCCCTTTGTGTGATCCCAAATAGAACTACCTAAGAAACCTCTTAGCAGTATAGACAACAACAAGGACTCCAATTGTGCATGTTTTTCGGGAGTTGTTCCTTGAGGCTAGTGTTCTAGAAATAGCCTTTAAAAAGCCGGTAATCGGCTGCTTATGGATTTTCGTATTACAGACAGTAGTTGTAACACCAGCCTTTGCAGGCCACACTCCTTGGGACTATATGGGAAAGCCTAACTCCTCCCCTTCTGGACCCCATGGCATTGGGGGCTTCCAGAGGCTTAGCTGCCCGTGACTCAAGTCCCAGTTCTAGGGGAAATAGTGGCCACGGAGGTGAAAACTTCTTGTTGGGTATATAATCTGAGGGTTTTTTGGTTTTCCTTCCTGTTCTTGAGGGCTTTGCTGCTTGTGGTGACCTTTTCAACCCTTTCAGGGCTCAGGAAGAAGGATATCACCAGTGTTCCTGGTGCTGGGCTCATAAGGTGCCCTGTAGCCTTCATATGTTAGATCTGTGCCAGCCATCCTAAAGCACTTCTTCTGCCACACCACTGAGATGCCTGGTGTCAGAGGTTGTCTATGTGGTTTTTCAGCCAGGGCTTTGTGGTAGGTTCTTTAGGAAGATGTGACAGGTTCCACGTGTTGTTACCACTCTTCATCTGGGTACTACTGACAGCCTCAGGTCTTGAGTTAACCTGGGGGAGACCCTGAGTGCTAGATACGCACCATCTGCTGGTGGCATGTCCACCTCCCCTGTCTTATGCACTCCTAGCCCAGCAATGGGCACCTTGCCCAGGGCTCTGCAAGAATATCCCTAGGATTGTTTGGGCCTACTGTGCCACTTTGGGACAGATCTTTCACACTCTTTGTTTTTCAAGTCCTGACTACCTTTATGTCCCTGGGCCTTATTTATATTTCGTTTCATCACTTATGTCTAGTATGTGTTCCAAGAGTTGATGCCAGGTGTGGCTCTCACACACTTATGCAGCATACATATATATCTATAATACAATGTATGGACATTGATGGGTTGGAGACCTGTGGAGAACACTCTCCTCTGCCACATTAACTTTCCTACCCCTAGTGGTCTTGACTTCCTGGAGGCAGGCTAGTGTGATAAGATGAATGTTGAACCAAAGGTCAGTTGGCTTTGTCTCTCAGCATCCTAGGACAGACTCACTTCAACTTCCTGGCCTGGGTCAAATGTAGTTTGGTGAAAGTTGAGAGTAAAAGTATTGGCAAAGCATAGATTCACTGTGTCCTTACTTGGTTCCTTCCCTAGTCCAGTCAGCTTCCTTTGTAGAAAAATGTGTCCCCCTGACCTACCCTGACTTGGCCCAGCCTGCTCTGGGCCCTGTATTCACTTTAGCCTCAGAGAGGGAGATGCAAACAATAGGTCCTCCTGGCACAGGGTAGGTAGCAGAGGCCTCATCTTTGTTCAGTAGCCTGGTGCTTTGGGAAGCCTCAGCCTCTCAGTATTCAATAAGCTACCTCATAGGAGGCCTTCAAGGGGATTAACCAATTACCTCATGCTTTCATTCTTATGTCTGGCCCTTTCTTTTTACACGGAAAGAGTTAAGTTCATGGCACCATCAAAAGAAATCTGATTTTGGGCCGGGCGGTGGCGCTAAAGGTAAGGTGCCTGCCTTGCCTGCGCTAGCCTTGGACGGACCGCGGTTCGATCCCCCGGTGTTCCATATGGTCCCCCAAGCCAGGAGCAACTTCTGAGCACATAGCCAGGAGTAACCCCTGAGCATTACCGGGTGTGGCCCAAAAATCAAAAAAAAAAAAAAAAAAAAAAAAGAAATCTGATTTTGGTGGAGACAAAACTTAAAGATTTCTCCCTCCCGTGACCCCTGCATGTTTTTAAGTAAGTTTCAGTGGACTTGTCAGCACTGATGTTAGTTTCTTCCTGATATACTCTCTCATGATGAACAAGTGTCTTCCCTCACTTACCTGCTATATCAGGACATCAGGAGAATGAAAAGGTTATTGAAAAAAATAGGAGCATAATTCTCTGGAGGAAAACAGATGGGTTCAAATATACTCTTACATTCTGCCACAGACAGTTATGCTTTTTCACACAATTTCCTTGACTTCTGATGCCCTCATTTTATTTTAATCTAGAAGAATCGAATCTTTGAGTAAAGTGTCTTTGTTCCATTTTAGCAGCAGGACATCTCCTAGAAGGTGAAGTAAAGTGTTTTCTTAGAACAGTTTTCATTTAACTTGTCCCCAAAGGAAAGTAACATTTTGATGGTGCTGAAAGCTCTGGGAGTTGCGTGCAAAACACCACCTGTGTGCAGGATCTCATTTTGCAGCCTCCAACCCTGGAGTTAGGGCTGCTGGATCCTTGAAAATTGAGGTCATCTAGTGCAGCCTCGTGGCTCATCCAAGGAACAGAAATTTTAAGACTAAAATTAACTCATGCTCATTTTAATTAGCCTCTTTGGGGAGGTGTGTGGAATGTGTGTCATGCTGAGAGGGAAAACAGGGGGTTGTTTGAGGGCCAAAAGGGGTTTTGGGTGGCAGATGCTACTAGGACAGCTCTCTTGTGTGGGCTCACAGTTTGCAGGGAAGGTCAGCCCAAGTAGTTTGGCTGCTAACTTGCTCAGTCTTCAAAGCTTCTCATTGGGCCTCAACTTAATGCTAACAAAGGGATTCTGCCTGCCTTGCATGGTTTTTGTGCTTTGTAGGTTGAGAATGTTTCACAGCCTCAAGCATGGGATAGCAGCACACACTATCAATTTGCTGCAGCTTTTTGCTGACTTTCTGTGAACTGTGCCTAACCTCCCTGTGCGCTGGGCACTACTTCCTTGCAAGTGCATGTTGGAGTGGACACCCTGTCAAGTGGTGAAGATGTGCTGTTTCTGTGGCAGGATACCCTGAAAGTTGAGGAAGCAGATTAATGTCTACTGATGCCTGTCTTAGCACATGGAGCCCAGCACTCTGCTGCTTTGCTCTAGTCTAAAGAATCTTTTCTAAGAAATCATGTTCTCTGATCGTTCATTTGGAGTACCTGCCAATCCTATAATAGACCCATGAATTGAGCATCTCAGGGCCTTTACTTTCTGTAGAAACAAGATTTAGGGCCTTGTTGTTTGCTTTCTTGCCTTTTCCTTCATTGTGTGGTCTCAAAGCAGCTACTATCATGATCTCTAGCATCTTTAGCTTCTGCTGTTGAATTTGAAGAAGGAAGTCTTTTCTCTCAGCCTCAGGTTGCTGGAGGCCCCGGAGACAGGGTTTGAGGGACATGGAGGGTTCAAACTTGCAGACACCTCTAGAAAGCCGTGCTTACATACTGGGGGGAGTGCCACAAGAGGATAAAGATGGAGGCCAGCAGTCCCACTGACAGCACTTACCAGAGAAGGAGGCAGGTATAATTTTTGACATGAAGAAGGTGAAGTCAGAAAGATGTGACTTGGCTGAAGAAAAGGTCCTCAGCAGAGACAGGAACTTTCAGATTCACAGAACAAGTTGACCAGCTTACCTGGGGGAAGGAACCTCAGGGTCACACTATCTTGCATTGAAGGACATTTGTAATGAAAGCTCTTTTCCCTTCCTGAAAATAATCAGCTGCTCCTCATTTTCCTCCAGTCACCTCCCAGCACAAGCAGCTTTCTGTTCAATAGATTTGCCTCTTCTGGACATTTCATATAAGTGAAATCCTATAATAAATGACCTTTTGAGTCTGATTCTTTCACTTAGCACAGTCTTGTTCATGTTTACCCAGGTAACTCATATTTGAATGTCATTTCTTTTGAAGACTTTGTAATACTCCATTGCATGGACATACCACATTTGTTTATTCATTACTGGGGAGCATCTGACTATTTCTCTTTGGGATTGTTATGCATAATGTTGTCAACACGATCACATTTTTGTGTAATGTAATTTTTGTCCATGTGTACCTTTCTTTAAAAAGATTTGTTTTGGGGCCGGGCGGTGGCGCTGGAGGTAAGGTGCCTGCCTTGCCTGCGCTAGCCTAGGACGGACCGCGGTTCGATCCCCCGGCGTCCCATATGGTCCCCCAAGAAGCCAGGAGCAACTTCTGAGCGCATAGCCAGGAGTAACCCCTGAGCGTCACAGGGTGTGGCCCAAAAACCAAAAAAAAAAAAAAAAAGATTTGTTTTGATTTTTTTGGTTTATTTTGGGGCAATGCCCTGTGATACTTAAGAGTTATTCCTGACTTGGGAATTACTACAGGCAGTGCTTGGGGAACCATATGGGAACCTGGGTCGGCCATATGGAAGGTAAGTACCTTACCTGCTGTACTATCTCTCTAGCCCTAAAAGAACACTTCTTGATTTCCTTGGCTATTGTTTGAAATGTTTTATATTCTAACTAATAACTTAGAGAGGGGCTAATTTCTCCCAAACATTTGCCATTGCTCCTGCTTTATATTGCACCCACCCTCATAGTTATAACATGGCATCTCATTAAGATTTTGACTTGTATTTCATTGACAACTGAGTAAAATTTAACTTTTGACTGTTTTTCATTAGTAAGTCTACAGTAATGAAGAATGTATATTTTACTGATTTATTGAATATTTTACTTATTTATTTACAATATATTTATTTATTTACAATAATATTTACAATATTTTATTGTATATTTTACTGATTTATTGAACAATTCAATAAATTGAACCAGATGGTGTTCATAGTGTTCTGTATTCAGTCAACCCCCTACCCCATCAGCCTTTATTGGGTAGGCACTGTTTCTTCTCCTTCATAGTTGAGAAAGTTAAGGTTGGGGAGTTAGATCACTTGCCTGCTATCTGACTACCATACCACCTGTCAAGAACCAGCATTTTTAGGCCTGTTTACAATGAGCTTTATGAGTACACATAATAGAATGTACCTGGTATGATTCTACTAGCGGTGTGTTGCACAGAACCTTTGGCTAGATGAGATTTATGGTGGTGAATCACAGTTGATTTTCCCTTTCTCAAAAGAAAATTTCTTGTGTGTCCCCAGTAGATACCCAGTAGCTCTTCCCTTTCTGTTATGAGGGGTGTATGGGGGTGGGAACATTGTCTTTCACCCTTCTCTGCTAAACATCAGATCTGATTGGGAAGCCTCTGAGGCAGCACCATTTCTCCATCCTTCTTTGCTCTGTAATTTCTTTTTTTTTTTTCTTCTTTTTTTTTTTTTTTTTTTTTTTTGGTTTTTGGGCCACACCCGGTAACGCTCAGGGGTTACTCCAGGCTATGCGCTCAGAAGTTGCTCCTGGCTTGGGGGACCATATGGGACACCGGGGGATCGAACCGCGTTCCGTCCAAGGCTAGCGAAGGCAAGGCAGGCACCTTACCTTTAGCGCCACCGCCCGGCCCCGCTCTGTAATTTCTTTTTCCCAGGGCCAATGGTGAGTCCCTGGCCTGCATCACAGACAAACCCCATTATTTTCTTTCAGACCTCTTTTACATTTGTACCTAGGTGAGGTGAGGTGAGGTGCTTTGGGTGAGCGCAGGCCGGTGCATGGCAGAGCTATCTTGCTCACCCATTCTATTCTAACTGTAGGCTTTCCTCCCAGTTCTATCTTCCAGCTTCCTCGCAGAAGAGAACTTAAGACTCAGCTGCATGGGCATGACTCTGTTGTTGTTCTGTTATTCTCTACAGTATTCTGGAACTATGATGTGGGGCACTTGTTAAAGGTTTCTGCATCAGGGGCCGGAGAGATAACATGGAGATAAGGCATTTGCCTTTCATGCAGGAGGTCATCGGTTTGAATCCCGGCGTCCCATATGGTCCCCCATGCCTGCCAGGAGCAATTTCTGAGCATGGAGCCAGGAATAACCCCTGAGCACTGCTGGGTGTGACCCAAAAAACCACACACAAAAAAAAGTTTCTGCATCAATAAAACTTCGTTCTGTTGGGTTTCTGATTGGGTTGGGGAATGATTGGCATATGGTGAAACATGGGCAAGGTGGGGGACTCCTTAATATAAGTGTAGAAGAGTCCCACATTTCCACCCACTATATATTTTGGTGTTTTCTCATGTATTTTCTCTCATATCATGGTTTCTCCCACTTTAGTATTATGTAAGCCTCATACAAAAGCCTAGAAGTAGACTTTTGTTGTTCATTCTTAAATACACACTAATCTCATTCACTGTAATCAGACATGGGCATCAGTTTTCCTCCCTGGTCAGTGCCGGTATGGTAGGCTGAAGCTCTCCAGGCCCTTCAGGACCCCGCTGCTAAATCCTGACTCTCAGATTGGCCTTTTAGCTCTTTGTGACAGCTATAGCTAGGCAGGTCTTGAAACTCTGTGGGAGTACACTGGTCCTGTCAAAATAGAGGCAAAGGGAAGGTCCCCCACCTGTGCTATGCTGACCCTTGGTCTCCAATTACATCCACTGAGACTGATTGGATATTGAATGGGTAGATTGGATATTGGTGTTTGAGGTTCTGTTAAAGAGAATCTTGAGTAAGAAAATCCATTTTTACCATTGCAAGTCAGTCTCTTCCTCTGGAAACTGTGGGGTTCACAGAAGGGGCAATATCCATTGACTTGAACAGGACCTTTTAAGTACTTGATCTTTAAATTTCTCATTCCCATGTCTTCCACCGAAAAGACTTTTTAAATCTTTGATTGAAGTAAATCAGAGTTTTTATTTGTTTTGTTCTTGGGCCACACCCAGTGGAGCTCAGGGGGTTATTCCTGGTTCTGCACTCAGGAATCACTCCTGGCAAGTGCTCAGGGAACCATTTGGGATGCCAGGGATCAAACCCAGGTTGGTCACATGCTTACTATCTCTCTGGTCCCAATGAAGTAAACTATTTTCACAGGAAAATATATGAACCACAAGTGTGATGAATTTTCACAGGCTGGTGTATATGTATTGACACTTCCTGAGGTAAATGACTGAAGGGGTGCCCTGAGCCTGTCTTCGTCAGCCTCTGCTGGTGTTGATACAGTGTAGGTGCCAATGATGCCAAGATCATGAATGCTATTGGAATGAAAGGAAACTTGATTTCCACACTCTAGGTCTTTCCCAGTAAGCCTGCGGTGGTTTCTGATATTTCTGCTTCTTGGCCCTGTGTAGCCACCTTGTCAGAGCACTTCTGTCAGAGGCTGTGATTAATGGTTCCTGGCAGCATCTGGAGTACGAAGCCCCAGTTGCATTTTTTTTCTGTGTACAGAGAAGCACGTGGATGCTTCTTCTAAGGTCTGGATTAGAGATGGGTGTTCCACCTTCCCTGTGACAAACCAAACCTCAAGGGGGCCCAGGAAGGAGCCTGCATTGGACAGGATGTGGTACACCCCAGCTGTAGGAAGGAAACCAAGCTGGGCATGGCTCTTCGGTCTGTCCTTGGAGAAGAGGTTGGGGGCAGTAGGTACCCCCTGGAGTGCCCCCGAGCTGGGCTCCCTTTAACCTTTGTCTGGGTGCCCCTCATTTCCTGGGAGTCAATCTTGTGTTTCTGGGCTTGAAAGGAAGGACTCCACAGGCTCAAAGCCCTGATCCCACTCTAGGTGTTCTGCTAGGGACCTCTCCTTTCCCTTCACTGTTATAGTCAAAAGCCTGGACTTCCAAGAATGCCTTGTGATTCTCTTTTGTTTGTTTTTGTTTTTGTTTCGTTTTTTTGGGTCACACCTGGCAGCGTTCAGGGGTTGCTCCTGGCTCTACGCTCAGAAATCGCTCCTGGCAGGCTCAGGGGACCATATGGGATGCCGGGATTCGAACCACTGACCTTCTCCATGCAAGGCAAATGCCTTATCTCCATACTATCTCTCCAGCCCCACCTTGTGATTCTTGATTTCTGTCATGAGCTCTGTCCTGAACTTCTTTGTATGGTTAGTTTGCATTCTTGGAATAAATGTGAGGTTTCTTCCCATGGGTCAGTCCTGTAGACTTCCAACTTGTGATATAGCACATGTGGTGGCCCCAGACTCATCCCATTGTCAATTCAACATGGGCCAGTATGAGGGCGAGGAGAAGTGTGTGCACATGCTCTCCCATAGGGTGCTGCCTACAGTGTCTCCTCCAGACACTCTTGGAGGAGAACCCACTGGACCCAAATCAGAGCACCGGTCAGGGGCTGTGATAGCAGAAGTCTCTGCTTTTGGCTTTCCTGGTTATTCTGGGAACCATTTAACACAGGGTCTTCCCATTATGCAGAAATGTGGCTGCCCTGGCTATGCTCCCTCATCTCATAGCTTGTGGAGGTGGGTGCTTGCTGGCAAAGCTGCAATGGGCCTACAAGGTCACTGCAGTGGAAGGACTGCCTTCTGCCTTCCCTCCCTCTTTCCTCTCAGGCTATTTTCTCTGAATCATAGGTGGTACTTCTTGGGCATTCTCTCATATACCTGGTAAAATTCAATTTCTAGTTGTCAGTCACTTTCCTGTGCTCATCTATCCCCCACCCCCAACTTCCCAAACTGCCACAGTCTCCTTACAGCTGTGTTTCGTCTCTGTGCTTCCTCTTGGCCATTGCCTTCATCAGGCTCTCCTTGGCCAGCCAGAAGCGGCCCGTGATTTAAGTCAGCTGGACACCCCACCAGGGACACTTATAGCCAGGAGAACCGAGCCTGCTATGGCATCAGATAGAAATCCGGTCTCCTTTTGGGAGCAGTTAGTTTCTGACCTTGGCTGGACATGAGAAGGACTAGGGACATTTTCATGGTTCTGGTGGCCAACTACGCCACCCCACCCCCTGAATATTTCCATCAGAGTTTCTGGGAATGGAATCTTTATTTAAAATATTTCCTGGTGATTTAGTTACTTAGCCAAAGTTGAGGACCACTAACCTAAATGCCAACTAAAGCCTTCCAGTTGAAGATCACTGCCTTCTTTTTAGCCTCTGTGGTAAAGCTGCTGTCTCCTCAGTTTCTTCCTGCTTTAGATTCCAGTCCTTGATGAGGATCAGGGTACATAGGAAGGTACGGAGATAGGATCTGATGAATGCCTAGCACCCCATTAGCTAGCTGCATGGTTTTCTGGGTACTTGCTGCTTCTCCAAACTCAGAGGAGTCGTAGCAGCTGAAGGCTGGGAGTGCTGTAATGTGGAAATCTCCATATAAGGCTAGACTTGCTCCAGCCTGCCTGGGTGTCTGTGCCAGCACCACCTCCTCTCCAGCACACTCCTCTTTTCCTCCCACCTGCCCACGGAGATGCTCCCACAGGCCTGGGAGGGCAGCTCTGCCAGGACAGGCCTCAAGCGCCACTCTTTTAGTCCCCTCTGTGGCCTCTCTTCTTTTTACTTTCTCCAGTTTCTATTACCTCTTTCTTTCCACCATGTCCTGGAAAGAGAAGACTCCAAAAAGCCATGCTGAAAGCATGCAGTTTCACCTCATGTATTCTACCTGGTGAGCTCTTGGGTGTGGGAGCTGTGACAGGTTTGTCTTCTTCAGATCCCTGGAAGAATCCAGTCAGTGGTTAAGGAAGTGTGTGTGTGTGTACACACACACACACATAATCTGCTGCCCATATGGCCATGTCACGTCCTGTGATATGTGTTCATGTGCATGCTCACTCTCTCCACCCGCTTACGTTCTTTTAATTAAAACTATTTTACATCAGGAAAGAAAAGAGAAATGAATGGTGTCTATAGGACTTAAGTTGAAAGAGACCATAATAAGCATCATGCTCTGCTTGATAAAACTCTTCCTTCCTGTAACATTCTGAAATCTTTGTGTATACTAGGGTTAAACAGTGAAGTAAGTGGATGGTGGGCAGTAGAATTTACCGGTACGCAAGGTAAGAGGCTTGAGAGTGATCCCTATGTGTGTATCAGATTGGGACACACCCATATGCTTAACTTAATGGAGACAGAGGATAGGTTGGTAGAGGATATGGATATAGATATACAAACAGATTTGGGGGTGGGATTTAGGGTTTTTTGTTTTGGGGCCACTCTGACAGTGCTCAGAGGTTACTCCTGGCTCTGTGCTCAGTAATCGCTTCTGATAGGCTCAGGGAACCATATGGGGATTGAACCCATACCTGTCCCATGTCGGCAGCATGCAAGGCAAATGCCCTACCGCTTTGCTATCACTTCAGCCCCATAGATACACAAGCAGGTTGCATACACTAGTATTTCCTTGTTCTGTCATCTGAGAAGACCTGATGTCCAGCTGCAGTGAGCTTACCTTGTACTTCAAGCTTGGTTTCTAATTCCATTCTCCAGTGAATAGAACCATAATTCTCTGAGAAATAGCAGGACAGGAGCAGGAAAGACAGGCTGAGCCTGGAGTCCTTGGAATGCCAGACAGGGAAGACACACACTGATGGACATGTCATAGAAGTAGGGACAACTGAAATAATTCTTAGTAGACAGAGTTACAACAGATTTTGAGAATGGGCACACCTGCTATTACTGAGGGGACTCCTCCCATCTCTGGGCCGGGTGTGTTTGTGGGGTGGGGAGAACATTTCTAGCATTATTACAGGGACCTTGGTTCAGGGATTGAACACAGGACTACGGAATGCAGATCCCTTATTCCAGCCCTTGCCTTCTTCTCTGCATTTGAGAAGAAAGTTGAGTTCATGCCCTTTCTTGGTCTTCTCCCTCATGACTCCAGCTCTGCCTTTTGACTCTCAACTCCTTTTTCCTTTCTTGCCACAGCCCTGCTAGAACTTTCCTCTGAGCTCTGAGCCTTTTTACCTCTGACGGAGCTTCTGTGATCATGGGCACCACCCACTTGGGGAGTTCCAGTGGAGAGGGTCTTGCTGCCAGTATTGCTATCATGTCCTGGAGTGACTATAACAAATATTGGGCTTGAGCCAGAGTGATAGCACAGCAGTAGGGTGTTTGCCTTGCATTCAGCTGACCTGGGACAGACCCAGGTTTTATTTCCGGCATCCCATATAGTCCCCAGAGCCTGCCAGGAGCGATTTCTGAGAGCACAGCCAGAAATAACCCCTGAGTGCTGCCAGATATGACCCAAAGACATATATATATAGAGAGAGAGAGAGCTAGAAATTGGTTTTCTTTACAGACAACTCCTGGCCACCTACTGCCTCTACTGTTCTGCTTTCCTTCTTGTTCTGGCTTAAATCCTGTCATTTGTGGTATTAGCCTAAAAGGATCTTTTTATTTTCTTTGTTTTGGGATTTGGGGCAGCACACAGTGTGTGCCTCACCTAGCAATGCTCAGAGGCTAATTCTGCCTCTGTGCTCAGGAGTGACCCCTGGTGGTTCTCAGGGAACTGTATATGGTGCTGTGGATTCAAACCTTTGTTGGCTGAATGCAAAACAGACGTCCTATTCATTATACCATCTGTCTCTCCAGCCCAGTACCTATTTTCTTATGCAAGCAGAAAGATATGAAGAGCCACCAAGCTCCATGGTGGTCATACAGTCAGACTTGTTTTCCTTCTGACCAGCAGTACAGTGGACTCTTATTTTTCTATTCCTGCCAATGCTGTTTTTAGGGTTGTTTGTTTGTTTTTACTTACTGTTGTAACCATCTTCATGGATATGAGGAGATAATCTAATTGTACTTTTAATTTTCCTAAAATTATATCTAACATTTTTATTTGTGTGGGTCACTTGTATGTCTTTTTTTTTTTTTTTTTTTTTTTTTTTTTGGTTTTTCAGGCCACACCTGTTCTGCTCAGGGGTAACTCCTGGCTACACGCTCAGAAATTGACCCTGGCTTGGGGGAACCATATGGGACGCCCGGGGATCAAACCGTTGTCCTTCCTTGGCTAGCGCTTGCAAGGCAGACACCTTACCTCTAGCGCCACCTCGCCGGCCCCACTTGTATGTCTTATTTGGAGAAATATCTGTTCAAATCATTAGTATAGGTTTGTTGTTTGTTTGTTTTGGGGTCACACCTCAGTGCTCAGGGGCTACTCCTGGCAGGCACTGGGGAATATGGGATACCAGGATTTGAGCACCGCCTGGCCAGGATTGGCTGCTTGCAAGGCAAAGCCCTACCGCTGTGCTATCTTACTCTGGCCCCCTCATTAGTACATTTTTAAGTTTTTTTATTTTTTCATTGTTAATTTGTAGGAGTTTCTTGTGCATTCTGATAATTAGAGGGGGAGGTTTGGGCCACACCTGGTGATGCTCTGGGCATATTCCTGCCAGGGCAACCATGTGTGTTGCAAAGAATTGAACTGAGACATAGCACCTTACCTGCTATACTTTCAGTCCAATCCCACATTCTGAATATTAAATTTTAATCAGATATATGATTTTCAAATCTTTTCTCTGGGCCTGTAGTCTTTTTTGTTTTGTTTTGTTTTCCTTTTCTTTTTAAAGATACAGGGTCTCACTATGTTGCCCAGGCTGGAGTACAGTGGCTATTCACAGGCGCGATCCCACTACTGATCAGCATGGGAGTTTTAACCTGCTCCGTTTCCAACCTGGGCTGGTTCGCCCCTCCTTAGGCAACCTGGTGGTCCCCCGGTCCCGGGGGTCACCATATTGATGCCGAACTTAGTGCAGACACCTGATCAGCATAGCACACTGCAGCCAGAACTCCTGGACTCAAGCCATCCCCTGGCCTCAGCCTCCCGAGTAGCTAGGGCTACAGCGCGCGCCGCCACGCCCGGCTGTAGTTTGTCTTTTATCCCATTTGATAGCATTTTTGGTATGCAGATATGTTTTATTTTAATTTTATTTATACTCATTTTACTTTTAGGAGCTGAGTGATAGTATATGGGTAAGGCACTTGTCTTGCACTCGGCCAACCCAGGCTCAATTCTTGACATCCCATGTGGCACCCCCAAATACTGCAGGAGAGATTCCTGAGCTCAGATCCAGGAGTAACCCTTGATCATCACTGGTGATCACCCAAACAAAAAAAAAACAAAACTAGTGTATTTTTCATCTCGTTTCCTATTCCTTTGCTGTCCTATCCAAGAAATCATTGTTAGATATAAATGTAGTGTTACAAAGCTTTTGTCATTGATCTTGCAAAAGATTCATATTTTTGCTCTTATACCATGCTTACAATCCAGCTTCAATTCATTCTTGGGAGTATGCTAATGAATACTTACCTCCTGTGGCACCCTGGTAGATGTTTAGGAAGATGAAGAATTCTTCCTGGCCTTTCCTCTGCCCTCCCCCTCAGAAGCAAGGACGTTGGCTACTAGTGATTTTTCCCAGGGACAGCTCTGGCATGGCCACTTGGCTGTGGTCTGGGCATCTTACTGTTCAGCCAGGGCCTGAGCCAGCAGGCCAGTCTAGCATAGCAGGTGTGAGAAGGAACTTCCTGGCCTTGGCAACAAGTGAAAAGGGTCCTTGTGTTCTTTTCTCCCTTAAGAAGAAATAAGTCTGATTTCCCCCACGAAGGCAGATTTTGGCTGGTGAAAAGCCCAGAAAGTTTAATTCTACAGCAGCTCACTACCTTCCCAGACTACTTCAGGAGGTGCAGACCTCGTTCACTCCTCTTTCTTCCTTTTCTGCAGCTCTGGGGTGGCATGCCCAGCAGGGGCCATGGCAGTTCACCTCATTGTTTGCAAATTCTTTTCTGTTAATCCATGGAAGCCTGAACCTCAGGAAGCAGACGGGAAACCGAATTTTGACTATCCTCATATCTCTCCAGGTCTTGGTCTGCACCTTTGGGATGAGGGGCAGGTAGGATAATAGAAAGCCTTTCACCAGCTTAAGAACAGTGCCCTGTGTTTCACAGAATCCTGATTAGAGAGCCTGCCAGTCTTGTAGGTTATTGTCCACAGCTGTGCTTTGTCTGCTTTGTCTGTCCTTTAATACTCAGGGAATTGAACAGTTTAGGCTTTGGGTTACTGACCCCACCCTGTGCAGTGAAAATGTCATGACTAATTTATTTCTCCCCCCAAAATTTATTTTGATTACTTTTAACTAAAGACCTCAGTGATGACATCACCAGTGGATTGAACACACATGTATACTAGTAACTTAGGTTTTACATTGTAGTCTTTATTTGTTTGGATAACACCCAGCAGTGCTCCTTGCTCTGTGCAGAGGGATTACTCCTGTAAGGCCCAAGGAATCATATGTGGTACTAGACATCCAATCCAGGTTAGCCAGTCACATGCAAGGCAAGCATCTAACCTGCTATATTTCTCTCTGGCCCCTATGTATTCTTTTTTTATATTAAAGTAAGCCTGAATAATTAATAGTACAGCAGGTAGGGCATTTGTTTTGTATGCAGCTGGCCCAGGCCCAAATATACATATATGTATAATTATAAATATGTAATGATGTAATATATTATTTCATATACCATATAGTATTATAATACATATAAATGGCAGGCGCTGTTGGCATGGACAACACAAGGGCTTAAATGATTAGAGGCCCGTGAAAGATCCTTCTGGGGTTGTTCAATAGCCGCAGTAACACCAACATAACTGAGGCTGGCCCTGCCCTAAGTTCTTCCCAGTGAATCCAAAAGGAACCGAATGTACTTTTTGGGAGGATATAATACACAGGCCTCACTGACAGTTTCAGGCTCTCTTCTCCCCAACACACACACACACACACACACACACACACACACACACAAATCAAAATCATAGGCTTGAAACTACACACATTACACACGTTTCCAGTTTGAAGCTCTCACAAGAGACACAAGATGCTTTGCCAGACCTATACCTGCTTGTTCCTGGGAGCTGTGGGGAAGAAGGCAAAGAAGTAGTGCAAGTGCAGTGTCTAACTCCAAGCAGCAGTAACTCCTCCATTTGGACCAGACCACTTTGTTCTTCCCCTTCCACATAGGGGCAGCTGAATGAAAGCTGCCCTGCTGCCCTTGACTAAGCCCCATGTACAACAGAGCCTAGCTTCCCTGCCTTAGGGATGGTGTCTGCTGGCATTTAAGCAGCTCTCTTCACCTACCTCGCCAGTCCAGCTGTGCCAGCACCCAGCCTGTCCCTTTCTTCCTTCTGAGTTCAAGGAGAAAGTGCTGACTAAATTGTCCTTTCCACAGTGTCCCTGTGCATGATGGGTACATCTGTGTGTGAAAATGGCAGTTTCCAGGCAACTCTGAATAAGGTTGTTTCTGTGTTGTTATTTTGCACTAAAATCAGATAACAAAACCTCTCTGTCTCAACCACCTTAAAATGGACAATTTAGTGACATTTTTACTCTTCTTTATCCACTATGTGGTTAAAATCAGATAACAAAACCTCACAGTCTTAACCACCTTAAAGTGGACAATTCAGTGGCATTTTTACTCTTCTTTGTCCACTACCTGGTTCTAGGACAGTGTCATCTCCCAAGACAGACTTGGACACAGTGAACCATCACTCCTCATTCTCTTCCCAGCCCAAGGCAGCTCTAATAGTTCTGATTATACTAGATGTTTCATCAAAATAAAATTATCTGGTGAGTGTCCTTTTTGTCCTGCATTAGTCTAATATTTTGAGACTTGTTCTCAGTGGAGCGCATTTCATGGTTGAATAATAATATTGTATGGACAGGGGCCAAAATGTTGTAGTACAGTGGTAGGGCATTTGCATATGGCTGACCTAGGACAGAAGCAGGTTGTATCTTCAGTATCCCATATGGTCCCCCCAAGCCTGCCAGAAGCGATATCTGAGCGCAGAACCAGGAGTAACCCTTGAGTGCCACCAGGTGTAGTCCAAAAAAACAAACAAACAAAATTATTGTATGGAAAAAAAACAAAAACCTTTTGGGTTTTTGCAAATAATTTTGCTATGAACATTTGAGTAAGTGGGTGTTTCTGTTCAGACATCTATGCTCAGTTCTCTGGGTAGAAACCTAGGAGTAGCATTGCTGGGTCAGAAAGCAACTGCAGACAGAGCCTTGAGAGAAATTATCAGATTGTTTCCCGGCAGCTACTCTCACAGTAGGACTGAATTCTTTTTATTCCCATTTATACTTCTGGAAATAGGACTCAACTGTTGGTGACTTGCCAATAATTAGAGAAATGGTGGGATTCTCCTTGGCTAATTCTTTCTCGAAACAGAGAACTGAGTTCATATTTAGCCTTTATCTCTCTGGAGGAAAAATTGACTTTGAGTTATTTTGGCTCCAGCCCTTCTCCTGTCCTGAGCGATGGAAGTACAAGTAATGCCTCCAACCACTACCACCCTCCTTGCCATAACCTTCACCCTTGCTGGCCAAACATCCCCAAGTCTCCTGAGAGCCAGCTGACTTGGCAGGCAGTTACAGTCCAGAGGGGAGGAATTCAGAATTCTGGGTTCCTTCTGAGGAGACTGGAGGAGACTTGAGAGCTATGTGACTGTCTGGGTACCTGAGGCCTCACAGCGTCTAAGGCCCCTCTCAGCCACTCTGCATCTGTTGGCTCTAGTATGGAGGGCTGTATGGAGCTGCACATAGACCACACAGACCAGCCTGCAGTAGCTGGTGGTGGCGCAGAAGGGCTCAGTAGCTTTCTTCATGAGAGGAATGGAAAGCAAGAGGTCCCCTGTCTGTCTGCATTACTTCCAGCTCTCTGGCATAGCTGATAGAAGGTTTCTCTGAATTGTAAGAGAGGCCAGGCAGGGCCTTCTTTGCTTACTCCAAGTCTGTTAGAGTCACAGTCTCAGGGACTTGCCTGTAGATCTTTACAGTTTTCTCCAAGAATGTTAGCTCCAGAGGTATCTTATTCACTGGGGAAGACTAATCTTGAAGTGCTTTAGGGCCAAAGTCTTATTGGCATTTGGCTGGTCACTCATAATTCATTGTCATCTCATAATTCAGAAGCTGTGGGGTCCTGTAAACAAGTAGAAGGAAAAGCCTGGAAACATTCCAAGATGTGAGCTCTAGTTAAACCCTAAAACTCAAATTCCTAAAACTCGAATCCAACAGGAAATGCGAATAGAGGAGACCAGCTTTAGCTCAGATGTGCCCATCTGGAAACAGTAGAGAGAACTCAGATGGTGAGGCTGCTGTCATGTCTTCAGTGAAACTCGGTTAGGTGTCCTGGCTGCAGTGGGTCCTGGTGGGCCACTGTATAGAAGATACAACAAGGATAATAGGGAGGGGAGGCAGGTGTGAGAACAGCCCTGTATTTAAACCACTTCATCTTTAGGCAGTATAGAGGCAGAGGCAAGCAGACTGTCAGAGGCCCCTGGAAGCCCAGCCATGACATTGTTGCTCCTAACTTGGTGCCATCATAGAGTTGGAGGGCCTGCAGGAAGCCACCCCTCCTTTTTTCAGAAATGAAACAAGTAAAATTAGGTGATGCTCAGCCTTAGTAAGGAAGCCCAGATTCCTAACCCCGTGGAGATGTAGAATTAGGCCAGGGAGCTTTTTGGATGAGCCAGTTTTTCAGCAGACAGTGGTGTTGTTGGGGGATGGCGGGCGGTGCCAAGGGAGTTCCCTAAGGCTGGATCTGGGTTACAGCTCACATGTCTGTCCTTACTGTTCCAGCACAAGGTCTGGCCCAGCCAAGAGAAACGGCTTGTTGGGGACATGTTCTCTGTTCGGTGCTCAGACTTCAGATGAGTATGGCTGGCAGAGGAGAGAAGCCTCACAGGCCGTGGGGAATTAGTGAGAGTATTTATGTCCCAGACCTGCACCAAGTGGCACAGATGTCAAAAGCCACATCTGCCACAGCATCACTCAGGCCCTGCTCTGAGCAGATAGTGTTGGCACCATCTTTCCAGGATGAACTTCTCGTGTGGCTTCTCTGTGAGCACAGACTTAGTTTCTAGGCTTCCTTTTAGGTCTGTAGTGTCCCCAGCCACCTTTATGCATCTGTAACACTGTGCCTATTAGAAGTGCCTGCCTCACTTAGGCATTATATAAGAGGTCATGCAGGAGTCTAGAGCAGCGATTTCCTAGTGAGCAGATAGTACATTTCTCTCCTTCAGAACTAATTGTTATGTCTTCCCTTCTACCTACTTTCAGTCTTCCCAGAAGGAACTAAAGCTCTCCTCAGAATAAAGAAATTGAGGGGGGCAGAGAGATAGCACTGCAGTGGGGCATTTGCCTTGCATGCAGCCAACGGAGGACAGATGGTGGTTCGATTCTTGGCATCCCATATGGTCCCCTTAGCCTGCCAGGGGCTATTTCTGAGCACAGAGCCAGGAGTAACCCCTAAGCGCCTCTGGGTGTGACCAAAAAACAAAACAAAACAAAAACAACAACAACAACAACAACAAAACCCCCAAACAATAAGGAGACTGAGGCCCAGAAAGATTGTAAGAAATTTTGCAATGTAATTGTTTGCCAAAGAGGGTTCCAATAGTGCAGTGATGTGATGTGGGTGGAGGTGTGGAAGCTGGAAGGGCTGGAGCAGAGGGTGAGAATGCTGTGATGATGCTGGAAGGATGCATCTCTTTTTAGGATGGAATTCATGTTGTGGCCCCAGTAGGCACTTGGAAAGGGCCTAGGCCAAAGGGTATATGTCCTTCTAGCCAGATCAGCAGGAGGATGGGACCCAGGATACCTCCCCATTTCAGTCACTGCTCTGAAGGTCACCACCCACCCTGTTATTAGTAGGGGCTTTCTTTCCCCATTTCTACCATTAGTAAGGGCATGAAGGGAGCATCTCTGAGACAAGAGCTAGAGCTACACCTGGTGGCTGCCATGATCTCCTTGCAGAAGCATTGTTCTATTGGAGAGAGAAGGGGTGACCAGATGTTCTCTCCTTTCATTGTTGTCAGTAGTCGTTTTTCATAGCCTCCCTGTATTGCTTTTGATATTGTAGCTGTAATTGAAGTATCTAGCATATTTTTGCCTCCCAAATTGGGGAAAATGGGTAGTGAAGTATTTGCCCAGAATGGACAGGCATCTGTGCAGCTCTATAGACAGTTCTGAGGGCAGCAGTGTGTCTCTAGGCTCCAGCAGGCTTGTCCCACCTTTAAAGCATTGTGTACTGAGACCAGCCCCTGTCTCCACAATACACCTTTAAGGATGCACCCACGTCTGCCTCCTCTTCTCACTAAAAATAATCTTGCTATTTTGAAACCACCTCCTGGAGCTGCTTCTCATTGCTCTCCTGAATCCACGGCCCCTCTGAGATCAGGCTCTCAGCTGCCTCTGCTGCCCAGCTGTACTCACGAGGCTGTTCCTTCCTGTCCTTCCACCTTACTAGCTTTGAGGTGGTTTTCTGGCTCAGTAGGAATGGGACTGGTGTGTTCTTTGAGGAGCATAAGCTTCTTGCTGCCCCCTAGGGGCAGTGAGATGGCAAGTGGAGCGGGGGACAAGGATGGCATAGCTACCCTTCCATCTCCCTTGTCATTGGAGTTGCAGACCGTGGTGAGAGGTTCCACCAGGTTGGACAAAACTTTATGGTATGTAATCTGCTGCCTCACTCTGTCCTTCAGAGCTAGCTCTAAGTGACTTCCTGTTCTGTCTCCTTGCAGCCTACAACCCTCCCTCAGGGTACAATCAATATGAACCAGTGTACTGATGTGGTGGACGGCGAGGGCCGGACAGGCCAGAAGTTCTCCTTGTGTATTTTGACCCCTGAGAAGGAGCATTTCATCCGTGCAGAGACCAAGGAGATCATCAGCGGGTGAGTATGCTCCTGGCACTCTGCAGCTTGATCGCTCTGAGGCAGAACCACTGTCACTGTCCTCTGAAATGAGTCCCCTCTCATAGTGCCCTGTGTGCCTGCCCCCCTTGGTTTTTCCATCTTGACTACCTTATTTCTTTGTCCCACATACTGGCCAAGAGCAACTCTGCTTTTTCCTGCCTACTCTAGGGCCTCCCCTGCTGGTCCTGCCTCGCCGCTGTGTCTTCTCCAGTTTCTCAGCACCATCCCCTAGTTCAACTCTCATTGCTCTCCACTTGCCCTTACTACATCCAGAGGACTCAGTCCCCAAAGCATGTCACCTGGGGTGAAATCCCAGTACATTGACTAGTTCAGCAGTGCCAGTATCCTCACTTAGCCCTCTGGCCTTTCACCTCACCATTGTCATGTTCTTAAGCACTGAGCTCCTTATGTCCTTGTCTCCCCACCCACTGGAGTGACTCCTCAGTCCATGCTGTTAGAGTTGACCTGAGTGTTCGTGATGCTCTTACCAAAGATGGCATTGGTCTGATTTCCTTAGCCTGTGGACCATGCATGTGGAGCTAAGTTTCTATATTGCTTTGTGCACTGAGTGGGACAGGTGCAGGCTCTGGGTCATCCCACTTCCTTGGAGGCTTCGGGGGACCATGGACGGTAGAAGGCAGGCCCAATGTTTAGATAGCCTACTGCCCAGAGACATAGGCCAGTTGCTTGCATATATGTTTAGCAGGCAGGCAGGGAGCCCAGCCAGGATCCTGGAGATCATCAGACTCAGGCTAAGAAAGAATTAGGTGTTGCTGAGGAAACTGGTAGAAAGTACATTTGGGTAGCTCAGAGGACTGATGATTATTGCAGGATAGAGAAGGAGTCATCCAAACATGAACCCCTTTATTGTTGACCATCAAAAGTCTTCCCTGAGCACTAGCAAGGGCCTGTTATGGGAGAAAGCAAGTTTGTCCCCATCTTGCCAAAGTGAAGGTCTGCACCATGAGAGGTAGGGATAGTTGGGGCAGAAGGTCAAAGCTGTGGTATGAGAGGCCAGGTGGCTATTTACTGGAGTACAGGTACCCCTAGGGAGAGTCAGGGATGGGAGATACACAACAACCTCTGCCCTGTCTCTGAGGTCATTGCAGATTGTCTTAACCCCATTCATAGAGTGATGGGACAGTGAGCTGTGCACTGGTTCACAGATGGGCAATTATTTCCAAGACAATAGTATCACAGAGTTTCCACACAGTGGGGTTGTGACACACTGTGCCCGCAGGAGATGCATATCTGACACTTGCCAGTCCTTCCAGCAGGTGGCCTCAGTCCTCCACAGGCACTCAGCCCAGGCCAGGCATCCTTGTCTTTGGTGTGGCACCAGGCTTGCCATTCCGCTGTAGCAGAATGAGTAGACAAGGTAATTCATAGGCAGTAAGACCAGGTGCTTGTGATCTTGGGGTTCTGTACTTAGGCTAGGTATTCCTAAGGGTAGAAGGCTTAATAGCAAAGCTTTCCCTTCCTTGCTTCTATGTCTGGGTTCTATAAACATCCTTTTTAAAACATCCCTACCTGGGCCCGGAGAGATAGCACAGCGGTGTTTGCCTTGCAAGCAGTCGATCCAGGACCAAAGGTGATTGGTTCGAATCCCAGTGTCCCATATGGTCCCCCGTGCCTGCCAGGAGCTATTTCTGAGCAGACAGCCAGGAGTAACCCCTGAGCAATGCCGGGTGTGCCCCCCCCCCCAAAAAAAATAAAATAAAACATCCCTACCCTGCCAAGGGGCAGACCTCTTCCAGTAGCAGCTGGCAGGCCTGGGCAGTCGTTCACCCACCTTCCTCAGACCAGAACATTCAGCCTCTAGCAGGGGACCAGGCAGGATGGTTGACTGGGCTTCTGTCTCCTCTACATCTCCTCACTGATTCTGGCCCTAGGAAGGGTTTTGATCAGTGGTTCCCTAAGTGCTCTATGCTCTTTGTATGAGAGTAGGAAGTAGGAAGATGGTTCCTCCAATCTTCTTTAAGGGGCCGTCTCTAAATGAACCCCTAGATACCCTACGTCGCCACATCTCTTAGGGCTGGATGGAGTAAGCCAACAGTCTCCTGTGTGTCTGCACTCAGAAGAACTTCCAGGATGAAGCTTCACAGCCTCCCAGCTTTGAGAAGAAGAAGTTAGACCTTCTGTGCCCTCCAGCTTGGTGGGCTTGGGGCTTTCCTCTTCTCTATGCCTTGCTTTCCAGCTCCTTCTTTCCATTCTCACCCACTTTGATGCTATCTTTAATGTCAACACGTACTTGGACGCCACCGCCACCAGTTTCATGTTCACATTTTCCTCTCAACTCTCTCTCAGCCTTTATTAGTTTAGATCCTACCTCCTTGGCTTTTTTCTGTGAGCAGTCAGAGAACACAGCAGATGCCCTCGGCCTTCAAAAACTTGTGCAGCATTGCAGCCCCAGCACACACTGGGTTTCCCCTCAGCGCCCCATCCTTAGGACTCACAGGTTTGCCTGCTCAGTAGTCAGTGGTCAGTCAGTAGCCACTTGATCTCTCCACGTGGGCCCAGGGCACCCAAAGGGCCTGCCTCCCTGCCACACCTCCCATACTGAGAGAAGGAAGAGTTGCCAGTACACAGGGACCTCAGGACAGTACTGCAGTTCACTTCTCCATGGCCCTTAAAGCCAAACAGGAGTCCCCGGCCAAACCTCAAAGCTATAATCAGATCATTCCTCTCATAGAATCATAGCCGTATTGTCTCAGGTGTTCTTATTCCTGTGGGTTGAAGATGCCTGCTTTCCAGCCTTCCGGGGAAAGGACCGCCTGCAGATGATCCCTCTTTTTAAAACATCCTTTGTTCCCCACTACTCTGCCCCTCTCCTGGTTTGCAGTTGCTTCCTCTGTGCACCGCTAACCTATATAGTAGAAACAGCAGTGCACAGAGGATGCCGAAACCCAGAAGGGCTGAGCTGGCTGAGGCCACAGAAGAGCCAATGATAACTCCAAGCCCTGAGGCCCTCAGCTTCTGGCTCAATGGACCTTCTGTCCCTGTGCAACTCTGTAGGTGAATGGACAGTTCACACCTCGGGGACATTCATATTGCCATGGGGGAACCTTGGGAGCACTGTTTCTAGTTGACTGCTCTGAAGGGGCTCAGAGGCTATCAGTTGCAGCCCATCTGAGCTAATCAAATCCATGAAGGCAGTTTTCGGGCTGAGATCAAGCACAGAAAATAGGGTCATTTACAGAAACAAAGCAGCACCAACCTCACTAAGGCTGACTCAAGGCCCACCAAGTCAACCTGAACTATCTCGCAGAGTCTGGCCTTTGCTGGTCTCACTAGTGCCTTTCCTCCACCAAGAGCTGGCACTCATCTAGGGTGGGCCTTGCCCTGCTCGGGGCTCAGGCCTGACCTCCAAGCCAGCTTCACTGGTGGAACACAGAAAATCTGGTGCGTCAGGACGGGTCCTTGTCCCTGAAGTCAGGAGTATGACAGTACTTTCTCCTGTCCCACCAGGTGGCTGGAAATGCTCGTGGTCTATCCTAGGACCAATAAGCAGAATCAGAAGAAGAAGCGGAAAGTGGAGCCTCCCACGCCACAGGTAAGCAACAGAGCTCAGGTCATGTCCCCTGGGTGGAACTTGATTGGTACACATGAGATTGCCCTTGATCAGAGATCTGCTCTGAGGAGAGAGCAGTAGTACAGTGGGTAAGTTGCTTCCTTGAATGTGGCTGACCAGAGTTCAATCCGCAGTATACCATATGGTCCCTGAGTCTACTAGGAGTCATTCCTGAATGCAGAGCCACAAATAACCCTTGAATATTCTGGGAATGACCCAAAACAGAGCTGCTCTCCATCAGTGGTCATTGGTGGCCCTGATCCAGCCCTCTCTAAGGAGTCCCTGGCCAGCTTCCCCTGGAAGCCCTATCAAAAGATGGCCAAAAATGCCATTTAAGCCGTTCATGGTGACCAACTATAGCTTCCTGCAGCAACATAGCAGATACACATGCAGCTTTCCACACACACCCCCATGCCCTCAAAGCTGCCTGATTTGAGAGAAGAAAAATCCCAGACAGAATAACAGTGTTTAGGGTTTCCATAGTGATGCTTGCAAACAGTGCAGGAGCCGAGCTCCCAACGCCAAATAAGGAAACTGTGTGCAGAAGACACATTCAGCCCAGACAGAGGGAATTTGGTCTCGTCCCTGCCCCATGGCTCTCCTTTCTTCTGGGATATTCCCACCCCCAAATATCACTGGTCACAGCCAAACTTCACCTTCTCGTTTGGCAGCAGGATCTATTTGACTACATGATGAGATCACCCACTGTTCCGAAAGACTAGGTTCAGCCTCCTGAGCACTGGCTCTGGCAGCATTTTACCCTCAGTCCCTGGAACATCTTGTCTGAGTCTGCTGGTTTCTGGAACATGTGGACTTGAAAAAACTAAGGATCCCCAGGTCAGCTGTATCAGTCTTACAGGGTGACCCCAGGGGAGCACAGAGGCAGGCTTCCCCTCTGCAACTTGTTGCTGAAGTCCCCCCGTTGAAACTGCAGGCTTCTGATGTCTAAAATCTCAGGGCCCGATAGGGACAGAATAGAAGGATTGGGTCTTTATGATCCAACAGAGGGCCAGGAAATGGTAAGATTCATGTCAGCTTCAGCTCTGCCCTGTTCTTCCTCGGGCCACAGCAGGGGCCACATAGAAGATTGGATAGCTGCTCCTCTTGTCTTCCCAGCAGCACTCAGGAGGAGTATCTCCCTTGCTCTAGTCACAGGGGTCCTCAAACTTTTTAAACCGGGGGCCAGTTCACTTCCTTCAGACTGTTGGAGGGTCAGATTATAGTAAAAACAAAAATTATGGGCCCGGAGAGATAGCACAGCGGCGTTTGCCTTGGAAGCAGCCGATCCAGGACCAAAGGTGGTTGGTTCAAATCCCGGTGTCCCATATGGTCCCCCGTGCCTGCCAGGAGCAATTTCTGAGCAGACAGCCAGGAGTAACCCCTGAGTACCGCCGGGTGTGGCCCAAAAACAAAAAAACAAAAACTATGAACAAATTTCTGTGCACACTGCATATATCTTATTTAGAAGTGAAGAAACAAAATGGGAATAAATACAATATGTGGCCTGCGGGCCATAGTTTGAAGACCCCAGTGCCTTGGCCAGGCCCCATCCACTATACATATATATGCCTTTTCTTAGGCATCTTTCTTAGTTTCTCCCTGGATGCCTATTTACTATACCTCACTCCTGGTCATAGCCCTGAGCTTCTGCTAGGGCAGAAGACAGAGGCTTTCTGGGGAAAACCCATGGGGGAAAGAACATATTTAGCAAGCAGGAGCTACAGAGATCCTTAGCTCAGACCTTTCTTCCATTCTGTTTCCTTTTTCCTCTTTGCTTTGAATACTCATAGGCCAAGAGAGAATATAGGAAATAAGACCACATGCCTTGCATGTAGCAGTTTCTGGCACTGCTTATGGTCCTTCAAGCACTGCCAGGAATAGCTCCTGTGCACAGAGCCAAGCATGGTTGCCTGCTTCCTCTCCCACCTACCCCCCACTCCAGGAAAAAGAAAACCCTTACTCAGTGACCAGTGAGTAGCTCATACTTTATCATCATGTCAAGAGCCTTGACTTGAGCACAAATTATCCCAGCCACACAGGAACAAACGTGAGCACCTTCACCCCTTCCTCCTGTGTCTGGGATGTAGTAGCTTCTCCTCTGCCATTGCCCATGACCCAGAAAGCAGGCCTTGTTCCCCACCCCCATGAGGAGGAGAAAACCGGCACCATGGAGAAAGGTCTCCCTGCAGGCATTGACTGTCCTTGAAGGGTCTTCCTGCTCTAGTATGCATCTCTTGGAAGTGGAGAACTGGGAGGTCAGTCACTGCTTGGTGCTGAGAAATTTCAAAGTTCTCAAAGCATTCAGTCCCTTTCATCTCATGCCTAGAGTTTCTTCTGCCTCTTGGGGAATCTCAGCCACCCCTGTAAAGCTGGGATCACCTCAAACATTGGATGAAGAAGTCTGCCTGTGTCATGCAGACACTCTATAGCATTGCTTTGGAGACCCAGCAGCAAAGCTGCTTCCCCACAACCATGTGCTCCTTCAAGTGGCCTCCTGAGCCTTTTCCAGTGACCTCTGCCATCCTCACTTTTAACTTCTAGCCTCCACAGAGGAAGCAACCTACCAAGGACAGACTTCACGTCAATCCTCTTCCAGTCTGCTAGCAGAGTCCAGCTCCACCCTGATCACAGAGCAAGGCCTGGCCTTTGCTCTGGAGCCCTGAGTTTGGGGGAGGAGGTACTACAGAAAGAATTAGAATGACTTTTGCTTAAAAACATGGAGTAGGGGCAGCATCCTAACTGGAAGGACAAGTAGTCAGAGCCCAAGTTCTGTTGGCTTGTCACAAACCACCCCTGTCTACTGAAGCATTTGCTTCTTCCACAGTGAGTCAAAGTAATTGAGAAAACCCCTAGTTTGGGAATTGGATCTTCTGGGGGTGCTGCTGAGAGGATGGTCAGATATGTCTTGTGTCTATAAAAGAGCCATCCTGGGTTTACTCGATCCCCTGATGCTGAACTTTAGCCTGGTGGAATGTTCATCATCTCATATGCTGACATCTAGCACTTGGTTATTTTTCCCAGAGACTTCTGGGATGCTTGACTAAAACACCCCAAAGGTCCTTCTTTAGTTTCCTGGAGTACCTGTAGTGGAAAACAGTTTTAGCTCCACTAAATATTTGCAGCCCCATGTAAGCCTTACTGATTATGTGCTTCAAGTGGATCTATACCCCATCGTAGCCCAGCAGCTCCCCAACAAAACAGTTTGGAGAGGACTGGATGGATTAGAAATATTTATATTTTGGGATATTTGGTGGGGGGAGGGCTCAGGGATCATTTGGGCCATGTGCTCAGAAATCGCTCCTGGCTAGGGGGACCATATGGGACGCCAGGGATCGAACCAGGTCCATCCTGGATCTGCCGCATGCAAGGCAAACACCCTACCACTGTGCTAGTGTTCCGGCCCCTAGTATTTATATTAATGAATAACCCCATGTTTGCATGTGTGCAGTCACATACATGTGTATCTACAATCTAAATCATCTGTAACCTTTATTAACCACATGGTAGTTTCTATAAATGAGGCTTACCCACTAGTATTGGGGGGGAGGTGGATGTTTCTAAAACATTACCCCCATGTTTTTTGGGAAAGAGAACTATAAGATGTTCCTCACTGGTGAGGGTGCCCAACTGTCCTGCTTGCAGGCACCCAGGACTGACATCTCAGGAAGGTTTGTTCTAGAGGCCACTTGGGGATTCCATGAGTCCAGCTATGCCCTTTCTGATCTAGGTGTGCAGCACTGATTTTTTTGCCTGCCCCAGCAGTGGACTCCCTGGCTGTGGCAGCAGCTCCAACCTGGAAGAGAAGATCATGACACTGTTCCTCTCGGGGCTACAGGGCCCCAGCTGGCTATGTGCATTGTCAGGAGGGTGGACGTGCAGATTTATAGGGACAAAAAAAAAAGTTACCAGATTCCTTTACATAATGTGCTACATATCTTAGGTTAGCTTCCTAAAAACAAATAGAGAGAGGAGACAAAGCCACAACTGGCCCCCAGCATAGCTGCTGTGTGAACATGTGCCTAAGGATCTGAATATTTTACCTGATCTGCCCCTTAGTCATGTCTCAGAGGCCTGGAAATCCAGGAGTGACTAGCTGGACAGCTGTGGTCTTCCCTTTAACTTATGGGCTAACCTGGGCTCTCTAATTTTATGTTCAGGGAGAATGCACAGGTCTCATTTACAGCACTCTGAGCGTAAACCCTAATACTTTGCACATTTGCCACACCTGACCAGAAGCCAGTTGGAGCAGACACTCTAGGAGTGCTGGCTGGGGTGCTAGATATGAGCAGGAGCAGGAGGGGCCTATTGATCTGAACAGGATAGTCAGAAATCCATTTTGGATTTCACACACAGATTCCAGTCACCTGACACTGTGGAATTGGCCTCAGTTTTTCCCACAGCCAGGCCCCAGGCCCGGCTTTTCCTTGTGCTCTGGAGCCTCCCAAATGTTCCTCTTTTCCCCAGGAGCCAGGACCAGCCAAGATGGCTGTCACCAGCAGCAGCACCAGCAGCACCAGCAGCATCCCCAGTGCTGAGAAGGTTCCCACCACAAAGTCCACACTCTGGCAGGAAGAAATGCGGGCCAAAGACCATCCAGATGGGACCAGCCTGAGTCCCACACAAAGTCCCGGCCAGAGCCAGCCTCCTGCTGCTAGTGGCCTGAGTGAACCTGGGCTGGAAAGTAAAGATGGTGAGTAGTGGTCCCACTTCCTGTTTGTCTGTTGTCTGGGACGTGACGTGGGTCCAGTTGGGATTCTGGAGCTTAGACCTTGGCTTGGCTCCTTCCAGTCCGAACTTTAAAGGAGAGCGACATCTCTAGAGTACAAGGGAGTATTATGGGAGTCAGGAATGCTCCAGAGCTGGGTGTTTGTTAGGAGCCTTCTGGTCCCTGTCCACTGCTGCTGCTTAGCAGTGGCCACTCAGTGACAGCCCCCTCCTGCCCAGTCCCTGGCTGAAGTCGGGAAAGAAGATCCTAGGGAGGGCATGGTTGACACTTTGGAGTTTCCTGAAGCAAAGCAGTATGACAGCCTTTGCCTTCCACTTCCAGGCTCTGGAGTGCTCTGCAAGATACAAGGCTACTTGCTTTGCCATATATATTTTATCCATTTTGTTAGGGTTAAGTAGGCACTTAGAAGCAGCTGGTTCTGTGGTCAGAGTCCTGTGTCCTCCTGACTGGTGCACATTGGGCCTCCTATGAGATTCAGTCACTTCCCAGCTCTGCTGCCTCTTCCCTTCCCAGACATGCCTGCAAGCACCAAATAGCTATTGGGCCACTTTCCTCTTTTTTTTTTTTTTTTTTTTTTTTTTTTTGGTTTTTGGGCCACACCCAGCGGTGCTCAGGGGTTACTCCTGGCTGTCTGCTCAGAAATAGTTCCTGGCAGGCACGGGGGACCATATGGGACACCGGGATTCGAACCAACCACCTTTGGTCCTGGATCGGCTGCTTGCAAGGCAAACGCCGCTGTGCTATCTCTCCGGGCCCACCACTTTCCTCTTATTAGTTAGTAAACTAATGTTTACTCCCGGGGGTGCTCTCCCCAGCAGAGCCCCAGACCAGATACACAGGGGGTGGCCTAGATGCAGCCAGGTTAAGGTAAAGATGATGAGATACAGTGGGTGGGGCAGATGTCAGGGAAGTGACTCTTTTGTGATACATATGGGCTTTTTAGTCAGTTCTCAGAGAACCAGAGGTGGGGTCTCTTAAGGTCTTCTGCCTCTGTTCTCTTTTCCAGAGGAGAGCACCATGAACAGCGACCGCATGGACTGTGGCCGCAAAGTCCGGGTGGAGAGCGGTTACTTCTCCCTGGAGAAGACCAAACAGGACTTGAAGGCTGAGGAGCATCAGCTGCCCCCACCGCTCTCCCCTCCTAGCCCAAGCACCCCTAACAACAGGTATAGTGGCCCCGGATCACCCTCCCAGGAGCTTGGTCATCCCATTCCTTCCCCAGGTCCTCGAACCCCCAGCCGAATGGTCTGCAGCATCTCTCTTGGCTCCCTGGACACTGCCAGCCGGCCCTCTGCCCACATGGACTACAGCAGCACTAGGGGGCGGGGAGCAGAGAGACTGGGGCACGCCCTTGCCTTTAAAGCCAGCAGGCAGTATGCCACCCTGGCCGACGTCCCTAAGGCCGTCAGGATCAGCCACCGAGAAGCCTTCCAGGTGGAGAGAAGGCGGCTGGAGCGTAGGACTCGGGCACGGAGCCCTGGCAGGGAAGAGGTGGCCCGTCTGTTTGGCAATGAGCGGAGGTAAGGAGGGGAGTTAGAGGGTGGAACACTCGCACAAACATAGCACACTCTCCCCTTCCACAACCTCCCCCTATACACACACACATACCTCTGCATATTCCCTCATGTCCAGATTCTCACATGTGGGTCTCACACTCATTCTCTTCTGTGCACTGCATGCAGCATCATGTAGTCTTACGCATACAAGCCCTCAAAGCTCATCTCCCATGTGGGTAGTAGTACGCATACACATACAAGTGTTCCCTGACCCTTCTCGGGGTGTAGAGTTGTTCTTCTCTCCCCACCCCACTCACCCCCTTTTTTATGAGCACGTGGCAAATTGCTCCTCCTTGACCCTGGACTCCCTTTCAGCATTCAACCCTTGGTAGCTGTAATGAGGCATTTCTGAGCCTTCTTGCTCACCAAATATCTCCTAACCCTGAGATTCCCGGGGATTATCTACTGACTGGAGAATCTTGTGTGGTCATATCTTTTTGTTCCTGCCTCTTTTCTAGTCTCTGAGATGACTAGCAAACCTTCCCATAATAGCTTCCCCTGGAACTTTCCACCTTGTTGGACAATTGATGTTCTCACCCAGATACATAGAGTCAACTCCTAGAGTCCCCTAAACCTCTCCAAGGCAATTTTATAAGTGTTTCTTCTTGTTGCTAGAACCATAGTACAGTGGTACTTGGATGCAGCCAACCCATTCTGTACGGGCACATCACCAAGTATGGCCCTAAAACAAAAAGGCAAAGTATTTACACAGTCTCCTAACTTGGGTCAGTGTGTGAGTAGAGCTCTGAACTGGGACACATTTGGGCCTGACCAAGGTGGCAGTGGCAACCCCCAAAGAGCCAGCACAATATCTTTCCCTTCCCTCTTGATTCCGGAATCTATGTGGATCAAGCTCCAGAGTGAAGAAAAGATTCCTGAAGCTCTTGGTCTGGTAAAGAAAAGGAAACCAACAGATTGTTCCCAGTTCTGAGGGAAGAGAAAATAAATTGATGCCAAGCATCATCTGCCTGGGAGGCACCCACCAAGTGCCGGTAACCCGGTGAAAGCCCTGAGTTACCATTTTCAGGCTGTAGATGCAGACACAGGTACAGAAGCAGGGTTACTCCATGGGAACAGCTCAGAGTTGTAGGTCAGACCTTAGCACACATTAGCCAAGCCCTTACCTAGGAATCCTCACTTTCATATCCTCACCTACGACTGGACCAATGTCACTTGAAGCATTTTAATAAATCTAAGTAAAGGAATCTGGAGAGACCAGCAGGTTAGGGTTGAGGGGAGTCTTACACTGACAGGGCAGGTTCCTGAGCAGGTGCCCAGCCCTGGCTTAGTGGCAGACCAAAGAATTAACATTCAGCCTAACCTGCTTAGCTTTGAATGTGTTATCATCTGGAAGCCTAAGGTAACAGCATCTCTGAAACTTTCTGAGTCTTTCTGCATGTTCTGTGCTGCCATGGGAATGGGCTTTTGCTTGGTGTGGGCACCAGATGCCCAGGTGGGGCTGCCAACTCTGCATCCTCACACTGCCACTTTCATACTCACCCTGATAACCTCTAGCTGGCTGCTGTCATGTTTCTGAGGCCTTAACACTGGCACCAACTAGCTGCCCTGTGCTTGACAGGATTCTTGTCCCTCTTGGATTGACCAGAGCTTCACCTTGGCAAGATATTGGCCACAGCTGAGACCAGCTTACCCATTGGCCAGGCTGTGAGCTGCTGGAAGAGGTGTCTGTGGTTGGTAGGCAGTTGTTGTGGGCTGGATTCATCCTGCTCCTCAGACCTGCACCAGAACCTTTAAAATGGTTCTTGGGTGGTCAGTTGCAGCAGAATGTGAGGCTATGGCTCTTGCTGAGTAGTTGGTGACAGACACTTGGGTCTATTCCCCACTCCTCAACCTGGCTGGAATCCAGAAAAGGGGTTGAGCAGCAGTGCTTGGCTGTGATGTTTGCAGTACACCAAGGAATGCAGTCAAAGTCTCCCCACTTTATAGAGGCTGTCATGGCTGCAGCCTCCAGCAAGCACCTTTCCTCCCCCAACTCCTGTCTGTCATGCTCCCAGCAGTCCTGCAGCATGTGGTTGGCATGTGATTGGGTCAAACCTGTTCCTTAAGACCTTCTGGGGTTTTCTAGGCTCCAGGGTCAGCTGGTGGGCCTCTTATATGGCCTCTTACAGAGGTAGCACTGAGACCTGTGAGTAGGCCTGGAATCTTAACCAGCAAACTGGACAAGGTGGACGCCTCCCAACCTAACCAGGCTGAGCGCTTGCAAGAGCTCCCCTTCTGGGGTTCTCAGGAATTCCTGCTGCTTCCTACACTCATAGCGCATGCCCTCTCCTACCTGCAGTGCTGATTTTGGCAGGGTGGCACCGGAAGGAGCAAGCATTGCTCTGGAGAAGAGTCTGCAGAAGCTTAAGGGCAGGCACTACACGTCTGTGCTCTTGTGGAGGCACAGGGAGGAACAGAGAGCCTGGTGCTCTTGAGACTTAGCCCTTGGTATCTTGTTTGCCTTGGTGAAAAACCCTAAGAGATGATTTTTTACTGAGAAAAACAATCCCATAAGCCAGCCAACAAAAACAATCTCTGTGGGATCACAGAATTTGAGCCTGTTTTCTATACAGATTTTAGATCTGTGCTCCAAAGCCCTTTCTGCCATGTGCCCAGAAAGCCACCATTTGGCCTGGGTGTGGCTGGGAGGACTGGCCTCTGGTCTAGTCATCAGAAGGCTGCCCTCCTGTCAAGTCTTCTCCTTGCCTGGCTTCCTGGTGCCCTCCAGCCCCATCCCCAGGTCCCTCAGGAATACATTTTCCCCCTTCTCAGGACTCATTCAGGGTTTTGTTTTCTTTGATTCTTTGGGTAATTTTAATTTACCGTGATTTGATTTTGAAAAGCAGTCCTTTTCTGTTTATTCATTTTCCAGCCTTATTTTCTTTCAGGTCTTGCCCCTCTCCACCTTCTCCTGCTGTGTCGCTGTGTGACGTTATTCGCCCTTCCTCCACCTGCTTCGCTCCCATCTCAGCTCCGTCTCCAGCCATAGATGGCCTGACGATGCCGCCGGCCCTTTCCCATGAAATCAACTCGCTTAGTTTTTGTTTTAATTTGGTTTTTGATTCCTTTGATTGTTGGCAGATACCATGTTAATTCATGGGCTTTGTTTTTGGTTGGTTTTGTTTTGTTTTTTCTTTCCTTGCTAAATTGGGACACCCTGGGGTGGGGAACTGCATCATGATCTGCTGAGGAATGCGGTGGGATGGTGCCGTTCTGGAGGTGGTGGTTGCCTTCTGATCATGCCTATAGCTAGGAGAAGATGCTGGGTGATAAGCTATTTGATTATTTGGTGTCTCGCCAGGTTAGACCCTGGTAGAGGGCAAGGAGAGTACAGCTTGGTGTTGAAGACAGCCCTTGCCCTGAGCTGCTGTCCAGTTGCCCATTCACATCTCTTCCCTCTGGAGTCAGGGATGGAAATGGGGGAAAGGGTGTGGATCACATGACCAGGCACGCTGGGTGCAGAACTGCACAGCCTCTGTAAAGGGGAAGAAAAAGACATGCCTGGTACCAGAGTTTTGGCTAAAGGAGTCACTTTGAGACAAGCCCACCTTGGGGCTTTGGGGAGACCTTTTCTCCCTCTCAGCGGCCTCCTGTTCTCTCTTCCAGGAGGTCGCAGGTCATTGAAAAGTTTGAGGCCTTGGACATAGAAAAAGCAGAGCACATGGAGACAAATGCATCTGCTGGGCCCCTACCTTCAGGAGATACTCGTCAGGGCCGCAGCGAGAAGAGGGCCTTCCCCAGAAAGCGGGTGAGCATCTGGATTGGGGCCTGCTGGGGGAAGGTCGGGAGGGTCAGTACCTGGTCCCAATTTCTAGCCCCCATCAATCCATGCACTTACCTGGGACTTACTGCTGGCTTTCAGGACTCACTGATTGTCTCCTGTTTGCTTGTGTTTCTGCTTGTCCAGCTAGTACCCTTCTTCGGAATCTTGTCTTCTGCATCTCCCTTTTGGAGGGAACTTCTTCATCTCTGCTGAGGTCTGTTCCTAAAGGTGTTAGCTCTTTTATCTTAACTAGAGCTGCTTTCTTCCTCTCTGAGGTCTACCGGCTGCAGACTAGACATTGCCTTTTCTCTTTCTGACAATTGGCAGCTCAACCTTCATTTCTTTCCCCAAATCTACAAGGTAGATTCTACTGACAAAATCCTCCTTCCTGCAGCCTCTTGTCTCTGATGGCCTTGCTCTGTCTAATCTGCTTCCTTTCCAACTTCTCTTTGAGCTCAGGAAGTCCTCTACCATGTCCTCTGCTTGGCACTACTACTCTCTGCTACAGGCCCAGGGCTCATCTTTCTGTCACCCCAGGAAGTTAGAGACATGCAGAGCCCAGGGGAATGAATGTGACTGCTTCTGAAGGAGTAGGCTGTTCTGATACCAAGGCATCTTGGCCCCCAGAGGGAAGTAGAAGATATTAGACCAGGAGCCTGGGGTGTAAGTTCTTTCACCATCCTCATGCATACTTGCCATGGGAGCTAGAAAGAGCTGGGACCAAGGCTCCTGCAGCTCCGCCGCTTGACTGGCTCATACTGACCGGCGGATGCTCTCTGCCACAGGACCTCACCAGTGAAACCCCCACAGCTCCGCTTCCGGACACCTCGGCTTCCCCCCTGTCTCCACACCGAAGAGCCAAGTCACTGGACAGGAGGTCCACGGAGTCCTCCCTGACGGTGAGCTCCAGCACCTGCACACCAGCTTTGGAGGTGCTGCTGATGCCGGTCATTTGGGGTCATTGTCTGCCTTCTGTCCGTGCATCTGTGCTGGTTGTCCCCTCTACTCTAGCCCTCGTGTTGATGAGGGGAGCAGATATGCTATGTTTCATTCCCTTTCGTGAGCCCCATGAGCCTCCTGTGCTCTGAAGTCCCTGTAGAAGCCTTCTGGCCAGGGTAGCAGAACTCAAGGGGAGCATTAGGATGCCCTTTGCACGTATGTTGGGTGTTGACTTCTGTCCTGTGAAGGCAGTGGTTAGCACTTGCTGGGAGCCTTGATCTCTCTACAGGGAGAGCAGGCCTTCAGTTTAGACATATAAGCTGTAGGGTGTTGACAGAGGAATGGGAGGCATGTAGGTGGGACCCTCAGAGCCAAGCATAGTGGACCAGAAAGTACGGTGGCCGAGTCCTCCTGAGGAGCCCAAGAAGGGGCTCCATCTTCCCCATTGATGTCCTGACACTTTACATCCATTCTAACTCCTGTGCAGGCCTTCAAGTACAAAAGATATCAAGCCTGTTTTTTATCAAGATGCCGTAACTAGCAAAGAATGCATGGGGTGAGGGAAAGGTGATCCATGTCCTGGAGACCTCTGCTTGACAGATGCTCGTACAAAAAGCACATGTGGTCTGAAAGTCCTGTTGGCCCTGTGAGTGGCATGGGTGCCAGAGGACCTCATGGTCTTGCTGGTGGCCTGGGCCTCTGCGTCTCTCTTTGTTGTCCTGGTTGTGCAGCTCAAGGGGAAAAGGAGACTGGAATTCGTCCTGATAGGTCATGGCCTTCATGCCGAGGCAGGACTGAAGTACTATCTCACTCAGTGCCACATGTGGGCTCTGCTCTTATGTCTTTTGTAACTTTAGGGAGAACTTGAGATCCTTCTTTCAGTGATCACTGCAGACCTTCCCATGCTGTTTTCAGGAGTCTGTTTCGGATACTCTTCTCTATCTTCCCAGCAGGTGCAGTGGATGGAGGAAGGGCTTCTCTCTCAGCTGAGCACCCAGCTGTTGCTCTGAGAGCAGTGAGGCCATATCTTCCCTGCCTGCCAGCCCACTGAACTATTGTCTCCTGCTGCAAAGTGTGCCAGTGGGGACTGTGGGCAGCAGTGTTGGGTCACAAAGACCACTCAGCCTTGGTGGTCTCCTTTTTCTGATACCCACCTCGTCTAGACAGAAAGGCTGCCCCAGAAGTCATACTTGGTCCATGACTGGAGCACCCTGGTAATTTCATCTGAACTGTTTGCATTTTTCCTTCCCTCTCAGCCCGACCTGCTGAATTTCAAGAAAGGCTGGCTGACCAAGCAGTACGAAGATGGCCAGGTGAGTGTATAGAGTTGCTATGGCCCGAGTGGCCCAGGATCAGGCATGAAACCTCATCAGCCTCATCCTACCCCACCCCTCCAGTATGACCTTTGTCTTATGGACAGGACTGTGACTGAGACCCCATGTCCTCAGAGATATGTGCTTCAGTGCCAGTGAGAGGTGGGCCCATAGTATTGTGCCCTCAGATCTGCTTTCCCCCCAGTGTGAAAGTCACCCAGTGCCTGTGCTAGCAGGGACCTGGTTTGGGCTGCAGGGACATTCTAAAGCATTAGATCCACACCAGCCTCTCTTCTGAAAGTTTCTAGAGGATCCATACTTCCAAAGACAGGGAGACCTCTGGTTAAGTGGTTGGCTTGTGTTTATCTCCAAGGTAGCCAAGTAGACGGCACCTCCAATTTGCAATTCTCTCAGAGACCAGAGCTCAGTCACAGTGTCTGGAAGGAACTAGACAACTAGACATGTGCTGTAGGCTTGAGCAGGTGTACTATTTGCAGCTGGATCTGCTGGCCCAACCCAGACCTCGTAGCTGGTGCAAAGTCTGCTATGTCCTTACTGAATGGCCCCTAAACCCCATCTACCAGTTCTCCCTTTCTGTTTCCTGAGCAACTGTGCCAAAACTTCCTCTTTTTCTCTCTCCTCCATATCAATCCCCATGGCCTTGCCTGAAGATTCGAGTCTCCCTCCTTACCACTCACAGTGAAGACGGGGGAATCTGGCTGGTTGGTTGGCTCCTGCTGGCTGCAGGTGGGCACACCCCTGGTTAGCCAGCCGGTGGCTGTAGCTCTCAAGCTGCCTCCTTAGGATGGAGCCTCTGAAATCACAGCCTTGTGGCTCTGAGGTCCCAGGCCTGCCTGCAGTCTTGAGTTGAGATTAAAGACTGCAGAGCACTGTTCACCCAGCACACGCCCTGGGTTACTGAGAGCCCACAGCCTGCGTGCCACCTTGTCACTGGGGAGCCGCAGCTTAGCCAGCGCCCTGTGGGCATGCTCACACGGCTACCTGCAGCCGAGCAGTGTCCTGTGTTATGTGTGTGTCTGCCACTGCGGGAGGGGTTGCCTGCCCTCGCTTCACCTATGCTGTTTGGTGCCCAGGACTTGGGCTTTGGATCACCTTGGAGCAGGAAGTGTGCTGCATGGTACTTGAGTCTGTCTTCTCTTCTATTTTAGTGGAAGAAGCACTGGTTTGTCCTTGCTGATCAGAGTCTGAGATACTACAGGGATTCAGGAGCTGAAGAAGTGAGTATCCGGACTTCCCCTGATTGTGGAGCTGGGTGAAAATGGAGCCAAAGATTCTCAATGGTGCTGCTGCTTCTCCTAGGCTGAAGTTCCTTTTCATTACTGGCATCAGTGTGTTGTCAAAGGTCTCCCAGTAAGATCCAAAGGAAGACCAACTTCTGGTGTTTTTCCAGCTCCTTTCCCAAACACTGGGCTCCTTGGAGACCCTGTTTTAAAAGTACATGGGGACAGTAGGTTTCAGTTTTGCTTTTCTCTGTTCTTGGAATAACAGTGGAAATTGTCATGTTTTAAAATTTAAGGTGTGCACTTTTTCCCCTAGTGAGGAAGAACTGAATTAAATCTTATCCCTTGACTTCTGAACAAGGTTGCTATGTGACAGATAAGCACAGTTTAGTAGTCCTTATTCCATGATCAAAACCAACCAGAAGGGACTCTCTTCATACATGAAATACCTCTTTTGAGCTGTTTGGCAAGTCTTTATTCTTTGTTCCTTGTAACTTCAAGAATTCCTTGTAGCTTCAAGAATCCTTCAGATCAACTCCTATATAGAGAAAAAAGATGTCTGAGGTTAGTCGTTCCCATGCTTTTGTTTTGGCAGATTAGAAAGAACCTACATTAGTAATCACTAGGGCTCTAGTTATAGACACATCCCTACCTTGAACCTAAAAAAAATAACTTAAGTTCTATAAGGATCACACAGGAAAGATGTTAGTGATGCCAGGTAGGGTCATAGGCTTCATGCTGTATAAAATCAATGACCACAGGAACATGTGTAAGAGGCTTCTCTGGAGTGGACTCCTGGAAAACTTTCAGCAGAGCCAGGATGTTCCTAATTGTCCTCAAACTCAGATGCAGGTTGCTTTTTTATTGTAATGACATCTGCATTGGTGGCAGGGAGTGGGAGGACCATTGGTTCTTAACCCTGTCAGATGGCAGCATTCACCAGTCTTCATGTGTCCTTACCCCACATATTCAACTGTAGAAAGGGGCCTGAACAGAATAATCAAGAGTTACTAATCCTACCATGTATCACCTGAATGTCCATCTCTTTGATACTCCAATTTGAACACAGGCATGATATTTTTGTTGGGTGGCCGTGTAATGACCAGGTAGAAGCACCGTGATGTCCACACTGCAATTGAGCATGAGTGGCTTCCTCAGTGACACTAACTTGGAAGAATATCCTGCACACAGACTTCTCACGCTCACTTAGTTTTGGTGTTTAGCAGACTTCTTGAAAGTGAATCTATTTCAAGCAAACAACTGCAGAACTTTTTTTGTTTATTTGTTTGTTTTTGGGCCACACCTGGTGGGGCTCAGGGGTTACTCCTGGCTGTCTGCTCAGAAATAGCTCCTGGCAGGCACGGGGGACCATATGGGACACCAGGATTCGAACCAACCACCTTTGGTCCTGGATCGGCTGCTTGCAAGGCAAACGCCGCTGTGCTATCTCTCCGGGCCCACAACTGCAGAACTTGTTGCCAGTGATAATAGAAATAGTTTTGATTCTAACGAGGGATTGTTTGTATAACAGAATGTTGGGATATTGCATAGCTTTAGCAATATGACAAAGACATAATCCAGTATCTCTTGGATAATGCTATAAAATTGTGTGAGGTAAAAGATCACTCAGAGGCAGAAAAAATATCTATGGATTTTTAGTTTAACTGAACACAGAAAAATCATATCCTATTTTATCTTGTTGAAAATCTTTTAGAAATAGCTACTTGTCAAAGGAAAATAGCCCCAATTACCTGAGGAAAAATTATAAAAACACTTTTCCCTTTTCCAACTCCCTAATCTGTGGAAGGCCAAACTATCTTCATATACTTCAACCCAAATTCGATACCAAACAAATAAAAGATAGATGCAATAATGAGAATCCAGTGACCTTGAAGTCAGGTGTTAAAGAAAGCTGTAAAAAAAAAACAAACAAGCAACTACTTTCATTTTTAAATATTTTTTAATGAAATATATCTAATAAAATATATCTAATAATAATCTAAATAAATATATCTAAATAATATATCTAAATAATAATATATTTAATAAAAAAAAACAAGCAACTACTTTCATTTTTAAATATTTTTTAATGAAATATATCTAATAGTGGCTGTTTTGTTGGCAGGGGCAGAAGGATGTGTCTGGCAGGCTGTGAGGGTGGCATGCAATGCACATATCAGACCCCAGGCCTCAGACACAGAAGGCTCTATCAAACTAGAACTTCTATATACAAAGTGTGTACTTATGTGTTCAGCCCTTTTAACTGTCTCCCTGGCCCTAGTTAGTACTGTTTAAGAATGTAAAGGAGGACCAGGGAGGTAGCTCAAAGGACTAGACTATGTACTTGGCATGTTGAAGGCCCAAGGAGCCCAACTGCCAGGAGCAATCCCTGAGCACAAACCCAGTATGCCCCCAGAACACCACAGGGTAACATCTCAAACAAAAAAATAAATTAAAGAATGTAAAGAAATTCCTATGTCAGCCTATTAAGAACCTATCGAAAGTCTATTAAGCTTTGACTGGAAACAGGGAAATGTGGTATTAGTGCTTCTAGTGGAGGATGGGGAGTGTCCTCACTCTCATCCGTTAAAAATAAAGCCAGAGTGAGGGCTAGAGAGATAGCATGGAGGTAGGGCATTTGCATTGCATGCAGAAGGATGTTGGTTCGAATCCCAACATCCCATATGGTCCCCCGAGCCTGCCAGGAGTGATTTCTGAGCATAAAGCCAGGAGTAACCCCTGAGTGCTGCTGGGTGTGACCCAAAAACCAAAAAATAAAAATAAAACCAGAGGCACTGGAATGGTGGTACAAGCAGGAAGGCATCTGCCTTGCATGCGCTAACTTAGGATGAACTGCAGTTTGATCTCCTGGCGTCCCATATGCTCCCCCAAGCCAGGCGCGATTTCTGAACACATAGCCAGGAGTAACCCACTAGCTGTGGCCCAAAAACCAAAATTAATAAATAAATAAAACTAGAGCCAAGGAGGTAGTACAAAAGGTTAAGGCACGTACATTGTGTGTGTGGCCCAATTCTGATTCTATCTCTGGCATCACTAGATCCCTTGAACATTGTCAGGTGCAACCCTGAGCACTCAGTGTGCAAGCTCTGTCCTTGGACCTTCACTCAGTTAGCTGAGAATTGACCAAAGGATCCCCTGTCTCTTGGGCATCTCACTTGGCTGTGGTTTTGAACACAGGCATATGGTTTGAACACAGGCATGATATTTTTGTTGGGTGGCCGTGTAATGACCAGGTAGAAGCACCGTGATGTCTACTCTGCAATTGAGCACGAGTGGCTTCCTCAGTGACACTGACTTGGAAGAATATTTGTGGTTTTTTGTTTGTTTTTCAGTTGGATAGGAGCTCTTTGTTTTAGAACCACACCTAACAGTCTCAGGGCTTATTTTTGCGTCTGTACTCAAGAATCATTCCAGGCAGTGTTGGGAAATCATATGTGGTGCCAGGGATTGAAGGGCACATGCAAGGTGCCCTACCTACTGTACTATTAAGGCCACCTCAATAAGTAAATAAAGACCCAAGGTGTAAGGGGCTGGGCATCTGGCCCAATTAATGGAATACATTCCCTGCGTGTCTGATGCTATGTTTGATTGTGGCACTTCATGGCACCAAGCCCTTGCTGAGCATAGCCCTGGGGACTCCCAAGCATCTCAACAAGTGGCTATAGGCCCTAGGCACCACCAACACTACTGAATGTTTCTTCTAAAATGGAAATTTGTTTGTGTAGGCACTGGCTTGACTTTCTAGCGTTCAAGAGCCTCTCATTTCTCTGCAGGCAGCTGACCTGGATGGCGAAATTGACCTGTCTACGTGTTTTGATGTCACAGAGTACCCAGTACAAAGAAACTACGGCTTTCAAATACATGTAAGCCATAGTGAAGTTTGGAGATAAACTTGGTGTGGAGGTGGAGATGTGGGATTGATGACTGGGACATCTCTTTAGAGAGCCAGAGTTCCTATCTGGGATGCTGAGGGTCTCCCTGCCATGGTCAGCAGGCATATCAGTATTGATGCCCTATGCACTGTCCCAGGGCATCTCAGTTTCACCCCTAATTTGTTCATGTATTCTTTTATTAGCTCATTCATCCACTTATGTCTTTTTTCTCACCACTGTCTTGTGAAGGACTCGGCTGAGCCATGTATTGTTCGTTTCTTTAAGAAATAAAACTTGGGGCCGGGCGGTGGCGCTAAAGGTAAGGTGCCTGCCTTGCCTGCGCTAGCCTTGGACGGACCGCGGTTCGATCCCCCGGTGTCCCATATGGTCCCCCAAGCCAGGAGCAACTTCTGAGCGCATAGCCAGGAGTAACCCCTGAGCGTTACCGGGTGTGGCCCAAAAACCAAAAAAAAAAAAAAAAAAAAAAGAAATAAAACTTGGGGCTGGAGAGAGAGCATGGAGGTAAGGCGTTTGCCTCTCATATAGAAGGTCATTGGTTCGAATCCCGGCATCCTATATGGTTCCCTGAGCCTGCCAGGAGCGATTTCTGAGCCTGGAACCAGGAGAAACCCCTAAGCACTGCCGGGTGTGACCCAAAAACCAAAAAAAAAAGAAGAAGAAGAAATAAAACTTGGAGCTGGAGAATGGCTCAAAGGGCTGGAGTGCCTGCTTTACATATGAGAACCCTGGGTTCAGTCTCCAGCACCACAGGGCTCTCCCAAACACTGCCTGTAGTAGTAATAGTACGTCCTCCACCTCATTCTGAACTTGAGTGGTTCTCCTGCTCATTTCCTCAAATTTGATTAGTCAAGGGCTCCCTGTAGTCAACCATGCTGAAGATTCCATCCCAGTTCTCCTGATGACTTCTCACTGACAACAGCTGTAAGTTTAGGAGGTGTCCCAAATCTTGAACCTCATGTTTAAGATTTTGCTGGAACATAGACCACTCAGAAAGCCCTATACCTAAAATTGTAGTTTTCTTTGGCAGATGATCCCAAGTTAGAACCAACAAGAGAAAGGATACATAGAGAATGGACTTTAAGGGCCTCACCCTGAGGGTTCCATGTATTCAGGGTTGACTCTCAGCATTGATGTGGCAGTATACTGAATATTGGTCAACCCAAGCAGCTACCATGCCTAAAAGGATCTGGATATCTCTGAGATGTCACATGTCAGGACTGATTGAATTGCCCATATGGTCTATTGTAGTCTTCCTCCCTGGGAAGACTTTCTGGGAAGACGGGGAGGGCATTTTTCTCCCATCCCACAAGTGAACATTCTCGTCTGACCATCCTCTGTCCAGAATAACAGAGGCACTCCAAGGGTTTAGCAGTTAATTCCCAAGAGCCAGGACAAACCTCCCTTTAGGCAAAGTTAACTATTACCTTATAAAAGCTTAAACAACACTGCAGCCAGAGTAGGGTACTTGCCTTGCATTTAGCTGATCAACCCGGGTTCGGTCCCCAGCACACCATATGGGCCTCCAAGCCCCACCAGGGGTGATCCCTAAGCACAGAGCCATGAGTAAGCCCTGAGCATAGCCAGGTGTGGCCCCAAAACAAAGGGCTTTCAGCAGTGCAGCTTGTTGGAGTCCCACAGAGGCATGTCCTGGGACTTGACTTCCTCACAGGAGACAAGAGGCGCTGGTGGGGTCTTTGTCCACATACACTTAACTCTCAGGAGTTAGAAAGGAAGCTCAGTTGTGTCACTGTACTCAGAATAGATCAGGCACATTGGGACTGACTCATATGAACTAAACTTAGAGGAGTCTGGGATTTGGAGCCCCATATTATATAATTTTAAGGGAATACCCAGCCACTCAGGGTTTCTGTACAGGGTACCAGGTCTGATAAAGCATACTCTGGGGCTTGAGTTGAGTTGACTGACTGCTGCAGTGCTCGTCTGCTGTTTATTCCTGAGGGAGCATAGTTTGCTCAGAGAGACACTCTGGGCAGCCTGGAAGATATGGATGGTGAATTCTGGTTTCCTGTTCCTCTTGCTTAACCCAAACCATGCTTCCCCACCTTGAATAGCAAGTTTCTCTGGACAGGACATCCGTGGGGTAAGAGGTGGCTTCTCACTGAGCAGGAATACTAAGCCAATTATAATCTAATTGTTCAAGGCTACTTCCTGTGTAATAAGGCTGTGGCCTGAAATATAGAGATTCCACTTTGCTCTCATTTATTTTTTTTGTTTTGTTTTGTTTTGTTTTGTTTTGTTATTGTTTGGGGGCTACACCTGGCAGCACTCAGCTTACTCCTGGCTCTATGCTCAGAAATTGCTCCTGGTAGGCTCAGGGGATGGCAGGAATCGAACTTGGGTCTGTCCTGGGTCAGTCACATGCAGGGCAAATACCCTACCATTGTGCTATCAGTCTGGCCCCTGCTTTCATTTCTGAGCCACTTTCACTCCCTAGTTGATCTAGCCCATGAGTCTAATTTCTCTTCACTCTTCAATAATGAGAGTGAAGGATGTGAACTCACCTTAAGTTATGATGCATTTGATGCAAGTTCACGATAACTGTGGGAGCACAAACCCCTGGCTTGGCCCCAAACTCAAGACTTTAGGATCTTTCTTGTGGGTGGTGGGTATGTCCAGCAATGTTTATGAGCGTCTTCTAGCTCCAGGGTTATTCCCTATGGTACTGTTAAGAGAAGAGACATGTGGTGCTGGGCATCAAACATAGGCCTCCCATGTGTAAAACATACACTTAGCCTGTTGATATTCTGGACCTAAGAGGGAATGCTGAAGAACTGGTAATGTGGAGGGTTGGGAGGGTGCCCTGGCCACCAGAACCAGGAGCACCTATAAAAGGGCTGAATACAGGAGTCACACACGGCAATCCCAGGGAACCCGGCATGCAAGTTTGGGGTCTGTCCTTATGGAGGTTGTGTAAAGCACTGGAGTCTAATGGGAGACATAGGCAGCTCTGTGTAAGAGACATCCAGCAGGATGTATGAGGTAGTCAGAAAGGAAGACTCAGCAGAGCAGGGTCTTGAGTGGTGGCACAGTGGTAAGAGCTCAGACCCCTATTGAGGGAGGAGGCAGGGACCAAGCTTGTGCCCAGTATTAAACAGCGGAAGGGGTCTCACTGAAAGTATAGATCTCAGGAGTTCCAGGCAGGTGGTGTGTTTGAGGCTAGGATAGATGGGTTCCCTTGCTTCTGTGTAATGTTCTTCAAAGAACCTAAATGTTCTCCAGGATGGAGTATATTTATCACATGTGTGAGGCTCCGAATTCAATCCTCAGCACTACTGGCTATAAGCCCTGGTGACTCTTTGAGCACTGCTGAGGTGGCTCATATAGAAAGTGAACCAGGAAGAAACATCAGAAACATCAGAGAGGCAGCTGCAAGTGTGGTCTCGGAGTTGAAAATTTGTTCACTGCAGGTGAGCAATGAAGTCATGGGAGAGAGTGTACTCTGGTCAGACACCAGAAACACCCACATCCTGAAGCGGAGGAAAGGCAGGAGATGCAGGAAGGAGATGGACAGGTTGTGGAGCCCAGGGAGGAGTCCATGTGAGTGGTCAGCACTACAGCATCTGCGTACACGGAGAGTAAACCAGGGAAAGAGAATGAGCAGGACTGTGGGCTAGACTGGCAGGGTGTGCTAGTATGGGCTTCCGAGGAATGAGATCATGGCCAGGTTGTGCTCAGGTTGCATTGTCTGTTTTAGCCTTGGCCATATGCCTGGCAGGGCATCTTTCATACTATTTTGGAAATTTTATGTTCTTAGAAGACAATTTTCTGGTGTGGCTCCCAGTCCATTGAGTAACCTGGGATGCCTTGAGAGCATTATTGACACTTTCACTTCATTTGATTGGGTGCCCATCAGGGAAAAGCAGGGAAATGGACATGGCATCAGCCACCCTTCTCAGCCATGTTGGCCAGGGATGCCCAGGGCTTAGGAGCATTCCCCCAGACCACTGTGTACTACCATCTGGCTAGCGGGCCTCTGCTGTGCTGACTCATGTTCCTGTTCTGTCGGCACCTTCCCAGCCTTCCCAGCCAGCAGCCCCTGTCCTGGAGCACTGCAGACTGTCCATCTCCCCTGAGTCATGTACCCCTGCTTACCCGAGCCAGGACTCCAGGGATAACTCAGTGTGGGCCCATCTTAATCACTGGGGTTACCTAGCCTTCTCTTGGTACCACAGACAAGGCCCCCATTTTGGGTGTTCACCCACCCTCAAGTTTTGTGCTTGGCCACTCAATTCTCCCTGCTTGTCACATTGGCCTACAATTTGCGACTGTTTAGTGCCATGCTGGGGCTTGCACTGTCCCCACTACCCAGGATTGGGGCCGTTTCCTGCCACCTGCTGACCTTCCTCCCCAAAGTCTGGCACCAACTGTATGGGGCCTCCCTGGTCCACTGCTGGCACATGCTGCCTTAGTTGTCTAATCTCCCTCTTCTCACCCTTGACTGTGAGTTCCTGGGAGAGCAGCGGGCCATTATCTGTCCCAGAAATTGTTCCAACTGGGAATGTGTGCTGGGTCTTGGAGCGTGGACCCAATTTGACCATCACATAGCAACAGCCCAGGGCCCCCAAGTGATTCTTTGTTCTCCAGCTCTTCCTTAACTCCATGGGCCACACAAAGCACTGCTGGGAGGGCCTCCTGGCTGCAATCCTCTGTAGGACTAGCCTGGGGAGTGGGGAGCTAATGGTCACTGGTAATGGACACTGTCTTTTGTGTAGACGAAGGAGGGTGAGTTCACGCTCTCTGCTATGACTTCTGGAATTCGGAGAAATTGGATCCAGACCATCATGAAGCATGTCCACCCGACCTCTGCCCCGGATGTGACTAGGTGAGAGGGGATGCCTTGTCCTCTGTGGCTCTGTCCCTCTGGTTGTCCTCCTTCCACTTTCTGCCTCCTTCCTTTGTCTCAGCCTCAGTAACTGGTCCCACTCACTCTCCCTCTTTTCAGCCTCACCTTGTCACCACCTCTAAAGTTGGCCATTGTATCCAGGTAGGATACAATGTCTGTCAGGTCTGCCCTGAGGGACAGAGTCTACTGGGGGCCTGCCTGGATGCTAGGCCTAGCCCCATTCTCTTCTCAGTCCTGGGCCTCCCAGCATCTGTGCTGCAGCTAGGGGAAAAACAAGTCCTGGCTCCAAAGCCCCCAGTTTCTCTTCTTGATTTCACTCCTTCATCTGCTGGGTTGCTCTGTAAATAAGAAAACCTTTATAAACTCTCCATGCTGGAGCCTCTACTGGAAAACTCTTAACCCTCTGTGGTTTGTATACATCAGGACTAACTGTATGCCTGCCTCCCTCCTTCCCTGATGGGTTCAAACCTGCTGAGTTTTTTCTTAGAAGAAAAAAGATTTCTTTATCACTGAAACCCAACTACAAACATGTTTGTAATCATGCTGCTTAAAGATGTTAAAGAAAACAAAGAAAAGAGATCTCAGTGAGGGGATCCCTAGGAGGGAAAGATTCCAGAGAAGGTCCTGGCTCTGTGATGCTTGGAGTTCTGCTGTCTGAGCCTCCCAGCCTTCCTCCTTTCCTCTGTTGAGGTCCTGTGTTTGTTATAAGTCTTCTGGTGTCTGGGACAGGACTTGGTACCTGTGCAGCATTCCTAGTACAGCCAGGGCAGCTATGACCACATCAGGTCTTTGTCAGGTTCTTGCCTATTAACTCTACATCTCTTTGAACTTCCAAGAAGCCGAAGAAGGAACATAAACTTACCCATCTTAGACCTTCTTTCTTGTGTTTATTGGGGTATCTATTCCTTCATTGGTTGAGCAGCAGAGGATTTGCCTGTGAAAATTCAGAACCAGAAACACAGGATATATGTATAGGTGAGTTGTCCTCAGGAGCACTGGCTCGAGTCAGTGGCAAGCCTCCTGATAATGGAGGTCAGAGTGTGCCTCCCCTGTGGGTCTGTGACTGTAGGCGCCCAGGAGACACAGGGTGTTTTTCGCTTTAGAGCAAGACCAATTTCACAAGCCCATGCTCTACCCACGCACCTTGAAAAGACACCCATGCACCTTGAAAAGACACACACACACACACACACACACACACACACACACACACACACACACACACACACACAGTAAGGAGCTCTCTCTCCCTTCTCCCCTCACTCTCTTGCTCTCTACCCTGCCTCTTTCCTCTCTTCTCTTTTCTCTCCCCTCTCGCTTCTCTCTTCTCTCTCTCCTCTCTCCTCTCTCTGTCTCTATCTCTCTCTGTCTCTGTCTCTCTCTGTCTCTTTGTTTCTCTCTGCCTCTCTCTCTCTGCCTCTCTCTCTCTCTCTCTCTCTCTCTCTCTCTCTCTCGGCAGTGGGAACTTGAGAACCTCTCCCCCCCCCCCAATCCCAGTGACCTTGGTGTTTGCCTGGGATAGACCCTAAGCAGCACCCCAAGTGACCTAGCTGGGAAAGGTCGGTTCTGGAGTGCTTGGGGCAGGAACATGCCCTCCAACCTCCAGAGATTATTTGCACTACTGACTTTCTTGCTCTCCCCTTCTCAGTGGATCCTCAGTGACTATTGTCACTACCCTATGGGCCTCTGGGGACCAGGCCTTTTGTCTCCACAGGCAGATCAGCCTGGTGGTGGTCTTTCTGAGTAGAATTTTCTTCAGGGTTAGCAGACCTCAGGGAGGGTGATTTCCCTCCCTGTATTAGTTCAGGGAAGGCTTTTGCTTTTTTGATTTATTTACTTATTTAACTTTGCAACACTGTCAGTGGTTCATACCATTCCAGCACCACATAGACCAACTGTCTGCCCACCCTCCCCGAAGGAGGATTTAGTGCCACATCACTAAATCCTAGGCTAATATGTATTAGAAGTGGACAACGGGCCGGCGAGGTGGCGCTAGAGGTGTCTGCCCTTGCAAGTGCTAGCCAAGGAAAGATCGAAACCATGGTTTGATCCCCCGGCGTCTCATATGGTCCCCCAAGCCAGGGGCAATTTCTGAGCGCTTAGCCAGGAGTAACCCCTGAGCATCAAACGGGTGTGGCCCGAAAAACAAAAACAAACAAACAAAGAAAAAGAAGTGGACAACAGCCTTGGAGGCACCAGGTCGGGATCTGCTGCCCCTAGTTTCTGATGGGGAGCAGCCGAGACTGTCAGGGTAAAGGAGCTCCCTTCTCCGCTTTCCTTTACCTTTTTTTTTTTTTTTTTTTTTGGTTTTTGGTTTTTGGGCCACACCCGGCGTTGCTCAGGGGTCACTCCTGACTGCTCAGAAATAGTTCTTGGCAGGCATGGGGGACCATATGGGACACCGGGATTCGAACCAATCTGCTTTCCTTTTCAATCAACCCCTACCTCTGTGGAACTCAGCATGGGCCAGCTTTCAGTTCAAGAGTGGGAAAGATGAGTGTTCAGCTAGGCATGTGTGCTGTTCACACATGTTGGGCAGGTGAAGGTCCTATCTTTCAGGTGGGGCCCAAAAAAGAAAAATGTGATGGGGAGAAAAGGATTTCTTTCTTCTGCTTATGTGTCACAGCCGAGACAGGGATGTAGGCAGAGTAGCTGAGTAAGATGTAGCTGGAACCTGTGTAGGGGGCTGGTCACCACGAGTTACACTTGACAGGCTGTGTTTGCTGCTACCCCAGCTCACTGCCAGAGGAGAAGAACAGGAGCAGTTTTGAAGCCTGCCAGAGGCCAAGTGAGAAGCAGGAGGCGGAGCATGGGGAGCCAGACCCTGAGCAGAAGAGGAGCCGGGCTCGGGAGAGACGACGGGAAGGGCGCTCCAAGACTTTTGACTGGGCTGAGTTCCGTCCCATTCAGCAGGCCCTGGCTCAGGAGCGAGACAGCACCTTGGGGTCTCCCAGTTTCAGTCCTGAGACTGAGCCAGGTGAGCTCGAGCGGGAGCGTGCCCGGCGGCGGGAAGAACGGCGCAAGCGTTTCGGGGTGCTGGATGCTGTGGACGGGACCAGTACTGATGACACAGCCCTGCGGATGGAAGTGGACCGGAGCCCAGGGCTGCCTGTGGCCACTGATCTCAAGACACAGAATGTCCATGTGGAAATTGAGCAGCGATGGCATCAGGTGGAAACTACCCCTCTCCGGGAAGAAAAACAGGTGCCCATAGCCCCCCTGCATCTGTTGTCTGAGGATGGAAGTGACCGGCTCTCCACGCACGAACTCACCTCCCTGCTGGAGAAGGAGGTAACGGTGAAAGGGACTGTAGGTGGACTAAGGAGATGTTTGCACGGAGCAGGAACTTGGGCTGTTGAGTGTCCAGTATAGGACACTGAGGGTGGACAGACAGATGCATGGATGGAGGAGAGCATGGTGCAGACTGAGGGAGGGATAGGAGCTTGTCATCTTTAGGTTAGTAGCAAAGGGCCACTATGCTTTTCCATCAGATGGACGAGTGAAGTTGCAGAGCCCAGGTAGGAACTTGGAATTGACCCTGTTAGCAAGCACTGTATAGTAGTGTCTTGGGGTCACCATACCCTTTTAGCCCAACCCTGGTGCTGGGAGTGTTTGGGAAGAGATAGGAAATAAGTGACTGAATTTGCAGCTATTGAGCACAAAAAATGTATGAAGTAAGTTGACTGGCCTCTAGTTTAGGAAACTCTTCAGAACCCTTTTTGCAAATAAAATTTGCAAACCCATTGTAGAAACCTGCCCAACTGAGTTCTTAGGGTGAAACTGAGTTGGGACTCAGATAGGGCCAGCAGTATGGTCCTCCTTTGACACGAACACAGCCCTCACCTGCTGCTTAGGTCTTCATATTACAACTTCAGCAGAGTAGAAATTAGATAGATGCCCAGAGTTCTAGTTCTGCCGTGGTCATTTATGGCAGGAGCTGAAAATTTCAGTCACTGGCTCTTCTGGAAAAGACCAGATCAGCACATACGAGGTGTGGTCATGTGAAAGAAATCCATGTTTGATGACCTAGTGCCCCAGCTCCCGTCAGAGTCATCCTCACAGCACAGGGCTGTGCTGTTTCTGGTCTCTATTACACTACAGTGCTTAAAATAAATCTTTTTTGCCAACAGTTGGAGCAGAGTCAGAAGGAGGCCTCAGACCTTCTAGAGCAGAACCGTCTCCTGCAGGACCAGCTAAGGGTGGCCCTGGGCCGAGAACAGAGCGCCCGGGAGGGCTATGTTCTACAGGTAGGGCTAAGGGGCTGCCACAGCTCTTTAGTGCTTTCGGGGGCTCGGTGTAAAGGGCCCAGGCAGGCTAGGAATGTGCAAAACTTGGCACCCCCTCCTGTAGTGTGCCCTCTGGTTCTCTTCCCTCTTGGCATCACATCTTGGCGAATCTTCCTGAAATCTCTTTAAGGTTTTTTCCTTGTTCCTTAATAAAATAATTTTTGGTGGCTTTTGGCTCTCAACATACCAAGTCTATCTTGCATATCATTATTAGGAATGGTTTTCATTTGATAGATTGGAAGAATTGAGTAATGAGCTAGCCACATGCTCCTTACAGATTAGTCCAAAACCAGACTGGAATTGATTGCCTGTCCATGAGCTGACTTCCTTCCCTTGTCAGTACTAAGGCTGACACCTGCCGTGTTATCACCCGTGTGGCCCCCCTTTACTGCCTAAGAATCTGTGTCCAGCAGTGGTGTCTAGGCAGAGACCTAGCCAGTTGGCTTCATGCACATAGAGTGAGCAGAGCAGGCCAGTGTGAACCAACTATCCTACAGATTTGGAGACCGTAGGCCCACTTAGGCATAGAGCTGGTGTGATTCTCGGGAAACCATTGAAAATTAGTGCTGGAGGGATACCAAAATCCACATTGAAATGGAATCCTTAACTTTCGGGACTTAGTGGAGGGATAAAGCCCAGTGACCATCAGCACTGCTGGCCTGAGCATTGCCAGGAGTGACCCCTACTTTAAATGAAATACTCAGTAAGGAATGCAGGGTTGCACTCAGTCAGCAGCATCAGAATCCTTGTCTTTAGACTTATGACTATATCCCCACAGGTCCTTCAGCTCTCTGTGACTGATGCGTTCCTCTACCCCCCTGTCCAGGTCACCATGCACGCACTTACCTGATCCTTTTAAAGGGTCCTAGATAGTACATGAACCAGAGTTCCTGATGTCCACCTCCCTGCCTCTTTCAGAGCATCTCCTCTGTGATATGCTCCTTCCTTTTTCTTTCTTCCCTGCTTTGTCCTGGAGTGCCCAGGCCCTGCTCCCCCACCCTTCTACTAAAGTTGCTGTGGTCCCCAGTTCAGACTCTCAGATGCTGGGAATTGAGTAATGGCTCCTCTTTTTCTTGCCTTCTGAGCATGCTCTGGGTCGTCCCTGCAAACCCACTAGGTTATCCTTGCTTGGGCCCCCATTCTACATTAATGTCCCTTTCACCAGGTGGTAAAGATACTAGCAGGAGATTTTGCACATTGCTAACCAGAGACCCTGTCTATGTCTAATGCGGTTAATTGCATGAGCCTGAGTGGGAGCCCCAGTCTGTCAGCACTGGGCAGAGCTGGTCCTGAAGCACTTTCTGTCTGGGTCTAACCACGGGTTACTGTTAGCCTGCTTTGTGTTTTGGAAATGCTTTACAGCCTTTGTGGTTATGGGGTCAGGAGAAGTCACTGCTCAGGGTGGGCTAACTGCTAACTGCTGGGAGGAGGAGCTTGCAAGGTGTGGAGGCGGAGTGTAATGTAACTTAAGTAACTGAGTGTCACATCTGTGGCTTCCCCACCAGCAGACAGAGAGGAGCCCCCGAGCAGGCCAAATTCTTAGGCTGGACTGTCCCTCTTGTTGACGTTCCTATGTTTCTCCCTGTGTCCATTCTGTCCATCTGCATGCCTTTCAGTATGGGGAGTTTCGTTTCATTTGTGTGTTTTTTGCTCTTGTTTTTTGCATGCTTTACTTTCTCGTCGTAAATTCCACGGGGGGTTGTTCGTTTTGTTGGTTATCATATTTTACTCCATGGTTTCTGTCCCCCTCGTTTGGTCTTACAGGTAGAGACTAGTTCTTCTGTTACAGGAGAGGACGGGCTCCACTTTCCAAAGGAAAATGTTGCGGATGTCACCTCCTGGCATGTCCGCCATGGCCTCCCTTCCTTCTCCCTGTTCTAGAAGGAAGTGACATCATCACCCACACCCCACCTCCTGCACTTTCCTAGGGTTTGTCGTCTAGATCTAGAGCGTGTGCCTTTTGTTTTACAAAACAAATAGATGCTGGTGCTTTGCACCTCTCCCCCCTCCCCCTGCCCCTCAGTTCTGTGTCCTTCAGTCTTTGTTTGGCTTCTCAATGTGTTCCATTATTCAGTTTTGTTTGGTTTATTTCTCTAGAAGCTGTTCAGTTAGATCTGTTTGATGTTTTTGTCCATGTTTTCTGTTTACTTGGAAGCAGCTACTTGCCAAAAACATTAAGGTGATTTGTTGGATGGTTTTTAATTAAAGGAAAAAAAAAAAATACAAAGGATAAAAGGCAAACCCACCAAGGAACTTTTCTGTGGTTGACCTGGCCAGAGGTGTGACACTCAGAGCTGGGAGGCCCGAGTGGTACTAACCAGTGTTTAATCAATTTTTTTAAGACTGAAGTGGCCACCTCCCCATCCGGTGCCTGGCAGAGGCTCCATAAAGTCAACCAAGATCTCCAAAGTGAGCTGGAGGCCCAGTGCCAGCGCCAGGAGTTGATCACACAACAGATCCAGTCTCTGAAGCGTAGCTATGGGGAGGCCAAGGACGCCATCCGGCACCATGAGGCTGAGATCAGGAGCCTCCAGGCAAGACTCAGCAATGCTGCTGCTGAGCTCACCATCAAAGAACAGGCTTTGGCCAAGCTCAAGAGCGACCTGAAGCTGGAGAAGGAAAAGGTCCATGAGCAGCTAGAGGAATGGCAGCTCAGTGAGGCTGCGCTGAGTAGTCAGCTGCAGGCTAGTGAGCAGAAGCTTAAGAGTGCTGAGGCACTGCTGTTGGAGAAAACACAGGAGCTGCGGGACCTGGAGATGCAGCAAGCGCTGCAGAAGGACCGGCAGAAGGAGGTGCAAAGGCTGCAGGAGCGGATTGCCGACCTCAGTGAGCAGCTCACTGCCAGTGAGCAGGCCCAGCGGCTAATGGAGGAGAAGCTGCAGAGGAATTATGAACTGCTGCTGGAGAGCTGTGAGAAGGAGAAGCAGGTGCTACTGCAGAACCTGAAGGAGGTGGAGGACAAGGCCTGTGCCTATGAGGATCAGCTCCAGGACCATGAGCAGCAAATGGAGGTGCTCCAGAAGGAGAAGTTGAGTGCCAAGTTTGAGGGCAGCGAGGTGGTACACCAGTTGGAGGAGCAGCTGGAAATGAAGGAGGCCAGCATCCAAAAGCTGGCTGAGCATGTCCAGAGCCTCCGCGAGGAACGGGACCAGATCAGGCAGCGGTTCCAGGAGCTGGTGGAGCGCGTTGCCCTGTCAGACGGGGACGTGGCTGCACTCCAAGAGAAGCTCCGAGTAAGAGAGGCAGACTACCAGAGCCTGGAACATTCCTACAGAAGGGTGACTGGCCAACTGCAGAGCATGCACACGCTTCTCAAGGAGAAGGAGGAAGAGCTGAAACACATCAAGGAAATGCACCATAAAGTCCTGGAAAAGAAAGACCAGGATCTCAATGAGGCTTTGGTTAAAATGGTTGCTTTAGGAAGCAGCTTAGAGGAAACAGAAGTGAAGCTCCAGGCGAAGGAGGAGATTCTAAGGAAATTAGCAAAAGAGTCCTCCGAGGTCCCAGAAGAACCCCAGAGTGCCCTGGAAGAAGACGAGGGGAACAATGTCCCACCCCTGCCAGCCACTGGCTTTCCACCCTCAAAACTCAAGGAGGAAGACCCAGGGGCTGCCCTTGGGGAGGAAAGTGGTGATGGCAGCCCCAGGAGAGAAGAGAGTGCTGTGCCCCCGAAGTCAGACGTGCCTGACAGGGAGGGGCATCTTCAGAGCGCAGCTAAAGCTGAACAGGGAGTGCCCGGTGTGAAGAGGCAAAGGATCCGGTTCTCCACAATCCAGTGCCAAAAATACACTCAGCCTGAGGGCTCCGAGAAGACTTGGACCAGCAGCACGTCTTCTGACACCAGTCAGGACCGCTCCCCCTCAGAAGAAAGCATGTCCTCGGAGCCCGCCCCCAGCTCACTCCCTGTAACCAGTGACTCTGACACCTACCTCTCTATCATACATTCCCTGGAGACAAAGCTCTACATCACAGAGGAGAAGCTTAAAGACGTAACAGTGAAACTGGAGAGCCAGCAGGGACAGAGCCAGGAGGCCCTGCTGGCACTGCACCAGCAGTGGGCTGGCACGGAGGCACGGCTTCGTGAGCAGCTCCGCGCCAGCCTCCTCCAAGTTGGGGCACTGGCCTCCCAGCTGGAGCAGGAAAGACAGACAAGGGCAAAGATGGTCGAGAACCATGTTGGGGAGCTTGGTGGCTTCCAAATCAAAAACAGCCAAGCCCTGGCTTACTTGGAAAACTGCCGGGAACAGCTGCATGCTCTGCCAGGGGCCGGCCAGGAGGAAGCCTGGGCAATAAGAACAGGCATTCTGGTCAGCATGGAGAGCACGTTAGTCAGTGCCATCCAGGCCCTGCAGCACTGCTCCATAACTGCAGGCAGTGAGGCCCATGCCCAGAGAGAGGAAGGATGTGAATTGGAGAAAGGGCCACCAGCTTCACAAGACCCACCACAGCAGCCTGAACTGATGGAGCAAGAACAGCTGAAAATCCTTTCTGATCAGATCGCTCTGGAAGCCTCACTGATTAACCAAATAGCGGACTCCCTGAAAAATACAACAGCAGATATCTCACACATTCTCCATGAGATCTCTCAGGCAGGGAAGTCTGAAAGTGCCGCGGTCTGCCCCAGGGTTCCTGCAGATGCGTGGGCGAGGAAGGTGCTGGTAGATGGAGAGTTCTGGAGCCAGGTTGAATCCCTGAGTAAGCACCTAGGGACACTGGGAGGAGAGGCAGCTAATATATCAGAAGATGACCAGCGGAGCCTCCCACAGGCACTGATCCCTGCCCTGGCCGATGCCACGTGGGTTAGGGCTGAGCTTAGTTTTGCTGTGCAGTCAGTGAGGCAGTCTTTCCAGCAGAGACTGCAGAGTGTTCAGGAGACTCTCCAGGGGACTCAGACAGCCCTGCAGCAACACAAACAGGTCTTGGGGCAAATCCTGGGAGCCTACCAAACCCCCGACTTCGAGCGAGTCATGCAGCAGATCTCTGAAGTCCTCAGGCTCCCAACAGGCAGTGAAGATGGTGCACGAGGTTCCTGGGACTTGAGCCTGTTAGAAGTGGGGAGTCCCCAAGCTGCAGCTGGCTCCCAGGAGCCTTTGCTGTTGTCCACTCAGCACTCTGGGGCTCTTGTTTCTATCCAGGAAGAACTCGCCTTGCAGCTTAAAGAGAAAGCCAGCCTCTTAGGGGAGATTTCTGCCACTCTGACCACTCTCCCCTCTGTGGAATCTGTAAGGGATTGTCAGAAACTCCTCCAGGCATCCCAGGTTCTCTCCTACAATACTTGTTTGGGAGGCCTTGGTCAGTATTCTTCGTTATTAGTTCAGGATGCCATTATTCAGGCTCAGGTGTGTTATGCAGCTTGCAGAATTCGGCTTGAGTATGAAAAGCAGCTCCAATGCTACAAGGCATCCTGGCAGGACAGAGGGGTCTCCTCCCAGGAGCACGTGCAGGCAGTTGGGGCCCTCAGGGAGGAGTATGAGGAGCTTCTCCGGAAGCAAAAGAATGAATACCTGGAAGTGATCACCATCATTGAACGGGAGAATGCAGAGTTGAAGGCCAAGGTCACCCAGCTGGACCATCAGCAGAGGTGTCTGGCAGAAGTGGAGAGCAAGCACAGTGAGAATATGTTTGCTTTGCAAGGGAGGTATGAGGAGGAAATCAGGTGCGTGGTGGCACAGTTGAACAGAGCAGAGAACACTCTTCAGGCCGAGCACAGCCTCGTACTGAGCCAGCTGGATGCCTCAGTCAGAGACAGGCAGGACCTGGAGAGGCACCACGTGGAGCAGATGCAGACTCTGGAGGACAGATTCCAGCTCAAGATCAAAGAGCTGCAGACAATCCATGAGGAGGAGCTGAGGACCTTGCAGGAGCACTACTCACAGAACCTGCAGTGCCTGCAGGAGGCCTTGCACCACTGCCAGCAGCAGCACCCTGAAGCCCTACCAGCCCCCAGGCCCCCCAGTACTCCCCATCAACCCCTCTCATCCAGTTGGCCAGATAGACAGACAGACGGGGAGGCTGACTCGATGACGGGACTGAGGGAGCGTATCCAGGAGCTGGAGGCCCAAATGGACGTCATGCGGGAAGAGCTGGAGCACAAGGACCTGGAGGGCAACACAGCCTCCCTGCGGGAGAAATACCAGAAAGACTTTGAGAACCTGAAGGTTTTGAAGCATTATTTGGCTTACAAACAATGGTGGGGCGGGTGTTTTTCTGCCTGTGGAGTTGCAGTCTGGGGTGTAAGGCTCTTGAGTAGAGCTGATGGGTGTCTAACACTCTGAACCACTGCCCAATGTTGGATGGAGTCAACATTGTTTCTGCCTAGGTCTTGCTGGCCACCTGTGTGATCTCAGAGCAGGGCTGGGGAGGGCTCTACTCAGCAACCCACCAGGATGTGGACAGGGTCCCCAAGAGAGGATCTCAGGGCTTGGAACCCCCCACGTGATGATTGATTTCTTGGTATCCTTTCTCCAGTCCATTGGTCTTCTGAGACCAAACAGTATAAGGTTGGGAAAAGGAAGGCCTCCCACTGCCTGCATTTGGAATGTACCAGGGCCACATTCTTCCAGCATTTAGGCATAAAAGGCCTGATTTCTACTCTAAAACATATTTTATGAGGGTCTTGGGCCAAAAGTGGGTCTGTGCACACAAGAGCCCCACATTGAACCCCCTGTTGCTGTGGAGGATGATTTGACTCCCTGTCCAGCTACTAGTCCAGTCCCAGTGTAACTACTCATAGACCAGGTGGAAAACAGCTCTGACCTGTGTCTTCATACAGTTAGTAGAGTCATTGATTAGTGCCCCTACCATATTTTCCGGCGTATAAGACGACTTTTGAAACGAAAAAAAAAAATCAGCCAAAAATCGGGGGTTGCCTTATACGCCGAGTATATCCCGAAAAACGTTTTGATATGCCGCTAAACGAAAATCATCTGGATATTGCCACGAAACGAATTTTCCAACTCCATCCTGCACCAATCACTGCAAGGCTGCTCGGACCGTCTCTCTGATTCAGCCAATCCAAGCAGGCTTTTTATGCATGCACGTTAGGCAATGTTCTGTACCTGTATCTACACTGTCAAAAGCCTGCTCAGATTGGCCAGAGTCAGAGAGGAAGTCTCTTACAGTATAACCTTTGAACCTTTGCTTGTTGTGATTGGCTCACTGTGGTACATACAGATGCAGCACAGGAATGTTCTCTTATACAGTAAATATTATAGGCCTAAACCTATGCTTTAACTAAAATTAGGGGGTCGTCTTATACACCTGAAAATATGGTACTTGTTCTGCTCAAAAAAGAAAAGAACACATAGTTTGAAAGGAAGGAAATTGTGTCACCTAATCTGGTTCCCTTAGTGGACACGTCCCTTAAATGACCAAGCCAGCTGGGCCGCACCCCGCCACTCCTACTCGTGCAGGATGGCCTTGGCACCCTTCCTGACAGTGGCTATTTAAAAAATGTCAGCTTGTGACTGGCACTCAACACTACTCACTATGAAATCCAGACCAGACTCAGCCAGTATGCTTGCTGTCTCCTTAGTCCTCCCTGAATGGCTCTGGAAAGGACCAAGATTCATTGTTTTTAATTCTACCCTCCTCCTACCCACATTACCAACTCTTTTCATGGAGGAAGAGAAGTCAGAACAGCCAGAAAAGTCAGACTTTAGAAACATGAATGCTCTTTTCTAAATGTTCTGTGGGCATAAAATCTCCCAAGCCACCCGAGAGAGCCAGACAGCTTCCTAAGGTTTCACTATTTCACAGAGCATGTTCTGTCCCAGGGGGCTGAGGGAGAGTATTGCTAGTTTATTCAGCAAACAGGACCTCCAACACAGAGATAATGGGAAGAAACTCACAAAGGGCCTTTGGTAACTTACAGGCCACATGTGAGCGCGGGTTTGCTGCTATGGAGGAGACACATCAGAAGAAAATTGAAGATCTGCAGAGGCAGCACCAGCGGGAACTGGAGAAGCTGCGGGAGGAGAAGGACCGGCTCTTGGCTGAAGAGACTGCAGCCACTATCTCAGGTGAGCATGGGCCTGCTGGCAATAACCTGAGCACAGAGCAGGTAGCAGGCTCATTCCTGAGCCAGAGTTGCAGCATGAGGCCGTGAGCAGCATCCCAGTTGCTGTTGGCACATCACTCTCCTACCTGCATCTCTCAGAGAAGGGCTGAAAGATACATAGGAACATTTCTGCCTGGTGGAAAAGTGTGGTCCCAGAACTGATGAGTCTATTCCATGCTCAGGCCACCCCATTCATGTAACCACACACAATGGTTCATCAGTTTAGGAACAAAGAGGAAGAAAACCGGCCTCATGGCCTGCTTGTGTTATTAACTAATGCTTGACTCTAGCTTTCATCTTTAGTCAAATAGTTGGGCTTCCTCCATGAAAACAGTACACCTGCATTCCTTCTTTGGGGAGGCCCAGTGTTCCCCACCTACGTCATTCAGAGCAGTGGCATGTGAAGGCCTGTGAGCATTAGTGACAAGCAGCCCCACCATCCTGTGGTGTGTTCTTACTGGCAGCCATTGAAGCCATGAAGAACGCTCACCGGGAGGAGATGGAGAGGGAGTTGGAGAAGAGCCAGCGGTCCCAGATCAGCAGCATCAACTCAGACATCGAGGCCCTGCGGCGGCAGTACCTGTGAGTCAGTCCCTTTCCCACCTGTGGAAGGAGCTGGGGGCTGCCCTTAAAGATGGGTGGGTTGGGGGAGGAGAATGAGGGTTATTGACCTCCTCCAAGAGATTGAGCTCAAGGTGGCACTGGGGGAGGCCTGTAGCCTGGCGGGCAGCTTGGAATGAGCTGTTCAGGGTCAAACACTGGGCCTTGAGCAGTACAGTTTCCCGTCTCATCTTGAGAGACTTGAGGTGGCCTCTGGGGACCAAGGCTCCTCCCAGGGCTACAGTCCAGCATAGGCAAACCAAGCCACACTCACCTCTCCTCAGTAGGAGGGTGGTGCAGGGCTGGTGGGAGCCCTCACAGCCTCTTATAGCCCTCACTCTAACCTCTGCTGGTGGAAGAGACAAACCTTGTCTAGGAGCCTGAGCCCAGCACCAATAGAGTCAGGTCCTGTTCCATGTTGGTCCAGTACTCTTGGGTTCCACTTCTAGAGCACCCAGTTACAGATGTAGCTTCCAGATTTGGCTTTAAGCTTTATTTCCTCATTCTTAGACATTGAGGCCAAAGACTTTATGGGGGCTAGGTCCAACTTCATGTTGCCCAATACTCAGCTATGCTCAGGGCTTACTCCTGGCTCTGCACTCAGGCATCATTTCCAGTGTTGTTCTGGGGAATATTTGGAGTGCTACAGGTTCAAAAATTTAAAAGATAAAAAAGATTGGAGCCTATGTGATAGCACAGCGGTACACAGCCTTGCACGTGGTCAACCCAGTATGGACCCGGGTTTGATCCCTGGCATCCTATATGGTCCCCTGAGCCTGCCAGGAGCAATGTCTGAGCACAGAACCAGGAATAACTCCTAGAGCATTGCCGGATCCAAAAACAAACAAAAAAGACCACAAACAACTCAGAAGTTTTATGAAACAAATCTCAGCAAACCAGTAAAAAGGAAACAAAAGGAGCTTAAAGGGTGCAGCTTGGTTCCATGTCACCACACAGTATAGCTCATGATGGTGTTCAGCAACCTTTGTTCACCATGCGCAGTGTCTCACCTCATGAGCGTGGGAGCACAGTGTCAGGTTTAGCCAGGTGCCGACATGTGGAGACCACACAGTGCCCAGACCTGCTGTCTGCTGTGTCTCGACAAAGCCCTTGAGGGCTTCATCTGGGGTTCAGGCAAAGGTCTGAGCAGTGGTATCTTCCCAGGGAGGAGCTGCAGTCTGTGCAGAGGGAGCTGGAGGTGCTATCTGAGCAGTACTCGCAGAAGTGCCTGGAGAATGCCCATCTGGCCCAGGCGTTGGAGGCAGAGCGGCAGGCCCTGCGGCAGTGCCAGCGTGAAAACCAGGAGCTCAACGCCCACAACCAGGTGACTACAGCTGTACCCACATCTCAGTGTCACACACTCATGCAGAGGCTGAAGTAGGGAACCACCTCTTACATCATTCAGCTGTTGAAACTGGACTCAGACTTGCTCCTGCCCAACAGTGACAGGGCAGAAATCGTCAGATGTCTCAGTTCATCCTGCTGGTCGCTGGGTAAAATCTGGGGTTATCTACTGCACCACAGCATGGGCCAAATTTAAAATAGCTCTCAGTCAATATACCTCGTTCACATTGACTTTGTCAGGTTATTCTCTAAAAATGTGCCTGTTCTTTGGGAAATAAACTGTTTTGTCCCAAATTAAACCTGCTATGCACATTCACAGGGTTTTACAGTCAAGGTTCAGCTACCGCTTGCACCACACCCCAGCAAGATGGGCTCTGTAGTCCTACTCATTGGCCATTAAGGACTGTTTTCTGAAGAGGGAGGGAAGGAAAGAAAGAGGGAGGGAGGAAGGGAGGGAAGGAGGGAGGGAGGAAGGGAGGGAGGGAGAGACGTAGATGTTTTGGGCACAGACTCCACTGAAGCCCACTATTGAAGCAGATGTATGCCAGTTACAGTGAAAGGGAACAAAGGTTCTAGACACCCTCGTTCATAATTCCACAAGAACTGCTTGTGGCTAAAATGTGATGGCAGTGTGATGAGCCCCATTGCACGCATGCTCCGCCTGGTTGAGCTCTGAAGTGTCCCCACACAGCTTTGCTGAGCACACCTATTCTCTGCTGTCCCCTAGGAACTGAACAACCGCCTGGCTGCAGAGATCTCTCGGTTACGGACGTTGCTGACAGGGGACGCCAGCAGTGAGGCTGCAGGCTCGCCACTTGCACAGGGCAAGGATGCCTACGAGTTAGAGGTACCATTTGTACCCTGTCCTTTGCACAAGTCTCAAGTGGGCCCCAGCTCACAATATCAGTGCAGGAGCCAACCTGAAGGAATATGGGAAGAAAGTGGGAACCATCCGTGACAGCAAAAGATCAGCTCCCAAGCAGCGTTAGGTCCATCCTCTGGAGATCACAGAATTTTTAACCCTATCCTCCCACATTCATCTTCCTATCTCCCTGCCATGTCACAAATATGACCACCAGTAAGGAGACTTAATAACTTTTTAGTACAGCAGCTTCCAGAGAAGCAGCTCTGGAATGTCCTGTGTCTTAGGGTTTATTCTAAGTCAAAATGTATTTTGTTTCTGTGCTACACCCAGAAGTGCCTGGGATTAATCCTGGCTCAGTGGGCACAAATCTGTGCTTGGGGGACCATTTGGAGCCAGAAATTAATGCCAGGTCTCCCTCAAGCAAACGGCTCAACCCTCTGAGCCATCTCCCTAGCTCTGAAGTGAGATTAATTTTACTTAATGTTTTTGGTTTTGGTTTTTGGGACCAAACCTGGTGATACTTCTGGCTCTGTACTTGGCAGTGCTCCTGGCAGTGCTCGAGGTACCCTATGCACTGCTGGGGATCAAACACGGGTCAGCTACATGCAAGGCACTTTCCCTGTTGTACTGTTTCTTTGGCCCTGAGAATGATAATTTAGTTTGTGTGTATAAACTTAGATTTCACCTTATTAAGCTAAAGTTTTATTATGAGGAAATCATACTAGATGATGTGGGAGATGCTGAGTGAGGTTAACAAGTTTTCGATGAGACATCTTTGTAGGGCCAGTCCGAGGAGTACTCCAAGGTACCCCAAACTAAGGGGAGGACCTCAGAAACATGGCATTAATTTCTGTGTGAAATGTTGTAAAGCTGGTAGAAATGTTTGTATTCTGTTTGTTGGACTGGTATAGACTGAGGAGTTCCTCGCTCTGTCTTTGCTGGACCTCCCTTTGCTCCTTGTCCCATTTTTCTTTACTTACAGGTCTTATTGCGGGTCAAAGAATCAGAAATCCAGTACCTAAAGCAGGAGATTAGCTCTCTCAAGGACGAGCTACAGACAGCTTTGCGGGTAATGGCATATGGGGTGAGGGATCTAGGGAAATGGGCAAGTTTGGGGAAATGGCATCTGGGGAAAGGATCAGGCTAGAAACAGAAGTCCATCTAGTCTCCAGAGTGTGCTTATGTGAGAAGGTGTATCAGAGACCACCTTGGGGAGCGGGAGAATACCATACTCAATGCTGCATACTAGTACAGTGCTCGGGTCACCATAGGTGGTGCTTGGGGGATGTCGTGTCAGGGACTGAGCATAGGCCTTCTGCATGCAAAGCATGTGCCCAGCCTGTTGAGATCAATCTGTCTCTTTTTCTGCCTCTCTCTCTTGCTCCTTTCTCTCATTTCTCCTCTCTGCCGTCCGCCTCCCTCATCCCCCAAGGTGTTGGGGAGCAACCACTCAGCCAGCTTCTCAGACTGCCTCGGCACCTATGTCACTCTTCAATTTGGGAAGAGTGCTGAGAACTGCTAAGAACTGCTGAGGCAGTTCCCATGTCTTTCCCCTCAGCAGCATTCCAGACCCATGAGAACAGATCTCCTAACCCAGCTGTGACCCCTTGACTCTGACCTTTTATACCCCAGGACAAAAAGTATGCCAGTGACAAGTACAAAGATATCTACACGGAACTCAGCATCGTGAAGGCCAAGGCCGACTGCGATATCAGCAGGTTGAAAGAGCAGCTGAAAGCAGCCACAGAAGCACTAGGTGAAAAATCACCAGAAAGCACGCCTGTATCGGGATACGGTGAGCTCAGTGGGGACTCTGGGCCATGGGCATTCGAGTTTCACACTAGATCTACCTGTAGAGAATAGGAGGCGTGGGTTGAGGCCAGGTGCGCATACTAGCTTCTACGTGGGTGAGAGACATGCCCTCTATGCTGTGCCAGGCACTGTTCTTCTTGATTGATTGGAGAAAAAGTCATATCATTGGGGGGGTGTACTTATAGTGATGTTTATTATTTGTCCCCTAAAAACCCCAATTTTTTTGAAAGCTTAATCCTTTAAGTTTTACCATGAAATCTGCAAAGGCAAGGGCACAGAGAGCAAGAAAGGATTCTCCCACTGAAAGGATACTGTACCTCATTAACATTAGGAACTTGGAACTTTTGGAAGCAGGGACACCCAGTGGTGCACAGAGGTTGTTTCTGACTGTACTCAGGAATCATTGCTGGGAGCTTGAGATGCTGGGGTCTGAATCCAGGTTAACCATGTACAAGACAAGCACCCCACCTGCTGTACTATATTGCTGGCCTTACATTGAACATTTTTCTCTGCTAGCCAAGGATTAGTAGTGATGGTGACAGTACAAAAGATGGATGGAGGAAAAAAATATTTGCATTGCTTACCCATTATTTTCCCAGAGATAGTAGGACAACACACCACAAAACTTAAAATAACGGGCCGGGTGGTGGCGCTGGAGGTAAGGTGTCTGCCTTGCCTGCGCTAGCCTAGGACGGACCGCGGTTCGATCCCCCGGCATCCCATATGGTCCCCCAAGCCAGGAGCGACTTCTGAGTGCATAGCCAGGAGTAACCCCTGAGCGTTACCGGGTGTGGCCCAAAAACCAAAAAAAAAAAAAAAAAAAAAACTTAAAATAACACTAGAATCTAACTCTGGAAATGTCACAGAGTCATCACAGTGACTGCTTCTGAGGAGTCCCAGGGACCTCAAGATGTGACTTGACCAATTTAAGAACTACAGGAAAAAAATGTGTGTAGCGGGCCCGGAGAGATAGCACAGCGGCATTTGCCTTGCAAGCAGCCGATCCAGGACCAAAGATGGTTGGTTCGAATCCCGGCGTCCTATATGGTCCCCCGTGCCTGCCAGGAGCTATTTCTGAGCAGACAGCCAGGAGTAACCCCTGAGCACCGCCGGGTGTGACCCAAAAACCAAAAAGAAAAAAAAAAATTGTGTGTAGCACTTGATTCCAGAAGCTAAAAACTAGATTCCATTTAAAGGCATCAAATTGTTTAACCTAGCATAGCCATACAGTTAATGTTGCAGTTTTTAAAAGATACCAGGTAGATATTTTTGGTTTTGATATTGGGGAAAGATACAGGAACACAGAGTTAAAAAATAACTGGATCCCACATACATAAGATATATGATATTGTCTGGCCCACTATATTGAGTTTTGTGTTACTGTAAGATTTTTAAGAAGTCTAGGCAGGGGGATGGGGGGGCGGGGGGGGGCGGGGCAGCATGGTGGCGCTAAAGGTAAGGTGTCTGCCTTGCCAGCGCTAGCCTAGGACGGACCTCGGTTCGATCCCCTGGCGTCCCGTGTGGTCCCCCAAGCCAGGAGCAACTTCTGAGTGCATAGCCAGGAGTAACCTCTCAGTGTCACTGGGTATGGCCCAAAAACTGAAAAAAAAAAAAAAGAAGTCTAGCGGGGCCAAAGTGATAGTGCAGTGGTAGCCTGGTTCCCTTGCATTACAGCCTACCCGGGTTTCATCCCTGGCACTCCATAAACTCCCCCAAGCACCACCAGGAGTAATTCCTAAGTGCTAAACCAGGAATAACCCATAAACTCTGCTTAATGTGGCCCCCAAACAATAAAGCAACAAAAAGGTCTGTAGCATACTGAAGATGGATTGTGAAAGATGCCTCAGTCTCCTGGGTTCTCACAGCAGGGAGGGATTATGAATGAGTACTGGGAGGCTGTGGTCAAGGAAGGTGTATCCCCCCATGAGAAAACCCAGAAAATCTAGGCAGCAGAGCCCAGTCATGAACCACACATTTACTCCTGTTGTCTAGAAAGAGATCGTGTGTTTTATGATCATTGGCTAGTTAGGGCACAGAGTTGGTCATAGCAGCCAGCCTGGGAATTCTTGACACTCCAGAGCACTTTAGAAAACAGAAGTAGTGAGTTTCTTTGTTCCTTCAGATATAATGAAATCTAAAAGCAACCCTGATTTCTTGAAGAAAGACAGATCCTCTGTTAGCCGGCAACTCAGAAATATCAGGTCCAAGGTGAGTCTGGGTGCAGTCCTGGGGTGGGGGGGAGAGGGCATGGGGGGAGCCCCTTCAGAGCCCGACTAGTGCTGCAGCAGAGGGTCCCTAGGTCCCAGAACTCACCTGCCCAAGTGCCTACCTGCTGGGCTATTCTGTGGCTCCAGCTTCATGTCTCCATGGAGCTGCAGTTGAGGAACATGGCCTCCAAGAAGGGGGCTGGAGTGAATTTGCCCAGGGTCAGCCACACGGTGATCCTCAGCATCCTTAGTTGACCATCGACAGCCCCCACTTTCCCCAGCACAAAGCCATGTCTGCCCACCCTGGCACGTCTCTCTGGGAGGATGGGTGGAGGGCGGGAACAAACGAGCATGCTGCATTTGGGATTTATTGTGTGTGTGTCTTGTTTTTTTGCTCTTTCCTCTGACAGTCCGTAATTGAGCAGGTCTCATGGGATAACTGAAACGAACCCGCTTCCAGGTCCCCTGTCATGTAGGTAAACCACCTCTCACTGTGCACCCACCTGCAGCCCTGAAGGGGGCGCTGCCTGCATGCACTGCTCACACCCCCACAGCAAGCTCCTTAGGAGACTGTCACCTGAACTCACCTGCTCCAGCCAGCAAAGACACAGCCCTGGGGACATTTCATCTTCTGCCACTCCAACCTCTTCCCCAGGCTCTGACCCCTTGCAGAGGGAATTCGCTCAGAGGGCGAAGCACAGCCCAGCATCGCAGGCAGCAGCTCACTAAGTGGCATGCATGCCCTCCAGCTCACACTCCATCTTTTCAGGGCTGCCCTCCATCCCCTCCCCCTCAATCTTTCTCTCTGCAAAGCCTCCAGCTAACAAGTTGGGGAGACACTGGCTTTGAGTTCAGGAGGCTGCTGCTTCCTGGGTACATTGAGAAAGGATTTAGTGGAGTACCGGACTCAGTGAGATTGGGTTGAATATTCTCCAGCACTGGTGCTTCAGGTGTTTTGATCCCCAAATGTGCTGCTCACTGGGTGCCTTTCCTAGTCTGCACTAGTCACTTTCTGGCAGTGTGCTCACCTTCTGTGTAAGCATACTCAGTCCTGAACACTAGTGATAGCAGAAAGAGTGACTCTGCAGGGCCAGGCTCCCAGCAGAAGGGCGGGGATAGCACATGGTCACTGAGCTACTCCTTCACCCCCAGGTCCAGGCACTCCTAAAGATACCCCACAGCCCTACTTCCCTACCTCTTGCACATACAGTGTTCTAGCTAAGGGGCTTCATCAGACTAAGACACATAAAATGGGTTTGCTTGAAAAGAAGAGTTTTAAGAGAAAGTATTTTAGACCTAGTCAGTTTGTTGGTTGTTTTTTTTCCTGTGGTCCCACAGAACATAAGTTTTCTTAAAAACTTAATTTGGACTTTTTTGCCCCTAAAACTGAAGAGATTCTAGAGCCAGAGCAATAAGGCACTAGCCTTGCATGTGGCCTAGCCAGATTTGATCCCTGGCATTCCATATGGCCTGAGCACCACTAGCAGTAATTTCTGGGCACAGAGCCAAGAGTAAGCCCCTTAGCACTGTCGGATGTGGCTCAAAAACAAAACCATGAAAACATTCTGTCTTTTAGTTTCAAATTTTCAAATAGAGAAACATACTTCCATTGAGGCTAAATTCACTCTTGTAAGTTCAGTGTTAGTGATACAGGCCTCTGACCCTGCGTGTTAGCAAAACTAAAAGCTTCTTCTGGGAAGCCTTGCTTTTCAGGGCACTGACCCCACCAGGATGGGTGGCATGTTCCAGAGATCATGTGTGAATCCTGCAGGAAAATGCAGAGCAATGCCAGGGCCCTGGACAAGGGGACAGAAAGATAGTGAGAAGACCTTCGCCAGGAAAGACCTTTCAGAGGGATGCTTCAGGGCAGCTTTAAGCACTGGCAGGGAATCACTGCAGCAGAGGTCAGCAGTGCAGAAGACTTCAGGACACACTGCGCTCTTGAGAGGCTGATGCTCAAACTGAAGGGGAGAGGAGCTGGGGGCCATTCTCCCAAAGAGTAATTTTAGTCCATTTGGCCTCCCCACACTTCAGCATAAGAAAAGCTTTGATGTGGGAATAGTCCTGGTCCCAGGGAAGCTCCTTGAAACTCCATCCTATGATCAATTTGTGGTGGTAAAGCAATGGGAAAAAAATTAAGCTAAGAAATATGTCCTCAGGGTTCCAACTGTGCTGCAGCATAAGGACACCAGCACCCATCCTTCCCCTGGCTATATTTGCAGTCTCTACAGAAGATGTCAGTGAGGTGGCCCCAGAAAGTAGTTGATGCTTTTTGACATGGGATTTGATAATGCCACTGTCTGTCGACTTATACTGCTTTTCCATCCGGCCTCACTTGGCCCCATAAAATCAAAAGCTCCTTGCTTAAGAGCAACATAGCATTTCTGGGAATGAGACCAGACAGTGGTTTTTCATGAAGGTTCCACATCTATAGTCTGATTGCAGGGTCACTGTGCCCTCATGGAAAAAAAGCCCCAAAGGACTGGTCCCCCAGTTTTCTGTCCACACCCTTAAGCTGCCCTAAGTGGCAATGAGCGTTTAGCATCCTACTGCCTGTCCCCAAACATATAGGGGCAGTACCTCAAGGTAGAAACAATGCCCCGAGGTAGCAAACCTAGTCAGAACAAGATACTCCCAAAGTGCCAGCTAGAACAGCATTGTGGTCGGGGAAGGGCCTCCTGCATGGCAGGCCCCATGCCAGGATGTAGGGTGCAGCAGACGAGCGCACTCAGGAGACAGTTGAGTTTCAGAGAGGGCCGTGGGTTTACCCCCATCTCGCACACCCAAAGGACCCAAACCCATTGCTTAAATGCTGAGGTGTCTGATACTACACAGTACCCTGAGCACCACTATGTGTAACTCTAGACTGGTCCTCAAACTATGGCCCGCGGGCCACATATTGTATTTGTATCTGTTTTGTTTCTTCATTGCAAAATAAGATATATGCAGTGTGCATAAGAATTCGTTCATAAGTTTTGTTTTTACTATAGCCAGACCCTCCAATGGTCTGAGGGACAGTGAACTGGCCCCCTGTTTAAAAAGTTTGAGGACCCCTGCGAGTCTAGACACGGGTCTCAAACTCGCGGCCCGCTGGCCGTTTGCGGCCAGCAAACGTTTTGTGGCCCTGCCCTAGAGGAATTTTTTTGTTTATTTTAGTTGTTTGAGTCACACACCCCAATGTTCAAGGCTTACTACTGACTGTGCACTCAAGGATCACCCGATCACCCCAACTTTACCTCCTGCGGCCCCCAGGTAAATTGAGTTTGAGACCCCTGCCTAGTGCCTCCAAGCACCACTGGGTGTGGCCCTTAGTGGTCCTAGCACCACAGGGCCCAAACAGCACTGCATCTTCTGGCCTAGCTGACTATGAGATCCCCTAAGCACTACTTGCAAGGCATTCCCCCAAAATTGTAGTATTTCATTTCCACATAGTTCCTTAGTGTGAAAAGCAGGTAGAGAAGTACTGGGTAGAGCTGGAAGGAAGGTGCAAGCCCTCTGCCCTCCAGCTGCACAGAGGCCTGTTCTAAACTGAATCTCCCCAACCATCCCCATCTCTTCACCTGGAACACTGGCAGTATCAGACATAGTGACCAACCCAGTGTAGTTCCCAGGAACTTGATTTTTATGCTGAAATGTCTGCAGTCATCAACCACACACCAAGGGTCATCTTTTAATTTCATAATTCTTAGTATGTGCCTTTGTCAGCTCTAGCACATGCAAGCCAGGAGAACTGGCCAAGTACTAACCGTAAGATTTGCCAGGAATGTCAGTGATGGTGACCAAGAAATCTAGGCCCATGCAAGCCAGGTCAAAATTCCATTCATTTAAAGTTATACGATGAAAAATCTTATTTCTTTCTCATTTAAAAATGCATTTGGCCTGAAGTGATAGCACAGCCATCAGGATATTTGCCTTGCACCCAGCCAACCAAGGTTTCATCCCTGACATCACATTTAATCCCCCAAGCCCACCAGGAATAATGAGTATAGAGCCAGGAGTAACCCCTGAGCACTGCTGCATGGCGAGCCCCCCCCCAAAAAAAAAAAAAACTAAGAAAATGAGATTTAGGAAAAGGCTTCGAGGGTAAAGAAAAACATGTTCTTTCTCCAAATTAGAAAAATACCGTTCATCCTGGGACATACAGGCTTAAGCTTTATCAATTTTCTGCAGAAACAAAGATTTCTGAAAAATCTTAGTATCTGTGCTTCAGAATTCCCATAAACAGCATCAGGAATGGGCTCAAGCAAGTAAAACGCATACTTTTTTTTTTTTTTTTTTTTTGCCACACTCAGCAGTGCTCAGGGATTACTCCCTGGCTCTTCACTCAGAAATCGTTCCTGGCTCAGGGTACTATGTGGGATGCTGGTGATCAAACCCAGGTCCATCCTGGGTCAGCCACTTGCAAGGCAAATGCCATACCACTGTGCTACCACTTCGGCCCAGAACACATGCCTTATATGTGTGAGGCTCCAGATTCAGTCTCTAGCAGTGCAGCACCTCCCATTTTGCCAGGAAGGGCCCCCAACAACAATAAAATAATTATTATCACCAAAATCTACACAGACTCTGTAGACTCATGTGGTAATATAGCAGAATGTTTGCCTTGTATGCAGCCAACCTGGCCTCCCATATGGTCACAAGCCTGCCAGGAGTGATTTCTGAGCACAGATCCAGGAGTCAGCCCTAAATACTGGGTATAGCCCAAAAAACAGTAGATAGCAAGCCTGTCCCAGCCCATTCTGCTTGCCCCCACCACCTGGTTTCTCGGGTTCATGGTCAAAAGGGGTCCATGCGGATATACCCATACACAGGACATGGACAGAGTCGGCAGTTTAGTTCGCTTTCCCTGACTGATCCTATCTGATTGCTGCTTGTTGTCTAGAGAGCCCTAAGCTCAGAATTCAGCTTCCTACATGTAGTCTTGTCTCTGGTTTCCCCCTTTGTCATCCAGATAACACCACCATTTCACAGGGGCTGTCTCTCCTTAGCATGCCCTCTCTACTCTGTCCAGGAGCCTCCCCGCCCCTCCGCCTGCCTGCAGCCTCCACCCATGCTGGCACCCAGAATCTGGCATCGGGGCTAACCACTGGTTTTTTTCTCTCCTACCCTCGTCTCTGCCCAGAGTCTGAAAGAAGGCCTGACGGTGCAGGAACGCTTGAAGCTCTTTGAATCCAGGGACTTGAAGAAAGACTAGCTGTGTGTCCTGGGCAACCTGAACACAAATCCTTTCCGATGGCGGCAGCACAACCTGCACGCTGCTTTTATCTGTACCTTTATTTTTTACTATTGTTGTCATCATTAACTGTGGGTGTGGATGCATGAAAGACTGGTTTATGGGTGTTCGCATTCCCTGCTGTGTTGATTCTGACTTCTCTTGTCTTTTATCGAAGCTTTTCTCCATGGCATTCTTAGCTCGAGTGGGGGGTTTGGGGGACATCCAGGCCAGGTGTCTGTTAGGATCCCTACTTGCGGTCTTCCCCCCACAATCACCGTCAGTATTAAGGCCCAACAGCCTGGATAAGCTAGCACTGTCTCCTAGTACCATGTGTGCACTGGGGTCACTTAAAGAGAACAAGCCATCAAGTGTGATTCTGCCTGGCTCAAAGCACTGACAAGCCACTGGCCACAGGAGGAGCTAGAAGCAGGCTGAAGGGCATGGCTTAGCATCCAGGAGATGAGCTAGCCACCACCTTTGGGAGAAGAACAGTGTTTGCTTTTTGTCCCACAAATGCAATGTAGAACTGCACCCAGACCATCATGGTAAATCTTTCACAACCTGGAAAATGTGGAAAGCAGCCATTCCTATTATTGTTTTATTATTAAATCTTGCACAAAATCCCCATCCCTCTCATTGCTTCCTATGTTCACTGCCGCAGTAACCTTAGCAGTAACCTTAATTTTTCCCAATGTGAATTTGTTATCCAGCAGCCTTGGGTTTCAGACTATGATAGCAGAGGATGAATTCCTTTGGTAGTCTTTTGAAAGAAAAGGTGATTCATTTCTTTAACCTTTCTGAAAGAGACATCCATGGTCTCTTCAGACCTACTGGTGAAGGGGTTGCAAGGAGATCCCTGTATTAAGTCAGGAAGAGAGGATGGGGGATGTGTACCAAATGAAACATGCCCGTGGCTGTGTTCATAAATGAAGCTCTTGAGACACGCTATTGCAGCACTTGGAGAGCTTAGTAAACTCAGAACAACTTTGCACAAAGCATTCTGTAGCACTTATTGAAAGAAATCTCAAACTGGGTTCTCTTTTATGTACCGTGAAAGCCATTGTACGATTAACACAAGTATAAACTAATGCAACCCAAGTGCAGCTGGCTCTGCTTCCTTCCAAGCAAGGTAGAAGTGCTGGAGAATGGTTGGAGGGGCTCGTTCTTGGATCTCTGCAATTATTGATGCATTGTTCCTATTGCCAAGAACATATTTTCACTGTGTATTAGCACTGAATAGTCTGGGCACACTTACACTGTAGAGGTAAAATGTGAAAATCTTGCTGTTTCTGGGTTAAGTTGATGAGCAGGGTTGCTTAGAAAGTACCCTACAGGGCAAGACTGAGGCTTGGCTGCAAGAGCCTGTCCTGTGACTGATCTCCTCACTGTAGTCAGCAGAGCTCTCTGATGGCCTGGAACCTGCCTGGTCACTAGCTTAAGAGTCTTGGGCAGAGAAAAGAGAAGAGCTCAAAGGGTTGTATGTGTTCTCCACATTATCAGAGCCCTGAGTCAGTCTCCAGCACTACCAGCTGTACCCCAAACCATCAGTCCCTCATGACCCTTTGCTACCATTCTTCCATGTTTGGGGTTTGGGGGGAAGTGTGCCAAGGATCAAACCCAGGACCCTGCCTTTGCAAGGAATGTCCTCTTCGGCTGAGATCATCCCTGGTTTCTGTGTTTCCAAAGGCAAGAGAATTGCTTAATCTGTTTTTCAAGTCGTCTGTGAGATGCGCAGCAGTGGCGTCTTTAGGGCCATGCACGTGCTCTGAAGTGGCTGCACTCAGTGTCTGATGGGTGCGAATGTAGGTGTCTGTGCCTGGCCTCGGGCAGGCAGTTGGGCTGCTGTGATTTCAAGTGTTTCGAGACTCATCTTACTGAGCTTGGTTTCCTCTTCCAGCATCCCCGCCTCAAGTTTCCAGCCAGGCCCTGCTACCGTCAGGCTCCATCTGTCTTTAGACTCTGAAAGAGGGTTTGAAATGTCAGTGCTCTGAGATCGGACATGTGGGATGCTGGGGATCCAGCACAGGCAGAAGTGTTGAATGGTTGCCGCTGTTCCTCTGTAAAAAGGTCCTGTTCACTGGGGGTGGCAGGATTCTGCCATCTGCCACAGGAAGTGACTTGTCTGTCCTTAAGCTGTCTGGGGAAATAGGGTATTCTGACAATAACAAAAAGGCAGTGTCTCCCTAAAATACATTATGCCCCTATCCTGGCATTTCTAAGTACCCCTGTGTAGTGACAGTCACTACCTAGCTTAGAACCAAGTCTGGCTTCCTGTCGCATCCCTTTCTCCTGGCAGATGAGTCAAGGATTCACTTCCCACTTGCCTTCTACCCTGTCCCCCTGAAGGACTCAAACGCTAGAGAGGGATTTAGCCGCTGAATTCCAGGGAGAATTTTCTTACTGTGCAGTTTGGCTTGTTTTCTGTGCTGGTAGAGGGAGGCCCTCCCAGGGTTGAGCCAGGGTCCTCACACTGCGCCTGGCCACACCCACCAGATGCGCCCTTCACACAGTGACTGAGCTATTCACACGGGCTTTCACAGTTGTAATTATTTTCCTGTAAATATTCATTACTTCATTTGTAATCTGCTAGCACTTGCAAGTAAGCTGTGCTAAACATATTGGGATAAACACTAGACAATTTGAATTGGTTTGATCGCTTTTGTGAATCTATGCATGAATTACACTATGAGCATGCCCGCACACAAACAGAACACTGCTTTCTGCCAGCTGGGTTCCTTTACAATGGATGTAATGCCTGCACCTGGGCGCATAAGGACACTAGAACTCCAGGCGTCCCGGGCAGTTCACAGCCTCCCCACAGAGATGCAGCCTGGTGCATAAGGTGGCTGAGAGAGCAACTGAAATGGAGGTAGTGCTCTAGGCATCAAAATGCCTCTGAGTGAGTGGAGGGAACGGTGTGGCCCCTGTACTGGAGGAAGAACAGGAGGGTACTGGAGGAGGCAAAGAGAGAATATGTGGTTTTGTGAAGGCTGAATATCAGAAACCCCTGTCCATGGCCCAGCAAGTAGAAGGCAGAGAAAGGGGCAGCGCTCTGGACCACACAGCATGGATGACATCTGGCCCAGTGCTTACACACATCCCATACCAAGGCCCAGGCTCCTGGCCTGGCCAGATGCAGGGAGAAAGGGAATGATGATTTTCCTAAACATTGTCTGCTACAGTTGACAAAAAATGTTGGCAAACGGCAGAAAACAATCGACAGTTTTGATGTTTTTACATTGATGCATTTAATACTGTTAATTTTGTCACTTGCTGCCTGATGGTCACTTGAGCAAATCTGTTTGATTCCTGCTGGTGAAGCAGCATGATGCGGCCCATGCCTCAGGGCTGAGCACCATCTCGAGGACCTCGTCTCCCCCAGTGCTAAAGTGACGGCCCCAGAAGTTCTAACTAGGGAAATGCTGCAGTACCCAGCCTCAGGAAGTCTTCTGCACTACTGGCAAGCTCATGTTTGTAAAGAGCCTCCCATCCCTCCCACCCTAATCCACAGCTCCCTGGTCCCTGCCATCGCAGCAAGTGGTGCCAGGTCCCATAGGCCTACTGCTTATGGTGTGCCAGTGCAACAACCCCAGGAGGGAAAAAAGCTCTTACATCTCTGTTACTGTACCCCACTCTCAGTGCCCAACACTTGTCACTGTTGGTTAAGGTCTCAGTCCTACAACAGTTGCGAACAATTCAGGACTGTTTCCACTTAAAGAATGCAGCTATTAGCATTTACTTGTCAGTGTAAATAAAAATTTGCTTGTTGTTTTTAAAAAAAACTTAGAAATAACTCTTTCCCTATAGACAATTTCAGAACAGTATACTGTATTCAGTGACATCCCCATACTTATCACCAAGGAAGGGGGGACATTTTTAAGCATGTTCAGTTTTTACAAAGGACAGGGAAGATTAGTATATTTGAAAGGAATTAAATATAAAAACATTTAGCACTTTAATTGCAGGTAGTATGTTGTTTTGTTTTGTTTTGTTTTCCCAGTCATGCAGAATGCCTCAGTCTGAGAATAGGGATATTGCATTGTTTCCTGTTTAAAAAAAAAATCTGCTTTCTAAGTGGATAACCTTAACCCCAATGCCTTCTCCAAACAGCTGAGATTCGTAGACTTCCTTTCTGAAGAGACTTAGGGAAATACTGCTTAAAGAAGCACTTTCTCAATAGGTCTTAAAATCAAAAGAATGTGTACACTGTTTTTCCTTTTTTCACACAGGCTTTTCATTGTCAGGAATGGAACTATTTACTAGACTACTTAGCTGAACACTAGGGAACACCAGGACCAGGTGCTCCTCTGGCTTTTCCACACCAATTCCTAACTGAGCTCAATGTCAGCTTCTAGCCTAAGCACAGGCCAAGGTCTTTTCCCACCTGAGAGCACTGTCAGTCTACTGTTGCCCCACTTCACATCAGCCCTAAAGGGACTCTTAGGAGCTGCATGTTATCCATGAGCACATGACTGCACAACATGTGTGCAGGCACCTTTGGCAAGGTCACTTTCCACGGTTTCAAGTTAGATGAGCATCAGCCTGAAGTAAGGTCGAGGAAAAACACTTGTAAGCTTTTATCTTGATAGGAAGGCAACATGAGAATGAACATTATCAATCCTGTCAAATTTTGTTGCTAGGAAAGACCAGTGGCATCCTCTTTCTCTTGCCCTTTTGAGAATGATTTTCAGGCAGGCCTATTTCTGAATGAAGGCGTGCTCTCCCTTCTTTAAAGTCTTCCAACTGCAGCCTCTCACTTGTGTAGAAGTAAGTAGCTAATAACAGCTTACCTTGGACAAAGCGTGGACACACCCTGGGACCCTGGCTAAGCTCCATGGACAGGGCTGGGGTTCTGGAAGCCAGGCAACTCCAGCTGTCATGTAGTGTTTGAAAGCAGCTGTTTACTTTCTTAAAATAACCTGTATATTAGAGCAAGAAGTGTAAATATTAATTACTCAGAAGTAACTGGGGTAGGGAGGAGGTTACAGTCTGTGCATTTTTAAAAACTATGCAGGCATCCCTTTGTAGAAGGTGCATCATTTTTGGGGTGCATCATGGAGCTCACCCAACATACCAAGAAGTGTTTTTCATAATCAATAGATCTTTTTTTAAAATATTGGCCATTTAACAGATGATTTTAAAGAACGTGTACAGTATCTAAAATAACTACATCCATTTACTGTTTCTTATTGAAAGAATTCATAATACTGGTCTCCTCTCCCCCTCTCCCCCTTTAGCCCAAAGTAAACCTCTGATTTGGTAGGAGGTTGGGAAGGGACACCATATTTTTTTCCATAGAAATTCACAGGAGCAATATTCCCGGACCCCCAAATTATATGTCAATACCAAATAGAAACGTTCAGCTTCCAGGTAGAGGTGAAACTTGTTCTTTGTGGAGCCATTTAGAGTCCTCAAGACAGAACAAAGGAAATGGTAGTTGATCCTGAAAGGGCAGGGATCTCTGTAGGGCCCAGACTCAGCATGTGCATTCCCCAGCTCTCAGGATCCATGGCCTGACTGCATGGCTTTGCTGATTTTTACAGTTTGGGTCAGATCAGTTAGGAAGCATGTAGTCACAAATTTGCTTAAGGAGCAAATCATCCGGTCCTTAGTGAGGCTTGGGGAAGAATCCAGCCTCCTGAGAGTGAGACACGGTGCCTCTCTCGAAGAGTAGTGTTGGCCAGGGCCCTTCCCACAACGCCTTTGAACTCCCTGTAATGGAATGAAGTTTGGGAAGGTCTCAGCAGACACAGCCTACCTGCTGCCTGTCACATGTGCCATGCCCTTGGCTCTTTCCCCTTTATAGTCATATCACATACTTCAATTTTATTTTATAGGAAGCTAGAAATAGATTATAAAGAACACTAAATTCACTATCGTGTTATGTTTATATCACAAAACATCAAATAAAATGGATTTTAGGATTTACCTGTAGTATTACTGACTCATTTACTGACTTCTTAGAATTCAAAACCAGTTAAGTGCTAGGAATTAATTCATGTGGTTTTCCTCAATACTTATAAAATGTCAAGTTTTTAAGTGGCTCCTCAACAATTCCAGTTTCTAATGATTTTTCTTGCAAATACACTATCAAGATGAGTTTCAATTCAGCCATTAAAGACAAAAATACACTAAGCCAAACGTCAGGGGTGGGGGGTGGTATGTGAACAAAATGAAAAATGTGACTTTCCCTGCTGTGACAAGTTGGGAAATAATTTGCAGCAATTCTTCTGCCACAGCTAATTATTTCAGCAGCCAGGTAATAAACATTCAAAGAACAAGCATCTAGGAATCTTAATGTGTTTGATTTCTGTACTAACTGATTGATAACATTCACACACTAACGAGCATGTGCAGAGCAAGCCACAACCTCCCACAGCCTCCAGCTCCACAGGCCAGGATGCTACTGTGGAGCAGGTGGGGGTGGGGGTTCTGCAGAGAAGATCCTGGTCAACTAAGCTGCTCATTTTTTTTTTTAACAATTCAAGAACCTTTTTTTTTTTAAACCAAGTTTTTGATCCACTGTTCACTACAATTGAAATGTTAACTTTGTCAGAATATTTATTCCTTTGTGTGACTTGCTAGATTCCCATGGATGTAGCTGATCATTTCTATTTTGTAAATATACCTAACTTTACATAAACTATATCATAATAAACTATTTTTGCATCACCCTTTGCATGCTGTGAATGAGGTTTTGTTTAACACGCAAATGCAAGATAAAACAGTTTTGCAATTACATGAAAAATTAAACACTGGTCAGTGGCACTGCATCAACAGGCTGAAGCACTGAGTCTATATACATTGACCTGGTTGGCTCAGTAATGGTAGGACTCTCCCCTCCCAAAGCCCCCTAAGTACTGCTTAGGATACCCAGTAAGTAATTAATTTCACATAAAAATCCAGAATTTGGGGGCCAGAACAATTTTACAAAGGGTAGGGTATTTGCCTTGCACACAGCTGACCCAGGTTTGATCTCCAGTATCCTAAATGATACCTCGAGTCCACCAGGAGTAATTTCTGAGCACAGAGCAAGGAGTAAACCCTGAGTGCCACCATTAAGGGCCACAAAATTCATAATTCAGGGGTGTTTACCTTACATATGTCTGACCTGGGTTCAGTCCCCAGTATCCCACATGATCACCTGAGCATTCCAGAAGTGATCCAAAAACAGAAAAAAAAATTTAAGAAAATACAGTAAGGGGCTGGAGAGAGCACAGCAGTAGGGCATTTGCTTTAGATGCAGAAGGATGGTGGTTCGAATCCCGGCATCCCATAGGGTCCCCTGAGCCTGCCAGGAGTGATTTCTGAGCATAGAGCCAGGAGTAATCCCTGAGCACTGCCGAGTGTGATCCAAAAAAAAATACAGTAAGACACAGCTACCACAAACACAGTAAATCACAAAGGCATCCTTGTAAGAAATAGTGGTATTTTTTTTTTAATTCTGCTTGTAAATGTTTAAAATAAGCTGGACTTTATTCCCAAGTTAACTACAATCCTTATAATGAAATGTGTGCAATGACTAAGAGTCCAAATTTTTTTTATTCGGGTATGCAGAAAATAAAAGCCTGACTACCTGTTAGGAATTTTAAGGAACCAGAATGGGTCAGAGTGGATAGGTTACTTGCCTTGCTTGCAGACCAATCCTCAGTACCACACATGTGGTACTCAGTACCCTCAGTACCCCAACCCCTTACAGGTGCTGAAATGGAAATTTAATATCAAAAGAATTAAGTGGGGCTGGAGTGTGCTTGCCTTTCACACAGTTGATGTAGTTTCAGTCCCCAGCATCTCATGGTCTCCTGAGCGAGCCAGAAGTGATACCTGAGCACAAAGTCAGGAGTAAGTCCTAAGCACAGCTGGGTGTAGCCCAAAAATCAAAAGAAAATATAAAGCACTTGTAAATAGTGAACAAAGTTTAAGAATCATACACTGAGGTGCCGGAGCAGTGGCGAAAGTGGTAGGGCTTTTGCCTTGTACTGGCTAACCTAGGACAGACTGTGGTTCAAAACCTCTGCGTCCCATATGGTCCTCCAAGCCAGGAGCGATTTCTGAGCACACAGCCAGGAGTAATTATCTGAGCGTCACCAGGTGTGCCCCCCCCCAAAAAAAAAGAATACACCAGGGGCCAGAGAGATAGCATGGAGGTAAGGCATTTGCCTTGCATGCAGAAGGGCAGTGGTTCGAATCCTGGCATCCTATATGGTCCCCCGAGCCTGCCAGGAGCGATTTTTGAGCACAGGTGAGTATGACCCAAAAACAAAAAAAACAAAAAAAAAAAAAGAATCATACACTGACAACTAACTACAAAACATTTACTTTGGATTTTGTTTTGTTTAGTTTTTAAGCCACCCAGTGGTGCTCATGGGTTACTCCTGGTTCTGCACTCAGAAACCACTCCTGATGGGCTCAGGGGACCATATGGATTGCCAGGGATTAAACTCAGATTAAACTTGGCCAAGTGAAAAGTAAGTACTCTCTACCCACTGTGCTACTGCCCTGGTCCCACAAAAGATTCATAGGGGACAGAGATACAGTACACCAAGCAGGGCATTTACCTTGCATGTAGCCAACAAATTTTATCCTGGCACCCTAATGGCTCGTTAGCACTGTTAGACAGGACCTCCAAAAAGAAATTCTTCGAAAGAAATCAGGTTATGACTCAAAGAACTGAAGTGGATGTCCCAGTTTTGTTTGGTTCCATATGTTCCCCAACACCACACCAGAAGTAGCCCCCAAGAGTGCCAGGAGTGGTCCCAAAAAGAAAGAGATGTATACAAATGGAAGGAATTGCTCTTGAACTAGAAGAATTCATATCTAGAGAAAATACTGCCAAGTAACACAAAAAATACAAAGTTGATCAGCTAATTTTATGGAAATGCAAAGGGACCCAGAATAGCCAAGACAGTATTGGAAAGTAGGGGAGGGGATCATATTACTAGTTTTCAAAACTCTATGGCTTCAGTGTTAGATACCGAATTTTAATGATTATACCACAGTATGGCATATTAATCATAATAGAATCCAGAGTCCAGAAATATAATCCCGTGTTTCCACAATTGTCACTAGTTTTTATCAGGGTGACATGGCCATTCAGGGAGTAAAGAATCTTTTAAACAAATGGGCTAGTCATAAGGTGTTCCCCCCTCCCCCGAAAAAAAAAGAGGTATTTGAACTAAAGAGTTGGACTCTTTAGACCAAAAATAAATTAATTCAAAGTGGATCATGTGCTTTGAAAATCACAAACAGAAGCAGGAGGGAATCTCAAGTCTCAAATATTTTGAATGGACGTGGAATACACAGCTAAGAGTTTAAGATTATTGAAGAAATAAAAATATTTGTGACATTTGAGTTGGGCGATGATTTCTTAGTAAAGTACCAAAGCACAAGCAACCAAAAAAAAAAAAGACAAACTGGGGGTCAGGGTAATAGTAGTACAATAGGGAGGCCACCTGCCTTGCACTCAGCTGACCTGAGTCTGACCCCAGCATTCCATGTGGTTCCCATGATCCCTCCAGGAGTGACTCCTTAGCCCAGAACCAGGAGTAGGCCTACACACTGCTAGTTGTAGCCCAAATACCAAATCAAGATGAACTACATTAAAATAAATTGCTGCTGGGCTGCAGTAATAATATAGAGGCTATTGAGTGTCAGGGTGCTTGTCTGAAACAGCAAACCCAAGTTCTATCCTTGGCACAACATATGGTCCCCCTTAACCTTGCTAGGAATGACCCCTGAGCACTAAGCCAGAAATAAGCCAAGTACCATTGGGGACAGCCCCAAACAAAAACTAAATAAATTAATTAGTAAACATTGCAAATTAGAAAATAAAACTTTAAAGAATGGAAGAGAATATGTTAATCATTTTCCTGATAAGAGGGTTATACAGTTATGTAGAGGCATAGTCTATGTTCAGAATATACAGAGAACTCATAACCCAATTTAAAAGATGATCTTAGAATTCTAACACAACCTAATTTCAAAATGGACAAAAGATCTCAAAGGGTATTTCTCCAAGGAAGAGGCTTAAGTCACCAGAAAGTATATAAGGACTCAATAGTAGGGCTGAAGAGATAGTACAATGGGTAGGGCACTTGCCTTGCATGTGGCTGACCCAAAAGAAAATATTAAATGACCATATTATTTCAAAAAAAAGATAATGTATTAACAGGATAATGCCATGATTGGCCACTCACATCCAATGGATGGAAACCTACTGAAAAAGCGGCTCTTGCACTTCAGGAATTGAGAAACAGAGCTGCTGCCCTGTGGGAAACCATGTGACAGAATGCCCTGGTTCAATAGGTCCACTCCTAGAGAAAGCAAGGCATCTCTTCATACTCAACTATGAATGTTTATAGTATCATTACCTGTACTAACCAAAGGTGGAAACAACCTAAACATCCACTGGCTGCAGTAAAAGTGAGATACCTCCAAAACATGCCACATCACTCAGGGTCCTCACTCTGCAAAATGGCCACAACATGGAAGTCCATCAGTGGAGGTAGCAGGAACACAGGGAGACTGGCCATAGGACATGGTTTCTTTCCAGGGTAATAAACTATAATCAGATAGTGGTAGTAGTTAGACAGCTCATCATTACCCTAAAATTCAGTGAATTGCATACTTGAAAAGGGTTAAGTTTTATAGTGCATGAACCCCAATATAGTGTTATTTTAAAATTTATGTTGTGGGGCTAAGGAGATAGTGCACTTGGCTTGCACACTTCTAAACCTTATTCTCTATCTGGTGCACCACAGGGTATAGCCCTAAAAGCAAAAACTAATAAAATAATTCTAGGGACAGATATTATACGGAGATTATACCATGGGTAAGGTGCTTGCCTGGTACACAGTTGATCCAGGTTTGATCCCCGACATCCCATATGATCCCCTCAAGCAACATTAGGAATGTTTCCTGAGTTAGGAGTAAGCCCCGAACACCATCAGGTGTGCCCCCAAAAGGTTAAAAAAGGTTACCAGTAACTTTAAAAACTGGTAGTACATGTATTACTTTAGTTTTTGTTTTGTTATTATTCTGGCTCTTAAGCCATCCATCTGTGCTCAGGACTTACACATGGCTCTGAACACAGGTGTTACTACTGATGGGGCTCCAGTTAACCATACATCCATTATGGGATTCAACCTGGACCAGCTGCAAGCAAGGCAAGCGCCCAACCCACTCCATCATACTCTGTCCAGCCCCCAAACACATCCCACTTTATAAGTACAAGATTGTTGGCTTGGAATACGGCCGAGGCTTGGATGTCCCACCTTGTGAGATCACTGACAGCTCCACTCTAGCCACAAAAAAATTCTCTATTGTACCAGGGAATAAGTGTGTGGGGCACCACAGCCAGGAAATACAACCTCCAGTGGGCAATGCTGCCATAACCATATCCCCAGTGACCACCACCATAACTCACATTGTAGCTACAATAAAGAATACCAGCCCTGGTCAGCACATGAGCAAGCACCACAACTCAAGGAGCATAAACTCCAGGGAGCATCACAACCTGATTTGCAGCCCCTGGTTTGTATTGCAAGCCCCACAGCGAGGCTTGCACACAATCCCTGGTCACCACAACATCAGCAGTGAAGGGAAAGGGGAAGCAGGGAGGACCGTCTATAAAAAGTGCCTCTGAAAGCACCTGAGGGAAAAGGAGCTCAGGCTCCCCAGGTCAGAGAAAGCAGAGGATGCTCTTTGGGAGCATAATGGGGAGTCCCAAAAGGGAACTTTCCCTGTGGACAACTATTGGAGATGAGCCATTATGCTCCTCAGAACACAGGCAGGAAAATTATAGGTAGCTATCAGCTTTGCATGGTCAAAAAAAGTGTTTGGGTCAGAGGCCACTCCCAGTGATGCGCAGGGACTTCTACTGGGTCTGTTCCCACCAGTGCTTGGGGCATCAATTGGTGCTAGGGATGGAACCTGGGTGAGCTACATGCAAGGCAAGTGCCTTACCTCCCTGTACTATCTCTAGCCAATGGTCAATAAATAACTTATGTTACTGCTCAAAGTTTATTCACTGAGGTGAAAACTACCACCCCAGCTGGATGAGACCTGATCTAGACTGAGAGGGCTAATGTGTTAAAAAAAAAAAAAAAAAAACTGGTCAGAATTCAGGAGTGGCAGGAAAGCCACATCAGTCCTTTAATAAAAATTCAACTCAGGCTGAATTGAGTCAGATTGACTGCCTCTCAAGTTCAGCTCACAGCAATCAAGAGGCCCTGGTTCAATCTCTGCCACAAGGTCCACTGAGAACAGAGCTAGGAGTGGCCTACAAACAGTGGATGTATTATGAGCAATTGAATCCAACTGAATCCAAGTTTTCTGCATGCCAGGCACTCTACCACTAAACATGCCCCAACCACAACTCAACTCTAGAACTTCTGTCCCAATTTTACTTCCTCTGTTCTTCATATTAAAAAAAAAAAAAAAAAAAAGAAATCCCTACTGGTGTTTCAGAGACAGGAAAAACATTTCAAAATCCCTTGGGACATAAAAATTGAGAGGATGGAGCCAGAGTAATCGCACAGTGGGTAAGGCATTAGCTTTGCACATGGCAGCCCAGGTTTGATCCCAGCATCCCATATGGTCCCTCAAGCTGGCAGAGTGATTTCTGAGTGCAGATCCAGGAGTAAATCCTATGTCCACTGGATGTGACCCAAAGACAAAACATAAACAAAAATTGGGAGGATACACAGAATGTTTGTCCTTTCAAAAAAAATCTCAAAATATATTTTAAATATTCAAAAGATATGACTGGGGACTGGAGACAAGTATAGCAGTGTTTGCCTTGTACACAGCTGACCCTCATACTATCCCTGGCAATAGCTATGTATGGTGTTCTAAGCTCTGCCAGGAGTGATCCCTGATAAAAAAAAAAATTAGCAATGAGTTCCAGTTAAAAGTTCCAGGTATGACCAAAAAACAAAATGCTTTAGGAAGAGAACTTCTAGGAGAAAAATATTTAGACCCTAGGGCATTCCTAGCTTAGCTGCAGTATAGGCCTTTTTTTTTTAACCATATGGGGTGCCAGGGATCATATTAAGGTTAGTTACAAGGAAAGAACCTTACCATTGTACTATTTCTCTGCCAAATAAGTGATTAAAATTGGAGTAATTGGTGACCAAGAGATCTATGAAACAACTTAAATCCCAATGGATTATAATTTTTGGTTGTTTGTTGTAAACATTACTACCTTGTACCTAGGTCTTAATACTCCTGGCTAGAGACTTGGAATGACTAGAGATTACTCTTCCTCTCTGATGTTACACTGTATGCAACACAGGCACAGCTGAACAGTGTGCCTTAAATGTGTAGCTGCCCCTCAGGCACTGTGGCCAAGTATAAGTAGCATTCTGTCTATAATTTTAATAATGACTCCAGCTCTAGGGTCCAGTCCCAAACCCTTGAGCAGGCCACTCCTGCCAGAGTAGGCACAGCTTGTCTATGGGTCAGATGCTGAGTCACTCCTGGCTAATTCCTAAAAGAAATAGAAACTAAGCAACATCTACCTGAGAGATAGGTTTCAGGACTGTTCTTGGCCCCTTATGCCCTCAAGTTTTATTTACTGAAAGTTCTTCTCAAGGAAGGTTCATATGATCAGAAAGTTTTGGTTAGATTCAACTTTCCACTGCTGCTTTGACAGTGGAAATAAGCAATATAAAACATTTAAATATTATATGGGGTGAGATTCCCTCAAAATTCTAGAAACAATTCTAGATGGCTCATCTAGTTGACTTGCAAAGGCAACAAATACCTGAAGGCAAGCCCAAAACCATGATGTACTTGCTCCATGTACAACATAGACAGCAAAAAAGGCCCATTGGAGCTAGAGATAAAGAACACTGTGGAAGCCACCCTTGTCAGGTCCTTGGTCTAAAGGTCACCTTTGGCTTTTGACAGGATTTTCTGACTGGCCGCTGACAGGTTTTTCTTTGACATCTGGTTTCTAAATAGTTACCAGCTGCCAGGCACAGGCAATGTTCACTGCCCCCCACCCCATAACAGTAGTATCTATTTAATAAAGAGCATCCAGAATGTGAATGAGAAGTGGGCAAAAATAAAGACAGAGCCTTACAGAAAAAAAGCATATTTATTTAAACAAGCTGGGAATCAGGATGAGAAGGCGCTTCCACCGGGAGCCATGTTCCACTCCCCTCATTTGCAGAACAGACACAGCACGAGTGCAAACTGATGGAAACCACTTTTGTGTAAAACCATTCCTTATACTTTCCAACCCACATACTGCGTCTTCAATTAAAAAATAAAAAATAACTTTGAATTTACATGCATAACACCTAAGTCAAAGAAAACTGGGAAAAGAAAAAAAAAAAGAGGGGTCCGGGATAAGCCCCATGACAGAGCACTTGCAGAGAATGTGAGGTAGGGTCTGGGGTCATGCAGCACAATAAAAATGAAAGTATCACAAGATGCTAGTTATTTGCGGCCCCCAGGGACCTCAATCCCAACCTTCGGGAGAGGCTTGGAGACCACAACAGTTATTCACGTTTCACGAAGTGGATTCCAGTCTGAAAGGAAAAAGAGGGGTTTGGGAAGACAAAGGAGACTCAAGGCGAAATGTTCCGGTCAAGAGTCCGTTTATTTGGGGAGGGGGACAGCCTTTTATAGTCAGGCCAAACAAAGAGAAAGGGGCAAAGCATTCTTGGAATAATTGTAACTTTCCACAGGCACATCATGTTTTTTCAAAAATTAACAAGGCTGTACATCACGAAGCTGGCATTCATCAATCATGAGGCCAAGTTGTTAGAGCAATAAAGTATAAGATCTAATCTCTGCCTAGGCCCACCAGCCTCTATCTTTATGGGGGCATCTTGGTGCCTGTGGCTGACTCCCCTAGCTCTGAGGAATGCAATGACTCCCCTTTTCTTTAGGTCCAAGGGCAAAGGCCACATTTTGCTAGCAGCTCAGGCTGGCACTTTTGCTCAGACTCTCAGAGACTCCATTTTAATTTTAGAATAAAGGGCTTTTAGTTATGCCAAACAGTCTCCAACAGTTATTCAGATGGGATTTGAGTTATGTATTTACAAAGATATTCATGATGAAGAAAACCATTTGGAACTACAAATGTGTAATACCTGTTCTAATTAGCTGTAAATGTAAAATGTTTGGTCAAGAATAGTTCTATGGGGGCTGGAGAGATAGCATGGAGGTAAGGCATTTGCCTCACATGCGGAAGGATGGTGGTTCAAATCCCAGCATCCCAAATGGTCCCCTGAGCCTGCCAGGAGCAATTTCTGAGCGTAAAGCCAGGAGTAACCCTTGAGCTCTGCTGGGTGTGACCCAAAATTCAAAAAATAAATAAAAGAATACTTCTATGAAGTACCACAGCCTAAAACTGGTCTCTTCTAGTTTTCTCCTTCATATGCTCAGGTAACTCATGATAAAAAAAAAAAAAAAAAAAAACAGCTAGAAATGCAGCTAGATAAGTCCAGTCCACAAATACAGTTGTTCAGGTCACTACTAAATGTGGAACAAAATGACCCTAACCGTGAAAATGTTCTTTAAAAAATAAAAAGGAAAAGCTGTAGCTCTGGTCCCTTATAGACCTTCCTAATAAACCCTACTTCACCACACAAAACAGGACACCTTCCAGGAAGGAAATGCTCATGGGCACTTGCTTTTAAGTGTAGCTACGCAAGTAAACAAAGATAAGAACACAGCTGTGTTGCTGCCGCTGCAAGGCTAAGGGACCACAGTTGGAGGTAGGGGGAGGCGCTAACCCCTGCCCTCATGAGGAGCATGCCATGCCTCTAATCCCTTATGACTCAGAAGCAAGGAAGGAGCTAATGACAACAGGGATTAAGGCTCTGCTACCTTCAATAGTTTCAGTGTGGGGATAACACTAGTGGACAGGGCGGGCCCCGGCTTATCCAAGGAGAAGAGGAAACATTTTTAGAAGATGTGGAAAGAGCTGAGTTGGTGAAAGTGGCCAAAGCATGACACTATCTATAAATTAGGAAAGGGAATCAAGTTTTCAACCCTGTTAACGGGCTTTATCACTTTTCTGTGCAGCAACAGAAAAAACCTTCCACTCTAAACTGAGACCCCATAGGCCCACAAAGCACATGAGTAAGCAGCTGTAGCTGAACTGACTTAGTGGAAGGAGAAAGCAGAGAGGTGTAACCCAAAACAACTGACCTGAACTGTCAGCTATTTCCTTTTCCTTTTTAAACACTTATAATACAATTCTTTACTTTAGTGTTTTGGTGAACAAGACTTTAGTGTTGAATTTCTCTCTAATTGTAAGGATTCTCTCATGTAGAAGGCAACATCCAGCACCCAAACCAGAGCAGCTCCTGTGGGCTAAGGCTGCTCTGGAGTCCCTTTCTCAGTCTGAAAGTTCGGTGTAGTTTGACCAGAGACATCAGTTTTACCATGTGAATCATCATTTGCCTCATTTGCCTTGGACTCTGAAGTCCAAGCGGAGAACATAGCTTCACTGGCTTTTCTTCTGTGGAAAGAAGGTATACTTTGTAGGGTTAAACTCTTCCCAGATACGCTCAAATTCTTTCAGAAAAAGCTTCACATACTCTTCATCTTCCATAATCAGAACGTTTTCTCTATTGTTCTGAATGGCTTGTGTGGTCCAGTTGAGAGAACCGGTTATCAGCAGCTTCTTGTCCACTATTGCAAACTTGTGGTGCATGTAGCCGAGGTCTTGGTCATGGCGAACCTGGATACCTGCAAGAACAACAAGTTAATCTTCACCACAAAGTAACCAGACACACTGTGGCTCTAATGTCCAAGTGAGTCTGTTTCCTCGCAGTTTGTTTCCTTCTAATTTAAGGGAAAGATGAATCTTGTCATGCTTAGGCAGGGAGTGGAAGTAACCACAAGTAGAAACACTGAGGGAATTATGAATATTCCCATATGGGGATTTGGAGAACAGTAATAGTCCTAAAGTAGGAAGCAGGTAGTTGAGACTAGTAGCACACATTTACATATTTCCCTAATATCTGAAAATAGATTTGTTTCTCTGGGGTGTAATTTGACAAAGTTAAGAGGTTCTTTTTTGTTTGTTTGTTTAATTTTTTTTTGTTTTTGGGCCACACCCGTTTGACGCTCAGGGGTTACTCCTGGCTATGCACTCAGAAATCACCCCTGGCTTGGGGGGACCATATGGGACGCTGAGGGATCGAAACACAGTCCTTCCTTGGCTAGCGCTTGCAAGGCAGACACCTTACCTCTAGCGCCACCTCGCTGGCCCCAGTTAAAAGGCTTTTTTGATTGTTTTAATGAGATGGAAAAGGCCTGAAAACAATATTACCATGATTTATATGGAATTGTTTTTCCTAGCATTTTCAGATCTACAGCAGAGCCTACTGAACAGAAGCATCTATTTTTTCAGATAGTTGGGGAATCTTCCTGATTCTCCTGCCCTCTGATGTGGGGAGTTCTACCAACCCACAATTCTAGAATTTAAATCAGTCAGTATAACCCTGCAGAGGTATTGGTTCCAGACAAGCCCATCAACAATCCCATTAGAACACAAGTCACGAGGGCCCGGAGAGATAGCACAGCGGTGTTTGCCTTGCAAGCAGCCGATCCAGGACCAAAGGTGGTTGGTTCGAATCCCGGTGTCCCATATGGTCCCCCGTGCCTGCCAGGAGCTAATTCTGAGCAGACAGCCAGGAGTAACCCCTGAGCACCACCAGGTGTGGCCCAAAAACCAAAAAAACAAAACAAAACACACAAGTCACGAACTGTACCACCACACATTTAAACTCACTTCTGTATCAGGAGGTAAGGAGTTGCACCCCATTCTGTAGGGGAAGGGGATGATCCAAGAGGAGAGAGGAAAAACGAGGCCCTAAGGGATTCAGAGAAAAACCTGAGCCCCAGGAAGCAGCCTGCTTGGCACAGTGCTGCCTGCATCCCAATTTGCAGAAAAAGATCTGACAGAAAATTGAATCTTCACAAGGCCCCATCTCCTTCATCACAGTACCATAACCGCTGCCATCTACCTGGACTTTCAAACTCCTGTCAGGCAGAAAATTGTTAGGCCTTCCCATCTTTGATAAATGAGTAAGAATTTAAAATTTTTGTTTGTTTGATTTTTGCCCCCCCCCCTTTTTTCTTTCCTTCAAACAGAACCACATAACTTGAATCATCTTGTTCTGCCTCATAAATTGAGAGGAAAATAATGAATGATACCAAGATCAAGCAGGCATATGAACATTGAGTAAAAATTTAAAAAATGATCAGACTTTAACACCAAACCCAAAGCCAATGACAACAGAATCGATACCCAATCTACAAGCTAAACACAGAGGAGACCACTTATTCTAGCAGGCCCGGGGGGCAAAATAGGGGGATATGGGATACATGCTGAAAACAGGGAAGGAGGGAGGACAACACTGGTGGTGGAAATGCCCCTGATTCAATGTCCCTATGTAGCTAAAATATTACTGTGAAATATTTGTAATTCACTTTGGTCAAAATAAAATTAAAAAAAATTTTAGAGGCCAGAGTGGTGGCACAAGGTGGCGCTTGCCTTGGCCGCACTATTCTTTTAATGAAAAATAAAATTGTTTTTTTTTCTTGTATAGTTCTGTCAGTACCTTGTAAATTTTGGATATTAGCCCTTTATCTGATGAGTATTGGGTGAATAATTTCTCCCACTCAGTGGGTGGCCTTTGTATTCTGGGCACTATTTCCTTTGAGATGCAGAAGCTTCTCAGCTTAATATAGTCCCATCAGTTTATCTCTGCTTCCACTTGCTTGGAAAGTGCTGTCTCCTCCTTAAAGATGCCTTTAGTCTCAATGTCCTGGAGTGTTTCACCTACATGTTGTTCTATATACCTTATAGTTTCAGTTCTGATATCAAGGTCTTTAATCCATTTGGATTTTACCTTTGTACATGGTGTTAGCTGGGGGTCTGAGTTCGCTTTTTTGCAAGTGGCTAACCAGTTGTGCCAACACCACTTGTTGAATAGGCTTTCCCTGCTCCATTTAGGATTTCTTGCTCCTTTATCAAAAACGAGGTGGTTATATGTCTGAGGAACCTTCTCTGATAATATCTGATACTCATCAGATAAAGGGCTAATATCCAAAATTTACAAGGTACTGACAGAACTATACAAGAAAAAAACAACTAACCCCATCAAAAAATGGGGAGAAGAAATGAACAGACACTTTAAAAAAGAAGAAAGGCAAATGGCCAAAAGGCACATGAAAAGATGTTCAACATCACTAATGATCAGGGAGATGCAAATCAAAACTACTATGAGGTACTACCTCACGCCACTGAAATTGGCACACATCACAAAAAAGGAAAACAAGCAGTGCTGGTGGGGATGTGGAGAGAAAGGAACTCTTTTTCACTGCTGGTGGGAATGCCGTCTAGTACAACCTTTATGGAAAGCAATATGGAGATTCCTTCACAAACTGGAAATTGAGCTTCCATACGATCCAGCTATACCACTCCTAGGAATATACCCAAGGAACACAAAAATACAAAAACCCCTTCCTTACTCCTATAGTCATTGCAGCGCTATTTACAATAGCCAGACTCTGGAAACAATCAAGATGCCCTTCAACAGATGAGTGGCTGAAGAAACTGTGGTACATATACACAATGGAATACTATGCAGCCATCAGGAGAGATGAAGTCATGAAATTTTCCTATACATGGATGTACATGGAATCTATTATGCTGAGTGAAGTAAGTCAGAGGGAGAGAGAAAGACGCAGAATGGTTTCACTCATCTATGGGCTTTAAGAAAAATGAAGGACATTTTTAACAGTATCTCAGAGACAAGAGAGATGAGGGATGGTAGGTACAGCTCAGGACATGAAGCTCATTACATAGAGTGATGAGTGCAGTTGGAGAGATGACTACACTGAAAACTATCATAACAATGTGAATGAATGAGGGAAGTAGAAAGCCTGTCTCGAGTACAGGTGTAGGGGGGTGGGGAGGAGGGAGATCTGGGAAATTGGTGGTGGGAATGTTGCACCGGTGAAGGGGGGTGTTCTTTACATGACTGTAATCATACAACTATAATCATGTTTGTAATCACGGTGTTTAAATAAAGATTAAAAAATAAAAATAAAATTAATACTTGAATAAAGCCAGCCTCCCTAATTATTTGCTTAAAAATAAAACCACTAAAAAAGATAGTGGTTTTGCAGTAGATTTTGCCAGATGTTGCAAGTAAAATACAAGATTTCCAAATTAAATTGAGATTTCAGATAAGCAAATCATTTCTTTTTAGCATGTATTGGGCTGACTCAAAGGATTAGAGCACATGCTTTGTATGTGGAAACCCTGTGTCCAGTCCCGATCCCTGTTATGCCCTGAACACTGCCAGGTTCAAAAAAGGAAAAAAAAAAAAAAAAAAAAAAAAAAGAAGCTGTGTCCCGTGCAATGTTTGAGATCGTTTTCAATACCTCCTAAGAGAACCTGGACAACTTCGAGAGGCCTTCAAGTCCCTTCTATCCTCCACCCAGCTTCCAAGGCTTACCTGTCTCTCAGAAGGGTCCAATAGTTACCCGACACCAGCATCAAACCTGCCTCCACACCAGTGTGCCCTGGCTTCTCCTCATTACTCCCCCTATCTTTGACTGAGGGAGTTGCTGATATTCTTCTGCAAACAGTTCAGCATTTGTTTTGTTTGGCTTTGGTTTGGTTTGGTTTGGGGCCACACCTGGCAATGTTCAGGGGCTACTCCTGGCTCTGCACTCAGAAATTACTCCTAGTGGGTTCAGGAGACTATATGGGATGCAGAACCCAGGTCAGCCATCTGCAAAGCTAATGCTCTAGCTGCTGTGCTATCACTTCAGCCCATCACTGTCCTTCCAACAGCTCTTTTTTTTTTGGTTTTTGGGCCACACCCGGCAGTGCTCAGGGGTTACTCCTGGCTGGCTGCTCAGAAATAGCTCCTGGCAGGCCCGGGGGACCATATGGGACACTGGGATTCCAACCAAACACCTTTGGTCCTGGATCGGCTGCTTGCAAGGCAAACGCCGCTGTGCTGTCTCTCCGGGCCCCTTCCAACAGCTCTTGTTGAAGGTACCTTCTCAGATCACTAAGACTGGCTCATATACTTCCCACTTCTTTTTCCTCTCTGTACTATAATAAAGTTAAATAGTCTGGCTTTAGTTAACTTCCTACCAGGACCTGTTCTTTTTCACTACAGTGCCCTAGACACTTGGGACTGCTAATGGCAAATACGGGCATATAAAAATATATAAAGGGGCCAGAGAGATAGCACAGTGGCAGGGTGTTTGCCTTACACACACAGTCTACCCAGTATAGACCCGGTTTGATTCCCGGCATCCCATATGGTCCCCCAAGCCTGCCAGCAACGATTTCTAAGCCCAGAGCCAAGAGTAACCCCTGAACACCACTGAGTGTGGCGCCCAAAATATATATAAAAATATAAAAATTCTTACTGAAGGGGCCAGAGTAGTAGTACAGAAGGCAACTCAGGTTTGATCTCTGGCATGCACAATCAGGACCACTTCCTGAGCAGAGAGCCATGAGTCAGCATTGAGCTTAACCAAATATAGCCCCAAAATAAAAAAGCTTTTTACATTTTCGAATAGAAAAGTGTAGAACAAAAATAGTGGCTGGGAAGCCACCAGAGAATCATCACCCCAGAATCAGTTCTGGCAACTATCACTCAGGGAACTTTGGAAATGCTAACAAAACGATTCAGAGTGTCTCCCCAACTGTCAATCTTGATAAACTATGGGCCTTGGCCAGCAAGCAGCTATGGGTAAATGCTGCAAAAAATAAATGAGATGCTATGTCAACTTCCCAACTAATCTCTGCAGAGACACAAAACAAAAATTCCAGGTATACTGGTTTTAGGCTGAAAACTCTGGGATCTTCTAGGAGTGGAGGCGGGCACCTCCCCCAAGTCTTGTACTTCTGGAGGACCCAGGAGCTACATCCACATCCCAAAGCCACTGGCATATAAGTTCATAGGCCCTACCTTACAAATCCTTGAGTTTCTTTTTATTTTTAAACTTTTTATTGGGGCCGGGCGGTGGCGCTGGAGGTAAGGTGCCTGCCTTGCCTGCGCTAGCCTAGGACGGACCACGGTTCGATCCCCCAGCGTCCCATATGGTCCCCCAAGAAGCCAGGAGCAACTTCTGAGCGCATAGCCAGGAGTAACCCCTGAGCGTCACAGGGTGTGGCCCAAAAACCAAAAAAAATAAATAAATAAACTTTTTATTTATTGATTGGTTTGGGGGCCACACCCAATAGTGCTCAGGGGTTACTCCTGACTCTGCACTCAGAAATCACCCTTGGCAGGCTGGGGGACCATATGGGATGCCAGGAATCAAATCGTGTCCCTCTCCAGTTGTCTGCATGAAAGGCAAATGCCTACCGCTGTGCCATCTCTTCGGCCCCTGATCCTTGAGTTTCTGGCGTACAATGCCACGCACATGGTTGTGTGACCCCTCCAAATTCCCTAATACTTGTGGGTATCCCCTCCCCCAACTCATTTATCCCACCTGAATGATCATAACTGCCCACACCTGAAATGGGCGGGTAGAGGAGTCTGCAGGGTGGGGGGAGAGAGGGGATAAGAAGGAGAGTTAGAGAGAGAAGCGGGAAAGAGCCGCCATCATCATTAGAGATACAGCATAGGATGCAGCATCAGCAACTCGGTGTCATCAAAGCAGCAGCAGCAGGAACATCACCAGAGGGAGTTGGTCAGCCTAGAAGCCAGTTAGGAAGCCTGGTAAAAGCAGCTGAAAGAGAGACAAAGGCCGAGAGAGGCAGAAGGAGTAGAGAAGTAGCTGCTAGGAAAAAGACAGCATGGAGGCCATGTGAGGAAGTGTACATGGCGGTAGGGACTGTGAAATAAAGCTGGCTGACTCCTGAAACTTCATCTGAATGCTTTGTGAATCTCTCAGTCCTCATCCTGCCACCTTCAAACCCGCCAGAGCCGGGTCAAGTCCAAAAAGGCCTCACCATCCCCACACCAACCCCAGGACTCTTTAATTAAGACAACAAATACTGACACCCCAAGAGGAGCAAACCAAATTAAATGTCAAAGTAGCATAGAAACCAATTAATCTCAATGAACAAAAACAACACAAAATGCTTGCTAACAATGAACAGCTTAATAAACCTTCAGACAATGACTTAATGACTTCATTGTGATAACAATGTTCACAAATTTATTTTTACTTAAGTGTGTTTTGGTAATACTATTAGCCATTTAGTTTTTTTCTTTTTTTTTTTTTGTTTTGTTTTGTTTTTGGGCCACACCCTGTGACGCTCAGGGGTTACTCCTGGCTATGCGCTCAGAAGTTGCTCCTGGCTTCTTGGGGGACCATATGGGACGCCGGGGGATCGAACCGCAGTCCGTCCTAGGCTAGCGCAGGCAAGGCAGGCACCTTACCTCCAGCGCCACCGCCCGGCCCAGCCATTTAGTTTTAACAAGCAATATAAAATAAATCATGTTGTGCCTATCAAGGGGACAGCTTGGAGGTGGGTGGGTGGGTGGGAAACTGGGGACAGTGATGAAGGGAATGTTAAATTGATGGTAAGATTGATGTTGGAACACTGAATGCCAGAAACAACTGTACTGTGAACAACTTTGTAAGCCAAAGTGTTTAAATAAAGTAACAACAACAAAACCCAAGAAGAGCTACTATCGGGCCCGGAGAGATAGCACAGTGGCGTTTGCCTTGCAAACAGCCGATCCAGGACCAAAGGTGGTTGGTTCGAATCCCGGTGTCCCATATGGTCCCCCGTGCCTGCCAGGAGCAACCCCTGAGCACTGCCGGGTGTGACCCAAAAACCAAAAAAAAAAAAAAAAAAAAAAAAGAAGAGCTACTATCAATTGATGTGTGTGAATGGGGTCCTACAGAATTCTAGAGAAGGCAATGTTCCAAACACAACCTGTCCCTAACTAAATATGAAAAACTAAATTTTTCATAGAGAGCTGAGGAAAGAAAGGATGATGGATGTGAGAGGGGCTGGGTGCTTAAGTTTAAGCCATATAAAAGAAGGTTCATTAAATGTCTCTACTTGGTGCTAGAAAGATAGCTCAGGAGCTAGAGTGCATGCTTTGTATGCTAGAAGAGAACCTGGCACCCCAGTACAGCTATGAGCAGAGCACTGCAAGTGTGGTCCAAAAATCAGAAGGTGATGGGGAAGGTAAATGCTACGACTGTCTTCTAAAAAGTCAATTTAACTGTCAACAGCCATGAGCTAGCACATGCCTACCAGTAAGAGTGTCCTGTGAGGCCGAAGCCATAGCAGCGGGTAAGGGTGTTTGCTTTGCATGTCACCACTCACCCAGGTCCGAGCCTGCCAGGAGTAATTTCAGAGCATAGAGCCAGGAGAAGCTCTGAGCACCCACTGGGCATGGCATGGCATTGCAGCAACACAAAGAGTGCTCGTGAGCATCCTCAACGATTAAGCTGAATCTCCAAATAGATTTAAGTTTAAGGGTTTAAGTTTAACGTCCATCAAGGAAGGGCAAGGCCAGCGCAGAGCCAGAAACAGGGCCAGACTTCCCTAAAATGACTTTCTACTTCCAGGTCAGCCAATGCACACGCTTCTGGGCCACAGTTCAGGGGGTCACTGTGGGCCCCCCCAAGAAGTGAGCATCAAAGGCACAATCTTCGAGGAACAACTTCCGGGGGAATCTGAATGGAGCCCAGCGTCCACACCTGTCGGGCTCGCAGGCCCAAACCGCTGCCCACGGGGACACCCCCGCGGCCCCCAGGCCCCCCAGCACCTACCCGCCTTGCGCAGGAGGCCGATCTGGGAGCCGTTGAGGGCCATGTAGTCGCAGTCGGTGATGACGCGCACGCGCACCCCGCGCTGGTGCAGCAGCTGCACGGCGCGGCCCAGCTGCGGGCTGGAGAAGGCGAAGAGGCACAGCTCCAGGGTGGCCTTGGCTTCCAGCAGGGCCCGCAGCAGGCGGCTCAGCGAGCTCTCGCCGTGAGGCAAGCTGCACGGGCAGCCCACGGCCGGCTCGGAGGGCGCCGACGCTGCGGACGCCGCTAGTGGAGGTCTCCGTCTCGGGGCCGCACCTGAGTCCTGCAACAGCGCCTCGGTGCAGGTCACCTGGGACGGGAAGAAGAGGACCTCGCGCCGCGGGCGTCGCTTCTTCCGACCCTGCAGCCAGCGCAGCAAGGCCGGCACAGCCTCCAGCGCCAGTGCCAGGCCCACGGCCGTGCCCACGGCCACCTGCCAGCTCACCCGCTTCATGCCGTCGCCCTCGGGCTTTTGCCGCCTCACGCTCCTCAACACGCCGTCACGCATGCGCAGCGCGCCGGATCACTACTGCGCATGCGCTTTGGTAACCCGGTGCCAATGCGCATGCGTGACGGCGAGCCTCGTGCGCTTCCCTTCGGCCTGCGCGACTGCAGGGCACGTGTTCCCGCCCACCGCTACCTTCCGCCCATTCCCCCTCCCCCATTCTTACTCTGCACAGGTGCGACTCCCACTGTCTTCTTGCGCATGCGCAGTGGAGATCCGGTGCCAATGCGCATGCGTGACAGGAGCCTCGTGCGCTTTTCTTCCGCCTGCGCGACTGTAGGGCACGTGTCCCCTCCCACCACTACCTTCCACCCATTCCCCTCCACCCCCAGTTCTTCCCCTGCGCAGGTGCGACTCCAGTTGTCTTCTGCGCCTGCGCACAAGCCTGCCCCCGCAGCCACCAGGCCACTAAGGCTACGTGGCTAGCTAGCATTAGGATGGGAGACTCCTTCACGTCCATCATCACCCTGGCACCACTGGATATTGTGAAACCTGCAGATCCCGAACCATCCTCCATCCTCCTGGGGTAGTGTCATTTCAGGGTCTCTCGCCAACCACCTTCACCTTCATGTAGGTCCAAAGATCCAGAAACAGAAAAGAGAACATCAGGTAATCAACACTTAGCTGGTGCCAGGATTTGACCCTGTCTATGCATGGAGATGCATATGATGGGCAAGATTCCACCCGTATCCAGCGTTCAGAGGTCCAACTGTAAGGGTCCAGACACCCTTGTTTCCTTTGTCTCTCACTCAATATAGACTTTTCTATGAGTTAAAAATGTCTAATCCTTGGGCCCGGAGAGATTGCACAGCGGCGTTTGCCTTGCAAGCAGCCGATCCAGGACCAAAGGTGGTTGGTTCGAATCCCGGTGTCCCATATGGTCCCCTGTGCCTGCCAGGAGCTATTTCTGAACAGACAGCCAGGAGTAACCCCTGAGCACCGCCGGGTGTGGCCCAAAGACCAAAAAAAAAAAAAAAAGATGTCTAATCCACTAAAAGTGTAAACTGAGGTAGCCAAGCCCAAGCTCCTGTCCTTGCAAGCATCTGTCCACTGCTTCATTTCGGAAGGGCTGTTTGCATTTCCATAGGCATGAAAATGAAGGTAGTGAGGCTAGAGCAATTGTACAGCGGGTACAGGCGTTTGTCTTGCATGTGACCAACCCGGGTTCAATCCCTGGCACCCTATATGATTCCCCCAAGCACTTCCAAAAGTGATTTCTGAGTGCAGAACCAGGAGTAACTCCTGGACATGGCTGGGTGTTCCTCTGCTTCACCTCCCCTCCCCCAGAAAAAAAGAAAAGGAAGATATATTTTTGTTTTACTATTTCCACTTTCTGAATCCTGGTCAGGAATTTATGTGCAAAATCAAAATCTTTCTAAGCAATTTGTGTTTGTTTTGTTTTGGAGTGACACTTGGCAGTGTTCGAGGATACCTCCAAGGAAGGGTTGCTTCCTTGATTGGAGGGGAGGATGGGCTCCAGCAAGGAGAACATACTTCCAGGCCAGTGAGATATCTCTCTGGCCCTTATGATGTATAAAATGCATATGTATATAAGTGGAAAGACCAGTCCTTCCTCTACAATTCCTCTGTTAAAATAAAGGATTAAAATAAAATATAAAACAAACCTTTGAATGGGAAAAAAGAAGTAGCTGACAAGTAACTTTGGAAAGCCATGTTTTGACTGGAAATTGTAACACTAAACACAGAATCAACTACATAAACATTTTACTCTGGTTAGTAAAATGTTTTCCAAACGGAACCAGAGAGATAGCACAGTAGTGGGACATTTGCCTTCATGCAGCCAACCTGGGAGAGACTCAATTCAATTCCCAGCATCCCATATGGTGCCCCAGCCTACCAGGGGCGATTTCTGAGTGCAGAGCAGGGAGTGACCCCTGAGCACCACTGGGTGTGCCTCAACAACCAGTCAATCAATACATAAAGTTTAAAAAAATGTTTTCTAGGGGCCGGAGTGGTGGCACAAGCGGTAAGGCCTTGCCATTGCTAGCCTAGGAAGGACTGCGGTTTGATCCCCCAGCGTCCCATATAGTCCTCCAATCCAGGGGAGATTTCTGAGTGCATAGGCAGGAGTAACCCCTGAGCATCACCGGGTATGGCCCAAAAAAAAAAAAAAAAAAAAAAGTTTTCCAAAGAGAACTGGTTAACAATCTAAAAATTGCTGAAATGTGCATTGGGGCAGACAGCTAGTGGGAGGTAGACTCTCTCTATTGAACTTTTAAAATGTTAAAAGCAGGACATTGCTAGGGTGAGCCCTGTAGTGTTGGTTGGTGGTCAGGGTTACCAGTGTTAGCTCATAGTTAGGATAATATAACTAATTATATACATGTCAGTTTTGATATGCATTACTTATCTCCACTGCCCAGCAGTGATAAGTACACACAGGTCCCACTTGGTTTCTTTTTTATTATTGTTATTTTTTATTTTTGGGTCACACCCGGCAGCGCTCAGGGATTACTCCTGGCTCTACACTCAGAAATCACTCCTGGCAGGCTCAGGATACCATCTGGGATTTGAACCACCATCCTTCTACATGCATCCACTTGGTTTCTTAATAACATTCACCAGTTACAGAAACCAGCATTCCTTGAAGAAGTGAATAAGTCTGAGGCGATGCCAGGAAAATATGAGGTTCTTGAGGAATCTTGAAGTTCCAAAAAGTTAGAAAGTGTTCACAAAGCAAAGAACAGGGGCACCAACCTGGAATAAGTTCTCCCATCCCCAAAAGAAAAAAAAAAAAAAAAAACTGTGACTATGTGAGGAAAAACAAATACAGTAGTGGTTTATATCAATGGTTACTATAAATATAAAGCAATATTCCTGAATCTATAAACAATGAAATAGAAGAATTCCAAACTATATGTAGATGCTAGCCCCACAGGAGAGAGCACTGTCTCCTGAGAGTATGCTAGATGTAATGACTACAGCCAGGAGAGGAAAAGAAGCTTCCAGTAAAGAAACCTGGTAAACATTGGCATGTGATGGTTCACATCAGCAGAGATATGGGATGGATGTCATAGGCCCTGATTTCATATCATTCAAAGAGCCTTCCATGCTTATGACCGTCCATTCAAAATCTGTAATTCCAAGTTCAGTCAAGAAGATTAGACTAGGGGCCGGGCGGTGGCGCTGGAGGTAAGGTGCCTGCCTTGCCTTCGCTAGCCTAGGACGGACTACGGTTCGATCCCCTGGCGTCCCATATGGTCCCCCAAGAAGCCAGGAGCAACTTCTGAGCGCATAGCCAGGAGTAACCCCTGAGCGTCACAGGGTGTGCCCCCCCCCCAAAAAAAAAACCAAGAAGATTAGACTAGAGGTCATACTATTACCTTTCATAGGCTAGCTGGAAAAAAAAATAATAAAGCAACTTAGAAACTGTCACAGAACCTGAGGAAAGGCCAATTGGTTGAGCACATGCAAAGGTTCAATCAGGGAATGTATGGAGGCCATCCTGAGCACATCCCCACACATTCCCTGATGTGGCCCAAAAGCCAAAAAAAAAAAAAAAAAGAAAGAAAGAAAAGAAACTGCCACAAACCAGAGGAAACTGGACAGATAAAACAATTAAATTTGGCAGGGTGCCATGGATTAGACTCTGAAACAGAAAGGTAATGTTCATGAAAAAAAAAAACCTGACAAAAATGCAAACTAAAATGTGAAGTGGAAATAAAAGTACTGTACAGGGCCGGAGAGATAGCACAGCAGTAGGGTGTTTGCTTTGCATGCAGCTGACCCAGGACGAATGGTGGTTTGGATCCTGGCATCCCATTTGGTCCCTGTGCCTGCCAGAAGCAACTTCTGAGCACAGAGCCAGGAGTAACCCCTGAGTGCAGCCAGGTGTGACCCAAAAATTAATTAATTTTTTAAAAAGCATTGTACTACCATCAATTTCTTCAACTTAATATTAGTAAGGTGACAATAAAAAAAGAGCTATTAGGTGAGAAGTATATGGAAATTTATTTATTTGATTGATGAGTCACACCCACTGATGCTTATGAGTTGCTCCGGCATTATATTAAGGAATGACTCCTGGTGATACTGGAAGACCAATGGGTGCTAGGATCAAACCCAGGTCAGTAGCTTGCAAAGCAAGTGCTCATACCTACTAAATAAACTATCTCTCCAAACCCAGAGACTGCTTTTACATCTTAATAAGCCTAAAACTACAAAGTTAAAGTTAAGAAAACTTTCTAGAAATCATAGGGACACAATATACAGAATGTTTATAACAAATTTAATTTGTTTTGGGGGCCACACCAGCTATGCTCAGAACTTACTCCTGGCACTGTGCTCAGGGATCACTCCTGGCAGGCTTGGGGAACTATATTGAGTACCCAGGATTGAATTAGGTAAGACACATGCAAGACAAGCACTCTGCCTACTGTACTATCTTTCTGGCCCCTGAAGGTTTATTTTAAATAACTCCAATCTACGAATAAGTACTCATAAATAAACATGACCTTTATCTTTATTAATTTTATCCATTTTTATTGCTTTTTGGGTCATGCTCAGTGATGTTCAGGTGTTATTCCTAGCTCTGCACAGAAACCAATTTATCCAACCTGGGTTGGCCATGTGCCAGGCAAGCACCCTACCCTCTATACTATCACTCTGGCCCTTAGTATTTAACTATCTTGAGTAGCTCTGCAACAGCTCAGTGATGGAGAGCTATGCTCTGCTGCACCCCACTTTAGCCCACCTCAGGTACTTCCCCACAAAAGAAGCCCCTAAAACTAGTTTTCTGATGTGCTATGTGCCCCAAGGCTCAGGGACAGTGAAAAAAATTAGCCAGGGCAGAATGGAGACTCTACTAGCCCAAGAAAACATAGTTGAGAACCTTGAGGCTAAGTTCAGGACACCCCAAAGGAGGCTTCCAAATGGAAACACCTTGCTAAGGGTTGAGGTGTTCTCAATTATCTCAAGTAGAAAAAAATGAATACTATATAATTCAATCTATACAAAATTGTAGGTAATACAACCTATGTTGAGAGATCAATAGTTGTCTAGAAGAAGGGGTGAGGGAGCTGTAGGAATTACAGAGATATTAGCAATGGGTATGTTTATTACCTCAATGATATTGTATCTTTCACAAGCATATGTATGCCCAAAACTTGTCAAACTGCATGGTTCAAATAATTGTGTACACACAGACACAGACACAGACACACACACAGACACACACAGACACACACAGACACACACACACACACACACACACACACATTGGGTTTTGGGCCACACCCAGTAGTACTCAGGGGTTACTACTAACTCTGCACTCAGAAATCGCTCCTGGCAGGCTTGGGGGACCAACTGGGATGCTGAAGGTCAATTGCATACAAAGCAAATGCCCTACCACTGTGCTATCACTCCAGCAAATAATTCTATATATTTTGTGCTTTAGGCTTACACCTCAGCAGTGCTTGGGGCTTACTCCTAGCTTTGTGCTTAGGGATCCTTCTAGTGGTATTCGGGGAACATATGGGGTGCCATGTATTTACCATGAGCCCCACTTTTGGGCCATACTACTGCCTCTAAACTACAAATCTATACAGAAAGATCCAACACACCTGGAGGTCAATTCAAACCTGCTGGGTGTTTATCACTGAAGATCCAACTTTTTCATCCTGAGGGCTTGATCAGAAGTTTGATTGTCACCCACTTCCTGTGGTTTCTTTTCTTTTTTTTTCTTTTTCTTTTTTGGGCCACACCCGGCGGTGCTCAGGGATTACTCCTGGCTGTCTGCTCAGAAATAGCTCCTGGCAGGCACGGGGGACCATATGGGACACCGGGATTCGAACCAACCACCTTTGGTCCTGTATCAGCTGCTTGCAAGGCAAACACCGCTGTGCTATCTCTCCGGGCCCCTGTGGTTTCTTTTCTAACTTTTATTGAGATACTGTGGTTTTCAATACTGTCAATGATAGTTTCACGCACACATCAACCCAACACCATACCCATGACGAGAGTGCCCACTGTCCTCCACCAGGATCCCAAAGGTTCAACCCTAAGTTTAGTTCTAAGGACAATGTCGCTAGCTCCTTGCCTTTGACTATTTGTTGCTCCCTTTCTATGCATCTTTAATTCCTACATGAGAGGAATTAGTTCTATACCTAATCCTTTCCTTCTTTTTTTTTTAATCTTTATTTAAACACCATGATTACAAGTATATTCATAGTTGGGTTTCTATCATAAACAGAATACCCCTCCTTCACCAGTGCAACATTCCCACCACCAATGCCCCACTTCACCCCGCCCCTGCCTGTATTAAGACAAGCATTATACTTCTCTCATTCTTTAGCATTGTCATGCTAGATATTAGTGTAGTTTTTTCCCTAACAGTATTCACCACTCTTTGTGGTGAACTTCAAATTGTGAGCCGGTCCTTCTGCCCTCCCAGCCCTTAACTCTATTGTCTGTGGGCCTTATTACAGTAATGATGTTAATTTTTCTTCAAACTCATAAATGAGTGATACTATTCTGTGTGTGTCTCTCTCCCTCTGACTTATTTCACTCAGCATAATAAGATACCTTGTATAGGAAAATTTCATGACTTCATCTTTCCTGACGGATGCATAGTATTCCATTGTGTATACGTACCACAGTTTCTTTAGCCATTCATCTGTTGGTTGTTTCCAGAGTCTGGCTATTGTAAATAGCGCGGCAATGAATATAGGTGTGAGGAAGGGATTTTTGTATTGTATTTTCGTGTTCCTAGGGTATATCCCTAGAAGTGGGTTAACTGGATCAAATGGGAGCTCAATTTCCAGTTTTGGGAGAAATCTCCATATTGTTTTTCATAAAGGCTGGATTAGAAAGCATTCCCACCAGCATTGAATAAGAGTTCCTTTCTCTCCACATCCCTGCCAGCACTGATTGTTCTTGTTCTTTGTGATGTGTGTCAGTCTCTGTGGTATGAAATGGTACCTCATTGTAGTTTTGATTTGCATCTCCCTGATGATTAGTGATGTGGAGCATTTTTTCATGTGCCTTTTGGCCATTTGTATTTCTTCTTTGAGGAAATGTCTGTTCATTTCTTCTCCCCATTTTTTGATGGGGTTATATGTATTTTTCTTATTAAGTTCTGTCAGCACCTTGTATATTTTGGATATTAGCCCCTTGTCTGATGGGTATTGGGTGAATAGCTGCTCCTATTCTGTGGGTGGATTTTGTATCTTTTTTTTTTTTTTTTTTTTTTTGGTTTTTGCTCAGAAATAACTCCTGGCAGGCACGGGGGACCATATGGGACACCGGGATTCGAACCAACTACCTTTGGTCTTGGATCGGCTGCTTGCAAGGCAAACACCGCTGTGCTATCTCTCCAGGCCCTGGATTTTGTATCTTAAGCACTATTTCCTTTGAGGTGCAGAAGCTTTTCAGCTTAATATAGTCACATCTGTTTATCTCTGCTTCTACTTGTTTGGAGAGTGCTGTTTCCTCCTTGAAGATGCCTTTAGTCTCAATGTCATATAGTGTTTTACCTGTGTTGTTCTATATACCTTATGGCTTCAGGCCTGATATCAAGGTCTTTCATCCATTTGGATTTGATCTTTGTGCATGGTGTTAGATGGGGGTCTGACTTCGCTTTTTTGCAAGTAGCTAATCCTTTCCTTCTGACTTCACTCAGCATAATACTCTAATTCCATCCACGTACAGCATATTGCATGCCAGCTGCATAGTATTCCATTGTGTGTATATATACCACACTTTTTTTTTTTTTTTTTTTTTTTTTTTTTTTTGGTTTTTGGGCCACACCCGGCGGTGCTCAGGGGTTACTCCTGGCTGTCTGCTCAGAAATAGCTCCTGGCAGGCACGGGGGACCATATGGGACACTGGGATTCGAACCAACCACCTTTGGTCCTGGATCGGCTGCTTGCAAGGCAAACACCACTGTGCTATCTCTCTGGGCCCCACAACTTTTTTTTTTTAATTACAACTTCCTGATCCATTTGTCTATAGTTAGGCATACCCTTGGCTATTGTACCAACTGCTGCAAGGAATATAGGTGAGCATATACCCATTTGAATTAATGTTTCTGTACTTTTGAGGATGAATTCCAAAATGTGCTTCTTGTAATACTACATGTTTGATGTCTACATATTTAAATCACTGTCATACTACATGTTTGATGTCGTCACTCTTCCCTTTTATATATTCATAGAAAGACTACAAGTTTTTTGCTTACCAATGGGCCCAGATTCATTCTGGGAAGTGTTACAGAGAAGCTATTTCTTTAGGATCCCTGACCTGAGCACAGTCACCCATCCATGACTTGTGTTATTTTAATTCTAGTAATTTCTATGACTTATCTCACTTAACTTATATATATATATATATATTTTTTTTGGCTTTTGAGCCACACCCAGTAATGCCAGGGTTACTCCTGGCTATGCGCTCAGAAATAGCTCCTGGCATGGGAGACCATATGGGATGCCAAGGGATGGAACCAAGGTCCGTCCGAGGCTAGCATGGGCAAGGCAGATGCCTTACTGCTTGTGCCACCACTCTGGACCCATTTATCCCATTTAAGTCTCACACTAGGAAAACCATGTGGTCAACAGTTACAAAAATACATTTTATTGTGTTTTTAAGTTCTTTCATGATACAGATACTTAGTCATATAAACTTAGTTATGTTAAAATATAAACAGAAAAACTATAAACAAACCAGCAAGACAGCTGGGAAATACATATATATCCACTTTCATTTTTTTAGGCTTTTTTGGAGGCCAGACCTTCCAATGCTCAGATGTTACTGCTAGCTCTGCACTCGGGAATCACTCCTGGCAGTGCTCAGGAAACCATGAGATGCTGGAGGTTGAATTCAGGTTGGCCACATACAAGACAACCACCTACACTGCCATACTATCACTCCAGCCCTCTTACACCTTTGACCTTTCAATCACCATATTCTGAAAACTTAGCTGTAGGCAAATGTAAATATATAAAGAAGGCTAGCTGGTGAAGTAATATGGCATAAAACCACAATGGGTCTCTCAACTCCATACAGTGAGTTAGGCAAACCAAATTCCTTGATTTTTCCATATCAGCAAAGCATCTTCCAGTGGAAAAAAAAAAACTTGTCAAAGTGCTATATAGCACTTTGAAAGCCACAAAAGAGCATATCCATATGAATTCAGAACATGAATTTTAGTGGATCCAATGAGGCAAACATCCAGGCCCAGAAAGCCTTTCTTAGGAGTCCTAACACAAAAACAGATCACTAAAAATGACGAGATATCAGCACATGGAATGGAATTGCATAACTGTACTAAAACATACAAAACTAAACATATGACCTGGAATTTCAAAATGAAAACTTTCAAACATTAACCTTGAGAGAGGATGTGTTATTGCAGCTCAAATGCCCACATTGGGATTGGATTGGCACACCTTTCCTACACAATTGAGATCTATCTTGAGGTTTTAAGATATACATTTCCAAGACCACTGCCCTGTGTGTGCACAAATGAAGGGGTTTCACTTCCCATTGTCTTTGAAGCACTCCAAACAGTCTGAGGGATGATGCTAAATTCATGGAGCCCAATCCCACATAGTGAAGGGAAAAGTTCAACCCCATCATTCTGCCCATTGCTAGGAATCAGCTGTACTCTGAAGCTGTGTTTCCCTTTCCAGGCAGTGTGATTAGGATACGCTCCTACTATGGGTCAGTTTCGAGGCTCTGAAGCTGTAGGGCTACGAACTGTAGACATGAGGTGTGACTTGTAGGTTTTGCTCAGGCCTGTCATCCAGAATTTGAGCAGCTTGACATTGTCCTCCTCAGAGGCACCCAGAATACTCAGGAGCTTCTGCGTATCTTCTTTGGGTCGACTGTCCACTTTGGTGAATTTAAAAAGGACCTTCACTTTGCTATAGAAAACAAAAAGCAAAGCCCTTAGATACTAGAAAAATGATAGCATCACAAGCATTCTGTTTTTGTTTTTGCTTTTGGGGAGCACAAGACAGTGCTCAGGTGTTACTTCTGGCTCTGTGCTCAGGAATCATTCCAGCAGTGCTCAGAAACCATTTGAGATGCCAGAGACTGAGCCCAGTTCAGCAACATGCAAGGCAACTGCCCTACCCATTGTGTTATCACTTTGGCCTATCACCAGCATTCTGATCTTGGAACTAAAATGGCTTTAAAATCAGAAATAGCTCTGCAAATGGGCTAGAATTCAAACACCCAAAGAGAAGCATAGCACAGCATGGTTTACAATAACTGTAGGACTGCTCAGCTGCCTAAAACAGCTCTAATCCTGGGAAGTACGGCTAGTTTATAGTAAAAAAATAAATACAGTGAGAGGCTAGGGCTAGAGTGACAGCACAGTGGGCAGGGTGTTTGCTTTGCACGGAGCAGAGCCGGGACCGACCTGGGTTCGATCCCAGGCATCCATTATGGTCGTTGAGCCTGCCAGGAATGATTTCTGAATGAAGAGCCAGGAGTAATTCTGAGCGACATAAGTGTGCACCCCCCAAAAAGGTGGGGGGTGTGGTGGTGGAAGAGAAGGGAAAAAAAGCCACATTCCTTAAAAGTTCATTAAAGATGAGTCAGAGAGATGGCTCCAAACAAGTGCTAGAATTGTTCCTTGGCACTGCATGATTTTCCCAAGCATTGCTGTAAGCTGCACCAAACCCAGGAATAAAACTACTGAGGACAACTGTGTTATGGCCCCAAGCCAAAAAAATTATGACAGCATGAAGAAACAAATTAACTTGCTTAATAAAGAAGCAAATGGTTATCTGATTTTTAAAAATTTTTTCTTTTTTTTTTTTTTTTTTTTTTTTTTTTTGGGCCACACCCGGTAACGCTCAGGGGTTACTCCTGGCTATGCGCTCAGAAGTCGCTCCTGGCTTGGGGGACCATATGGGACGCCGGGGGATCGAACCGCGGTCCGTCTCCTAGGCTAGCGCAGGTAAGGCAGGCACCTTACCTCCAGCGCCACCGCCCGGCCCCAAAAATTTTTTAAAGTTAATTAGGAAGCAAAAAATTACAGCTTCTCTGGAAGGTTATTACCTCATGTCACAAAAAGAGCTGTATGAGACTGGGAGGTATTGGGTCACTTGCTCCAGATCATCCAGATTAAGTAGTGGAGCTGATCTTTTAGCTGTCTGACCTTTGAATACCACCTTTCCTGGCGACCAGTTTTAATAGCAAAGACCCATCTAGAAGCAAATACACCACAGCTACAGCATGCATACTTACTTCATCCACTCCTCCTTCAGGCAGATGAGGCACTGGTCCACCACATCCACAGAAAGATTCTGATTAGTCAAAGCAGCTTCCATTTTGTTCAGGATAGTGGGCCCAACTGGGAATAGAGGGGGTGGAGATTAGTATACAAGGAGGAAACTGTGTGTATGCTGTGTGTGTGTGTGTGTGTGTGTGTGTGTGTGTGTGTGTGTGTGTGTGTGTGTGTGTGTGCAAGGAGAGAGGAACTGTGTATGGTGTGTTTGTGTGTGTGTATGTGTGTGTGTATATGTGTGTGTGTAGAGATCAGTACAAAGGGGAGAGGAGGGTGTATGTCCTCTCTCTGGGGAGTAAAGCCAGGAGCAAATCTGAACTCACACATGCAAGGCAAGTGTTCCACGGCTGAATCACATTCATGGCCCACTCTTGTTCTGGTGAGAGGTAGCCCATTTGGCAGTACCTACCTCGGTCTGCAGCTACTGGGCTTCCACTGGTCACCACAAATTCATACTTGCTGAGAGACTGGTCATCCTCACACCCAGTGGGGTGGAGGCTGGAGCGGATGGCCATGTGGACCTCCACCACAACAGCAAATTCTGTGGAAAAATACAAAATACATGCTCTGTGAAGTGTTCCTTCTTATCCCCTACACAAGCCCTTTCACTCTGATATCAATGGTCAGGTGAAAAGTCTGACATTGGGGCCGGGTAGGTGGCGCTGGAGGTAAGGTGTCTGCCTTGCAAGCGCTAGCCAAGGAAGGACCGCGGTTCGATCCCCCGGCGTCCCATATGGTCCCCCCAAGCCAGGGGCAATTTCTGAGCACATAGCCAGGAGTAACCCCTGAGCGTCAAACGGGTGTGGCCCAAAAAAACCCAAAAAAAAAAAAAAAAAAAAGAAAAGTCTGACATTAAAGCTTTGACATTTTTTTTTTTTTTTGGCTTTTGGCTTTTGGGCCACACCCAGCAGTGCTCAGGGGTCACTCCTGGCTGTCTGCTCAGAAAGAGCTCCTGGCAGGCACAGGGGACCATATGGGACACCGGGATTCGAACCAACCACCTTAGGTCCTGGATCGGCTGCTTGCAAGGCAAATGCCGCTGTGCTATGTCTCCGGGCCCAAAGCTTTGACATTTAAAGTCTTCCAATTTACTTGAGAATAAAGCTGAGTTTTGTTAATTACTAATAATGTGCTGTATTCTAGTAATTACTTTATATACTTCATTCACTTGACAGTGACTTGGCTACAGGTCCACTATAACTGCCATTTTACTGATGGGGAAAAAGACTCAAGAGAAATTGAGTAACCTTCTCAATGTCATGCCACTAAAAGTAATAAGAATCTCAAATCTAGGGGCCGGAGAGATAGCATGGAGGTAAGGCGTTTGCCTTTCATGCAGGAGGTCATCGGTTCAAATCCCGGCGCCCCATATGGTCCCCTGTGCCTGCCAGGAGCAATTTCTGAGCCTGGAGCCAGGAATAACCCCTGAGCACTGCCAGGTGTGACCCAAAAACCAAAAAAAAAAAAAAAAAAGAATCTCAAATCTTTCTTGAAACTAAAGTCTATTCTGGGGCCAGAGAGATAGCATGGAGGTAAGGCATTTGCCTTTCATGCAGAAGGTTAGTAGTTCAAATCCTGACACCCCATATGGTTTCCTGAGCCTGCCAGGAGTGATTTCTGAGCATGGAGTCAGGAGTAACCCCTGATCACTGCTGGGTGTGACTCAGACACACACACACACACAAAAAAAAAAAACAACAAAAAAAAAGAGATGCAAAATATTATGCTGCTGGGCACCAAACAGCCTATAAACACAGTGACATGTTGGACCATGTCACTCAGCTGGCAAGTAAGCAGGCTTTGTGCTCAAGGATACCATTAGTTTGCTGGTTGTCTGTAAAGAGTAAACTTACAAGCACTGAGTGTGGAATAAGGGCTAATAAGCTCCAATTGTATGGATGATTGCCAAAGGGATTTAAGGCCTTTTCTTTATGGGAGAAAAGAGATGAGGGGTGAAAAGGGAGGAGGACAGAAGACCTCAGAAAGGAGAGGCAGATCATAGAATAGTCAGGACATGAAGGTGTGCCATTTCTGCCATCAGGCAGCTTCCAACCCAAATCCCCAGAGTGGTATCATTAGGCTGACATCCACTCACACTATTTATGCCCTGCCCCTCCTGCTGAGAACCACACCACAGATCCCTTTGACTCTGAGGCTGGCCATTCCAGCTTTGCCCATATTAAAGACAAATAGGCCCAAAGCCTCTGGGAAAACTGATCTAACAAGGTAAGGTGCAGTGAACAGGCATGTTCTCAAATCCAAGACTAAGATCCAGTCTACTCCTGATCCTGATGTGGGAGAAGGCACTTCTAATAGGAAAGACACACACCTGAAGAGAGCACATGTGGGGGGATCGGCACATGGGGGCTGAGGCCCAGGAAGTTGCATCGGTAGGCCTCCTCATATTGGTTGCTGTAGGGAATGATGCGGACACAGCCCACTGGCAGCATGGTCTAGAGAGAAGAGACAACTCAGAACCCCAGTCAGTAGAAGCCTCCCAGCTCCTGACTGTCTCAATCTCCACACCTCACCATGACCCTGCAATCCAAAGCCTCTCCTTCATCCCAGTAGGTGACCCTGCTCATCACCCCACAGAGGTGTCATGTCTTCCACAAAGCCCCAGCTCCTCCTGGGAATCACAAAACTCTGCCACTGGCTCTCTGGTATTCATCTCACCCACAGCTCTTCCTCCATCCAAAGAGATTATTATATGCTTTTGAAAAACATTGTCCTGTGTGCCCTCATGGCTTAGGTAGAGGACAGGCTCTTAAAATACAGAAGCCAGGGCCTACAGTGACTGGATCTGAGCACTAAACTATCATAGCGGGAGACTCAGAATCACCAGGAATGATCCCAGGATGCCCAGAACACTGTTTGGCAGGCACCTTAACAAGAAAAACAAGAGAACATCAGAGCATTCACTACATTCACACTTCTAGGATGAAGATGGTACGCATAGCTATATCCTACGTCTCATCAGCAACACTCCACCAGAAGGCCTTAGACCCACTTCTACAGCAGCTATGAACCAATTTGGTTCCTTCTCAGAGAAGGGTAGTAATTGGGAGGTGTATACAGGACAGTCAAGTTATCGATCCATCAGGAAGAACAATATTTACTTACACCGTAAATAAAGCCCAACAATGACTACTTTTCTTATTTTTTAATTATCAGATTCATCAGGCATGAGTCACTACTCTGAGTCTAATATTCACATCTAAAATCAGGGCTGGGTGTCTGTTGTTACAGTTCACTTGATGTTGATTTACCACACTGCATATATTTAGGGAAGGCTGCATTATCACACCACACCTGCTATAGGACTGTTTATAAACCCACCAGGCAAACATGCTTGCTATGAAACTCGGGGAAAAACGCTCTTACCCGAAGAACATCAAAAGCTGACTGGACAAGGTCTGCATCTCTACTTTTCCAAATCACCTGGTTTCCCATGAGAACATGCCAAGCCAACATGCGAAAAGATGGGGCACCCAGGACCTGAAAAATACAATTCATTGTTTTACTATCCAGAATTTCCCCTTTCCTTCCAAGTGATGGTATTTGTGTGTATATTTACAAGTTTCTTTGTATAATTAAGGAATATGGGTTAGGTGAAAGTCACTTATTTTCTCCAGAGGTTGGGTGATTTCCCAAGGTTAAAGGGGAGAGATCAAACTTTCTGGCATGGCATCATAGAAGCCAGAGAGACAGTACAGCAAGTAAGGCACTTGCTTCTTATGTAGCTGACCTGAGTTGATATCTGGCAACCTATATGACAACCACTAAGAGTAATTCCTTACTGCAAAACCAGGAGTAAACCCTGAAAACTGCTGGATGTGGCCCCAAAATAGAAAAAGAAAAAAGGAGTATTACCATTCAGGGACAGAGATGATAATCCAGGGGGTAAGATGCTTGCCTTACATACAGATGATCCCAGTTCAATACCCAGTATCACATGGTCCCGAGTACTGCCAGTTGTAGGGCAAAAACTATACCACTACTCCAAAACAAAATGGCCATCACCTACAATTTGCAGTCTAGGCTGTGTACAAACCAGTAACAGGTTCAGCAGTGTGTCTCAAATGGGACAGTACATACTTCATGTATGAGAGACCCTGGGTTCCATAACCAGAACTGCATGACTCAAGCACTGTTGGCTGTAGCTCTAGCCAGGGGTCCTCAAACTTTTTAAAACAGGGGGCCAGTTCACTGTCCCTCAGATCACTGGAGGGTCTGACTATAGTAAAAACAAAACTTATGAACGAATTCTTATGCACACTGCATAAATCTTATTTTGCAATGAAGAAACAAAACAGATACAAATACAATATGTGGCCCGCGGGCCATAGTTTGAGGACCACTGCGAGTCTAGACACTGAGCAATGCAGCAGTAACAATAACATGAAACCTAGTAAGAGTATGATTTTTTTTGTTTTTTGGGCCACACCCGGTGACGCTCAGGGGTTATTCCTGGATGTGTGCTCAGAAATTGCTCCTGGCTTGGGGGACCATATGGGACGGTGGGTGATCGAACTGCAGTCCATCCTAGGTCACCTGCATGCAAGGCAAATGCCCTACACAGCTGCACCACTGCTCCAGCTCCAAGAGTATGATTTAATAAGAGTTCTAAAATGATAAGATTTGAGAACCACAAATAGCCAAACAACATGGGGCTGGAACAATAGCACAGTGGATAATTTGCCTTACATGTAGCCAACCCAAGTTCAATAGCCAATATCCCCTTTGGTCCCCCAAGCCTGCCAGGAGTAATTTCTTTTTTTTTTTCTTGGTTTTTGGGTCATACCCAGCAGCACTCAGGAATTACTTCTGGCTCTTCACTCAGAAATCTCTCCTGGCAGGCTCAGGGGAACATATGGGATGCCGGGAATTGAACCGCGGTCCGCCTGGGGTTGACCACATGCCAGGCAAATGTCCTATTGCTGTGCTATCAGGAGTAGTTTCTGAGCACAAATCCAGGAGTAACCCGAGTGCCACCAGGTGTGGCCCAAAAACAAAACAAACAAAAGCCAAAAAACATATAAACTTTCTTTAAAGAAAACACATCTATCAATCATTTAAAAGAGTAGCACTGAGTTTTCTGTCTAATCACCCCAGATGTCCACGAGTCTTCAGCAGCCAAACTAGATCATTTTCTTTGGTTCACAATATGCCCTGAGATCTCAAACCAACAGGCCCCAAAGATAAGAGTTTATCAGATAGAAAATATGCTCTTTTGGGCCCGGAGAGATAGCACAACGGTGTTTGCCTTGCAAGCAGCCGATCCAAGACCAAAAGTGGTTGGTTCGAATCCCGGTGTCCCATATGGTCCCCCGTGCCTGCCAGGAGCTATTTCTGAGCAGACAGCCAGGAGTAGCCCCTGAACACTGCCGGGTGTGGCCCAAAAAACAAAAAAAAAGAAAATATGCTCTTTTGAGCTTCAGATCAGGGCTCTACCCTTCTGCCTACCTGCCTCATATGCCTAAGAGACTTAAAGACAGACAGCTTTCGGGTCTGCCAATTTCCACAGTCTGAGAGCAAGGAAGAGTCTGTTGGGCATTTGGTAAGCTCTCGTCCTTCTGTAGCCTCTGGCAAGCTAGGTGCTTTGTCCTCCTCTTCAGCTTCTGAGTTGTCCCAGCTTTCTGATTCTTCCTCTAAATCTGTAAAAGCGACAACAGAAAGTTATGAAACATGCTGCCCCTCAGATTACTCAATCCCTGGATGCATCAGTTTTCTTACAATGTGACCATTTCAGTCCAAAATATTACATGGTTAAAATGACCGGTTAGTTATGGATTTCTAGGTTAAGAACTAAATCCAGGGCCTTAAAGATGCAAAGCATGGGGCCGGAGAGATAGCATGGAGGTAGGGCATTTGCCTTGCATGCAGAAGGACGGTGGTTCGAATCCCAGCATCCCATATGGTCTCCCGAGCCTACCAGGAGTGATTTCTGAGCATAGAGCCAGGAGGAACCCCTGAGCGCTGCCGGATGTGACCCAAAAACTCAACCCCCCCCCCTCCCAAAAAAGATGCAAAGCATACATCTACAACTAAAGTGCATTCCACCAAATTTCTGGCTTAGGCCAATTCTCTTGTATATTTCTGGGAGCCCTGGGAGTAGGCAGACAGAAAAGATTCAGTATTACTCACTTTACAACTTTGCAGCTGTTAGACTGAGCTGTTTAGTTTGTACAAATCACTGACAGGTTGCCCTGGCCATCTTCACTAGCCAAGAAACATGTGATCACAATAATACACTCTTCTAGGGCCCACTGATAGGACAGTAACGTAGGGTCAAGTACAAGGTTTGTCTTTTCTAAGCTTGTTATGCTATCAGTTACACCTTATAGCCTTTTATCTGCTTTGAAAAGCATGTTTGAATGCAAATGTGTGAGTTCCTTGACTAAAGAACCTTTCTCAAAGCCAGAAAAGTAACCCAAAGGTCTGAGCATATGCTTTGCATACAGAAACCTTGGGTTGAATCCCTAGCACCACATGGTCTCTGGTGCACTATCAGGCATGATCCCAAAACAAAACCAAATCAAATACTGCAAAACAGCTCCAAATTATAAAGGTCAATCATGGAGCCAATGCAGTAGTACAGTGGGTAGGGTGTTTGCTTTGCATGCAGATGACCCAAGTTCAGTCCTCAGCTGACATCCAGATGGTTCCCTAAGCAATATCAGCAGTGATTCTTGAGTGCAAAGTAAGGCATAACCCCTGAGCACAGTCAGGTGTAGCCTCCGCAAAATAACAAAATATATATAAATCACTTGCAAAAATGTTAGTACCACACTGTTAGTAAAAACTATACATCACAAATCAGATTTATCCAATTCCATTATTAAGAATATAATTAGCCCGGAGAGATAGCACTGCGGGGAATGCCTTGCAAGCAGCCGATCCAGAACCTAAGGTGGTTGGTTCGAATCCCGGTGTAACATATGGTCCCCTGTGCCTGCCAGGAGCTATTTCTGAGCAGACAGCCAGGAGTAACCCCTGAGCACCGCCGGGTGTGGCCCCAAAACAAAACAAAACAAAAATCCCTCCCCAATTATTTATATGGGCCGGAGAGATAGCATGGAGGTAAAGGCATTTGCCTTTCATGCAGAAGGTCATCGGTTCGAATCCCGGCGTCCCATATGGTCCCCCGTGCCTGCCAGGAGCAATTTCTGAGCATGGAGCCAGGAGTAACCCCTGAGCACGGGGTTACTCAAAAACGGGGTTACCCAAAAACCACAAAAAAAAAAAAAAAGAATATAATTATTTGGGGCCGGCAAGGTGGTGCTAGAGGTAAGCCCCTTGCAAGCGCTAGCCAAGGAAGGACCACGGTTCGATCTCCCGGCATCCCATATGGTCCCCCCAAGCCAGGGGCAATTCCTGAGCGCTTAGCCAGGAGTAACCAGGAGTAACATCAAACGGGTGTGGCCCGAAAAAAAAAAAAAGAATATAATTATTTTGTTTTCTTTTTGCTTTGGGGCCATATCTGATGGCACTCAGGGGTTACTCCTGGCTCTGCCTTCAGAAATTACTCCTGGCAGGGTCTGGGGACCATATGGGATAATAGGGATCAAATCCAGGTCGGCCACATGCAAGGCAAATGCCCTACCTGCTGTGCTATTGCTCTGGCCCCTAAGAATCATTAAGACCTAAATCACTTCCAATCATCTCTGATGAACAAATACAGTCAGGAATGAGGCTATTATATATGCCCTAGAATGCTCTAGGAAGTTAGTTAAAACACAAAGGTGGGCCAGAGAGATAGTACAGAGGGTAGGGTGCTTGTCTTGCAAGTGGCAAACCCAGGTACAATTTCTAATACCACATATGGTCCCCTAAGCATTGTTTGTATGCCATGATTCCTGAGCATGCAAGGAATAAGTAACTAGGCATAAGCCCTGAGCACAGCCAAATGTGCCCCAAACAGAAAACAAACAAAACAAAACACAGACCCTAGGGCCAGAGTGATAGTATAGCAAATAAGGCCTTTGTCTTGCACATTGGCCAACTAACTGTTGGATTACACCTGAATTTACCTAAAACAAAGTTTATCCCTGGCTTCTTTGTATGTTTCTTTACAACTTGAATTTACCCAGAAACAGAGATTGTCTTACTTATTAACCCAGGTAGGTTTACTGCCCCACCAAGGGTGGTCCCTGTACTCAATAAAAATGCAAGTTCTGGCAGGCAGCAGGGGCTCCATATGAGATAGAAGATTGTCAGACCACATGTGTTTCAACCTCAGCCTGGTTTGGATTATTTCATGGGCACCCTGATTCAGATTCGTTTACCTGGAGCTGGAGATACAGCGTGTGGGATGATTTTACAGCCAACCACCTCCCTAACAGCACCATAGGCAAAGGCTCCAGCACAAGCACTGTCCAGCTCACCTGCAAGTTTTTCCATCTGGACTAGAGTGTCCTCAGTGGGAGCACCCTCCAGGAGCTTCTCTGTCAGCCGGCTGCCACATGCCTTCAGGAGCCTGGAGAACAAAGTGCCATCTATGAATAATTCTCATCCAAAAGAAAAACTGAACCTGCAGCCAATCAAGCTTCTTGCTCTATCATCTTACAGAAAATGAAGATATGAAAAAAACATGCTGAGTAACATCATGAAGATACCATAATCCAGATCCAGAAGGTCTACAAAATTGCCCGAGTTCTTGATAGAAAAATCAAGTTGCGGGGAGGGGGTGGATAGAGAAGGAAAGGAGTGGAGGGTGGGGTATGAAGGAGGAAAAGTAAAGACTAAGCAGCTTAGAGCAATCTACACACTGTGTGGAACTGTTCTGATCCCAATTCATAAGTCAATTCTTTTTTCTTTTTTTTTTTTGGGGGGGGGGGTCACACCTGGCAGCGCTCGGGGGTTACTCCTGGCTCTACAGTCAGAAATCACTCCTGGCAGGCTCCGGGGACCATATGGGATGCTGAAATTTGAACCACCATTCTTGTGCATGCACAATGCAAATGCCCTACTTCCATGCTATCTCTCCGGTCCCTAAGGCAAACTGGAAACAAAACATTGGCCTGCATTCTACAGAAACAGTCAACTTAGTTTGGCAGCCGTTTCTGGCTGAAATGATCTGCTATATTAAAGAGTTTGTCCATGGCAGAGTTCACACTCTGCGCATGTGAGGCCCTGAATTTAATCTCCTGTACTGCCAAGCAATCAAAAACTCCAAGGGAAAAAGTGAGGAAACAAAAAAATTGATTAAACATTGGCATGCCCCAAAATGATTAACTGATTAACTGATGATAGGAGCATTATTAATTCATCATACTATTAGGTTTGTTTGAAAATTTTCCTGATGAAAGTGATTTTTAAATGACAGGGATGGGTCAGAGCAATAGTACAGCAGTTAGGACGCTTTCCTTGCTTACAACTGACCCAAGGTCAATCCCTAGCACTCCATATGATCCTCCGAGCCTAGGCAGGAGTGATCCCTGAGCACAGTCATGAGCACCACCGAGTGCAAGTGAAATTGTGCCAGGTTATGGAAACAGATATTCTTTGTGTGTAAGTTGTGAAATCCTATACATGGATGGATATGGAGAATATCATGCTGAGTGATATGAGTCAGAGGGAGAGGAATAGACATAGAATGATCACATTCATTTATGATATTTTTTTAAATATAGGTTGTATAATAATAATATCCAGAAACAATAGAGAAGAGGGCCAGGAGAACCATTCCATAGTAGGAAGCTTCCCACAAATAGCAGGATAGTGCAGTTAGAGCAGAAAAGGAACCATTATAATAATGATAATTAGAAATGATCACTCTGGGGCCAGTGAGGTGGCGCTAGAGGTAAGGTGTCTGCCTTGCAAGCGCTAGCCAAGGAAGGACTGCGGTTTGATCCCCCAGCATCCCATATGGTTCCCCTAAGCCAGGGGCGATTTCTGAGCGCTTAGCCAGGAGTAACCCCTGAGCACACGGGTGTGGCCCAAAAAAAAAAACAAAACAAAACAAAAAAAAGAAATGATCACTCTGGGGGCGGGCACCATAACACAGTGATAGGGCGTTTGCCTTCCATGCAGCTGACCCAGGACGGACCTCGGTTCAATCCCCAGCGTCCCATATGGTCCCCTAAGCCGGTAGCGATTTCTGAGCACACAGCCAGGAGTAACCCCTGAGCATCAGCAGATATAGCCCCCTCCTCCAATAAAAAAAAAGAAAAGAAAAAGAAAATGATCACTCTGGACAAGAAATGGGTGCTGAAAGGAGATAATGATAGGCATGATAACCCTCAGTAACAATACTTCAAAGCACTGTGTCTAGAATGGGGGAAGTGGAAAAGAGATACAGACAGAGACAAACAGAATCAGAGACAGAGAGAAACAGAAGAAAATTATCTGCCCTATAAGCAGGCATGGGAAGGAAACTAAGGACACTAATGGTGGGAAATGTACACTGGTGAAGGGTATTGTACATTGCATAATTGAAATTCAATCATGAATAACTCTGTATCTGGTTGCGGGGGGGACAACTGTATTTTGAACAACTTTGTAAGCACGATGTTTAGATAAAGTAATTTTAAAAAAATGTGGCAGCAGAGATGAGGGCCAGAAGGACTGGCTTTCGATAGGAAGCTCATCTCAAGGAGAGGTGAGTGCAATTAGGACACTAACAACTACCATGATAATGTTAATGAGTGAGAGAAGTAGAATGCCTGTGTCGAATACAGGCAGGGGGTTTGGGTGGAGGGATATGGGATGAAATGGTAGTGGGAATGTTGCACTGTTGAAGGGGAGTGTTCTTTTTGTGACCAAAACCCATCTACAGTCATGTTTGTAATGTTTTTAAATAAAAAAAAAAATGTGGCAGCATGGTTCACCAGTGTACACTTCCTGCCATCAGTAATATATATGTATATACATTATGTAAATATATATTGGTTTTTGGGCCACACCCAGTGACACTCAGGAATTATTCCTGGCTGTGCGCTCAAAAATCGCTCTTGGCTTGGGGGTCCATATGGGACACTGGGGGATCAAATCATGGTCCATCCTAAGTCAGCACATGCAAGGCAAACGCGTCCCACCACTTGCGCCACTGTTCCGGCCCCCACCAGTAATATATATATATTTGGGTTTTTTGGGGTTTTTTGGGAGGAGGCACACCCAGCGGTGCTCAGGGGTTACTCCTGGCTCTATGCTCAGAAATCGCTCCTGGCAGGCTCGGAGGACCTTACAAGATTGCTGGGATTCAAACCAGCATTCTTCTGCATGCAAGGCAAACACCTTACCTTCATGCTATCTCTCTGGCCCCACCAGTAATATTTTTTTTTTTTTTTTTTTTTTTTTTTTTTTTTTTTTTTTTTTGGTTTTTGGGTCACACCCTGTGACGCTCAGGGGTTACTCCTGGCTATGCGCTCAGAAGTTGCTCCTGGCTTCTTGGGGGACCATATGGGACGCCGGGGGATCGAACCGCGGTCCGTCCTAGGCTAGCGCAGGCAAGGCAGGCACCTTACCTCCAGCGCCACCGCCCGGCCCACCCCACCAGTAATATTTTTAAAGTGATGCTTCCATACTGAGACCAGTGATCTCCCCTGCCACGTTTTTTTTTTGTTTGTTTTTTGGGGGTCACACCCAGTAGCGCTCAGGGGTTACTCACTGTATGCCCAGAAATGGCTCCTGGCAAGCTCAGGGGACCATATGGGATGCCAGATTTGAACCACCTTCCTTTTGCATGCAAGGCTAAATGCCTTACCTCCATGCTATCCCTCTGGCCCCTCTTCCCACCCCCCCTATTTTTTTAAAGACTTTTACCTAACTGTTTACCAAGCACACACATTATGTAGGAACCAGGAATCCACCCAAGGATGACTCATCCCAGGCACATGCATAATTCCAACCAATGCACACCTGGAGAAACAGGAGTTACTCCCAGTGGTGCTCAGGGGACCATGCAGTGTTTGAGATCAAACCTAGAACTTCCACAAGTAAAGCATGCAGTTGGTCCTTGAGAGTCATCTCCCCAAGCCCTGTGACAGCGTTTATTCCAAGAGTTGTTAAAAAGAAACTGAAAATGGCATTACCAGGCAAAAGAGGTGTGAAGGCAAGCCCACAAATTGTCATCACTTGTCAAGGATGTCAGCGAACGGGCAGCATTACCATTCCTTTGGTGCAGGAATGGTGTAAAGGCTGTGTTCATCCTTTGAGCACGCTGTGGGCATCCAAACTGCTCTGCTTCAAATACCTGAAATGTGAAGGGAAGGAGTAGCTCTTTAAGAAAAACAAAGCTCAGATCCAGCTCCCTCAGCACCTATGTCACAAGCCTACTCCTTAGCATCTGCCATCTTCTGCTCTCTAGAATACAGAAGATGCCACCCATCTCAAAATTCCATTAGAATGGTTTTGCCTCCCCAAATTGATTGGTTGTCACTCAAGAAATTCGTTAAGAATTTCTACAGGGTTTGCTTTGCATGTATGAGGCCCAGGAGGAGACAAAAATATTCCTTCTTGCACCCTTTGCTGCAATGATTCACACACCCATGTGCCCAAGCTGTGTTGCTTCCTACTATTTTCTGACATAGGGAGATTTCACCACTGCTCTGATCCTGCATGAGTAAGTCTAGGTGAGGTCTAGAACTAGGTCCTCCAGAATCCTCTCTGCCCTCTCGCAGAGCAAATGAGCAACATTCCAAAAAGACTGTTACTCCTCAATCAAGGTGAGTACAGACAGCAGAGACTCTATACCCTTCAATGACAGAACCTGAGTAAAGAGCAAATTTTGTATGTGTTGGGGGGGAGGTTTGTTTTTGGAACCCACTCAGTGATGCTCCAGATTTATCCTTGCTTTGCACATAGAAATCACTCATGTGGTGCTAAGAGGGCCATATGTGGTGTTGGGGACTGAATCTAGATCTGCTGTAAGCAAGACAAGCACCGTACATGCTGTACTAGCTCTCCAACTCCCCAAATTTTATGGTTCTAAGCCACAAAGTGTGAGATCTGTCTGTTACCAGCATAGAAACCTGGTCTCCCTTCAGAGATGCAATGCCATAGTGTTAGGTCACATTCACATTTGGAGGTGGGTCTGCAACACAATTACTGAACAGTCTTCTGATATTGTGGTGAAAGAAGGGGGCAGGGCAACAATACAGTGGGTAGGGTGCTGGGCCTGTATACAGCTAACTTGGGTTCAATCCTTGGCACCCCATATGGTCCCCTGAGCCCAACTTGGGGATCCCTGAAAACAAAGCAAGGAGTAATCCCTGAGCACTGCTAGGTTTGTGCACCCAACCACACCCCCCACTGAAACAAAACTCTGTAGAGTTAACTTGGTAAGGGCAGAAAAGTCACTTGGGCAAAAACAAAATACAGGAGTGATAGTACAGCAGGTAAGGTGTGTGCTACCTTGCCTTGCATGTGACCGACCTGGGTTCAATCTCCAGCATCACATATGATTCCCCAAGCATCACAGAAGTAATTCCTGAGCACAAAGCCAAGAGAAACAATTGAGCATTCCTGGGTATGACCCAAAGGGGAAAACGTGGTGAGAGAAGGAGAGGAAAACACCAGGGAAGAAAACAAGGCAACTTACTATAGAACAAACATCAATCTATTCAGAACAAAGAAGCAGGAGAGACAACTGACTGACACAAAGTGCCCGACCCTGACCCTGAAGCCAGGTGATTTCAGTTGGTGGCTGCAGAACCTAGAGGCAATACTGCCTGGGCTCTTACCCTCCCTCAGTGAAGATCGCCCCCTATAAAACACCACTACTGGCTGCCTCCTTGATCTGGTGTTACCTTGAGTGCCTTGCCTTGGAGTTCATCAATGATCCCACGGATCTTCCCCAAGAGGAAGGGCCAGGAGTTGATGAGGTAAATCCGGTCCATCATGATGGCAATGATGCTGTACCAGCGCTGGAAGCCTCTGGCTAAACTGTCTTTGATGAAGAAGGTGTGGCTGAAGACAAAACCATGTTGCTCATCCCCAAAGAAAATGGGGCCTTCCCGGCCAGGACAGACCTAGAACAAAACAATGGTCACTCAGGAATAAAGCCCCCCTCATTGCAAAGAAACATGCAAATCCTCCTTCATTGACCTTCCTTTCTGCAGTGATTATAAGGAGAATGGGAGGGTGGGGATAAGAGAAAAAAAATGTTCACAATAAAAATTAAAAAAAAAACCGAGAGATAGCACAGCGGCGTTTGTCTTGCAAGCAGCCGATCCAGGACCAAAGGTGGTTGGTTGGATTCCCAGTGTCCCATATGGTCCCCCGTGCCTGCCAGGAGCTATTTCTGAGCAGACAGCCAGGAGTAACCCCTGAGCACTGCCAGGTGTGGCCCAAAAAAAAAAAAAAAGAAAAGAAAAGAAAAGACAGGGGATACTGTTTTCATTTCTTCCCTATTTTGGTTTTTGGGATCAGGCTCAGGAGAACTCAGGGGCTATGCACAGCTCTATGCTTGGGCTATTATTTCAGCTACGCTCTAGATACCTGGAATCAAAGCCAGGTCTCCTGTATGCAAAGTATGTGCTCAGTTATTGGGCTCTCTCTGGTCTCAGAAAATTCTTTCTGACGGAGAAATGTAAAAGTTAAGACTCAGGAATCCACAGAGCGACTGCCATGCAGTTTCAGAAACTAATCAATTTGCTGGTCAGCAGATTCTGAGTGGACATGATGATCCTTAAGATTAGAAACAATAAAAATAATGAAAAGGGGAGTCTTACAAGGTGGAGTGTATTTCTAGGACTGAAAATAGTTCCTCTCATATAAATATGCCCATCAAAACTGGACAAGAAACACAAGATTGCTGCTTAAAAGGACAAGCTAGCAGCCATCTAAGAAAAGAAAAGGTAACATAACAGGTCACTATGCACCCACTCCTCAGGGCAGGACTGACCACTGAATCTGTCCAAGACACACTAGCAGTGTGTGCAAGACTCCTGCTGAGGCAACTGCCCTTCCCAGCCACAGGTGCTCACCTCACAGCTCAGGCTCCGGACACATGCCTGGCGAACAATGCTAAAGAGCTGGGGGTGGTTGGGGTGCTGGTGACTGACATATTTAATTGAAGTCTCTTTATCGTGGCTAATATACCCAGGATGCCCAGCAGCAAGTGAACGGCAGCCCTGTCCATAGGAAAGAAAAGAAAGTCAATTTATCATGGAGCAGAAAACCAACAGTATTACTCATACATAAATCTTAGAAAACCAAGTTTACTTTCATTCAAAATAACAGGGTTCTAGAGTCTTAATTATCTGAGAATTGCAACACTTCTTAAATAGGAAAATAGGACAGAGACTGAGAGATTGAGAGGTTGTGAATGATAGCACTAGCCACTGCACGAATGCAGCAGGCAGCCAAAGAGCTCATTCAATGTGACCTCATTTAATCTAAAGTGCAACCTGGCACATTTGCCGCATCGTTCTTGAGACATGCACTTTCTGTTTATACTCACTTTTGCGCATATCCCTGTGTGTGACATATTCTTTTTTTTTTTTTGGGGGGGGGGGGGTCACACCCGGCAGTGCTCAGGGGTTACTCCTGGTTCTATGCTCAGAAATCGCTCCTGGCAGGCTCATGGGACCATATGGGATGCCGGGATACGAAGCACAGTCCTTCTGCATGCAAGGCAAGAGCTTTACCTCCACGCTATCTCTCTGGCCCACCTTGTTCTTTTTATCTTTTTTTTCTTCTTTTTTTTTTGGGGGGGGGGGTGGGGGGAGGTCACACACAGCAGCGCTCAGGGGTTACTACTGGCTCTACACTCAGAAATTGCTCCTGGCAAGCTCAGAGGACCATAGAGGATGCCGGGATTCGAACCACCGTCCTTCTGCATGCAAGGCAAATGCTATCTCCATGCTATCTCTCCGGCCCGTGGGACATCTTCTTTCTTACTTCAGAGTCCATTTATCCACATCTGCCTGAGATATTTATTTTCTCTCTCTTACCCTATGGCTCTTTGACCCATATCTGCTTTCAATGTGGACTTTCTTACCTTAGAGCATTTCAGTCCACATCCCTGCTTGGGAGGTATACTCTACTTTCTACTCTAGAGAAGCTCATGTTCTCTCTCGAGCACACATCTCTTCTCTCATTTCCCAAATTAATGTTTACTTCTCTCTTCTCTCTCTCCTCTCTCTCTTTCTCCTCTCTCTCTCATATGAAATACAATGAGATAATTAAAATGAAAGCCTCTGCTTTATAGAAGTCCCAGAGATGCAAAGTGATTCACACAATGCTACCTGCTGGCTTCTATCCATGACAGACGGTCACGTAGCAGGGTTCTAAGGACCACACCTCAGTGCTGGTGTATCTGTGTGAGGAGGCCTGCTGAAAACTGCTGTGGGAGAAAGTGCCACAGTGCACACAAGTCACATATCTTGAAGGCTTCATCCTCTAGAAATGTGCGGAAAGCACTGAGGGACACCCTTGCTTTGAACCTGGCTCTGAGACTCTGTCTAGTCTATCTTCCTCCCTTCACAGATTGATCTGCTGCCTGAAGGCTCTCTCACCTGTAATTCCTCCCACCCTGATCCCTCACAGGTATTTCTACAAGTAAATAAATTAACCTCAAGCATACCATATGCTTCACCCAAACTATAAGAACCAAACTTAAAAAGTTTCTATTAAGGGCCAGAGCAGTGGTGCATGCGCTAACCTAGGACAGACCGTGGTTCGATCCCCCACCCAACCTCCCCTTCTCATATGGCCCCCCAAGCCAGGAGCGATTCTGAGCGAATAGCCAGGAGTAACCCCTGAGTGTCATCAGGTGTGGCCAAAAAAAACCCCACAAAAACAAAAACCCTAATGGGATAAACATTAAAGCAGTAAACTAGCTTGAAGACCACAGCCCTGCTATAGTCAAACTCTTTACTTTTTGACCCCACAGTGTCTCCTGTCCACAACACATAGCAGGTATCAAACACAGAGTACCAACATAAGCCCCCCCAGGAAGCATGAAGTCCTTCTCATCTTGAGACACTTACCTCACACATATCCGATTTTTTGGGTCCTGGGCTGCTGGACTCTGCACTAGCCCCTTCTGCTGGACTGTGAGCACGGATCCGACTGCTCATCTGAATGCCACCTTCTTCCTCCTCGGCTTGCTCACCCTGGCCAGGGACGTCCCCATTCCCAGCCCCTTGTGGAAGTGGAGCATGAAGAACCTCTGTACAAAACAGAGTGCGAGGACCGTGGAGCTCACAGAAGTGACAGAGAGCCACAATGGCATTCATGGTGCCTTGGAGAATACACAAGACCTGCATGGGGAAAGGGAGTGGGAAGGAGAAATACCAGTAGCTAGTCTGAGATGATCAAACCAAGTATCTGGAATATTTGTCAACTCTGCAGAGCAAGGATGGGGAAGGGGCTGTCAACAGGATTCCAACCTTGCATCTCTCTTACCCTAGTTCAAGTCCCTAACACCACAGCACTGCCAGGGGTTTGCTTCTCAGAAGAACCACAAATAGCCACTAAGCACTCAGTGTAGCCCTCCCCTCAAAAAAGGAGCTTTTTCTGGTTCCATTCTCAGCACAGCATTATAGTCCCCCAAACCATCACCAGGAATGATCCCTGAGCACAGTCTCTCTTCCTCTCTCCCTTCTCTCTCTCCCTCTCCCTTCTCTTCCTTCTCTTCTCTTCTCTTCCCTTTTCTTCTCTCTTCTCTTCTCCTTCTTCTTCTCCTTATCTCTCTGTCTCTCTCTGTCTCTCCCTCTCCCTTCTCTTCTTCCCCTTCTTTTCCTTATCTCTGTCTCTCTATCTATCTCACACACACACACACACACACACACAAACACACACATATTCTTTTTTTTTTTTTTGGTTTTTCGGCCACACCCGTTTGATGCTCAGGGGTTACTCCTGACTAAGTGCTCAGAAATTGCCCCTGGCTTGGGGGGACCACATGGGACACCGGGGGATCGAACCACAGTCCTTCCTTGACTAGCGCTTGCAAGACAGACACCTTACCTCTAGCACCACCTCGCCTGCCCCACACACACATATTCTTGTCTAATAATTCTGACTAGTGGGATCAGGAGTGTTCTAGGCCCCAAGACAGGCACTGGAATGCAGTGGCACTAGAGACAACTGGCTCTAGGGTCACACAAATCTACTGGATCAGAAATCAGACTTGTCTCAGACCTTAGCAAGCAGGTGACATCAAGTATGGATACTTTCTCTCTCTCTCAGCACCAACCCCCACTGCCTCTCAGAGTTAAGCAGGACATATGGAATTAGAATTCTGGATAGTTGGGCCCGGAGAGATAGCATAGCGGCGTTTGCCTTGCAAGCAGCCGATCCAGGACCAAAGGTGGTTGGTTCGAATCCCAGTGTCCATATGGTCCCCTGTGCCTGTCAGGAGCTACTTCTGAGCAGACAGCCAGGAGTAACCCCTGAGCACCGCCGGGTGTGACCCCCCCCCCAAAAAAAAAGAATTCTGGATAGTTGTGTTCAGTTCTTAATACTCCAAATCCAATCTTTGTTTATTTTTTGGGCAGAAGAAAAACTGAACCACACCCAGAGGTTCTTAAAGGCTGTTACTGGTTCTGTGCACAGGAATCCCAGGAACTCAAACCAGGGTCTCAACTACTAGAGCTGCCTTGCCAACTCTTCTCTCTGGCCCCAATTCCAAGCCTGGACAGATTTGCTATAAATAAATAAATACATACATAAATACATATATAAATAAACTGGCTTGAGTATGCCTAATAAACTTTCCAGAATCCAAGGAAGAAGCAAAAACCTTCAATGGCTTGACTTCAACATTATACTGAAAGTATTTCAACACCTCTGTCCTTGGGACCAATCCCCTCCTTAAGGGCTAAACTCTCACACCTTGACAATGTCAGCAGCTTCCTCCTCTCCCACAGAGTACAGGAGTCTATTTCACCCCCACATGAGCCTTCGTGGGACCACAGAGCACCAGAGACCACCTTACAACTCGCTCAAAACCTGTTCTTAACCAGCACTGAGCATCAGAAACCCAGGCAACTCCCACAGGAGAATCCCACTCGGTGCTTGGAATTGCAGCAAAAGAAAGATGGAAAGGTCTACTGGGAATGGTTTCTAGCCCACTCACAGCAGGCCCACCAATTCTACCCATGTTCAACCTTGAATTTGTGTCCAGAGCTCCCTGGCACATGACTAGAAGGCAAACAAGAGTGTCAGGCACCACTATTAGCCGCCTGATGACAACAATGATAATCTGGCACCTCCTACACTTTCTCTGTGTGAAAGGAGTCGACTGCTTCTGCCACCGATGGGTGGTGCAGGAGATGGAGAGGAAGTTCCTCTCAGCTGGCTTCTTCTTGTCAATCCACAAAAAGCCAAACTCTCTTTCTCTCTCTCTGTTTCCAAGATGCTAAGGATGAGAAGAGAAGGCCCGCCCGTCCAATGAGATGCTGCCTTCTTTGGCCCTTCCTAGATGTATGGCCCTGTACTAGGTTGACCATTTCATCAGAGCCTTCCTCAGAAAGTCATCTGGGAGATTATTATAATAATAATAATAATAATAATAATAATAATAATAATAATAATAATAATAAAGCATACACTTTATAATGTGCACATTAGAATGTGCACTTTCTCCCCTAACCCAGAAGAAAGGTGATGGGGGAAAAGGGGGACGGACAACATGAAATAATAATACATATGGGGCCAGAGCAATAAATGACAGCACAGCGAGTAGGGCGCTTGCCTGGCACACAGCCGACCCGGGTTCGATCCCCGGCACCTTTTAGGGTCCCCCGATCATTGCTAGGAGTAATTCTTAGTGCACAGCCAGAAGTCAACCCTGGACACCGCAGGGTTTGGCCCCAAAACACACACACAAAATATATATAGTAATTATAATAATACAATATATTATATTATATATTATGATAATATATTGTCTTATATATAATATCACATATTTATTATATTATGTTATGTTATATAGTAATTATACATCAGGGATCCGGGGCTGCAGCCCTTAACGTCAGCCCGAACCACACCGTCCCCCTCGGACACTAAGCACCCCATCTCCAGCCCACCTCCCTCCCACCGCTCCAAGCCCACCTTACCCGGAGAAGTGTCGCGATCGCCACCCCCGTGCACTCGGCCCACCGGCCCTCCTCGCCTCCCGGGCCCGGGGCTGCCTCGACCGCTCCAGCGAGCAGCAGGGCCGCGCCGGGTCAAGTCTCGGCCCGGCTGGCGTCGGTCGGGGTCTCCGCTCGGGGGTTGCTCGGCCGAGTTGACATCCGACGGGGCCCCCACCCGGCCGGTCCCACGGCATCCAGCCGGGGGTGGAAGCCCCAGGCGCGTGACTCGGCCGGGCCGAACCATCGCCAGCCCGCACGGGGGGGCGCGGCCCGGCTGAGCGCGTCTCCGTCTCGCGAGACGACGGGGCCTGCGAGATGCCGCTCGCGAGAAGATCCGGCGAGATTCGCGTCTCCTAGCTCCGACCCACAGGGCGCGCCGCGGCTTTCGGTATCTTTTCTCCCTGAGGTCCTATTTCCGAGGTCCCCCCTCCCCAAGTGCGCAATGGTTCTGACCGCACTGGCTGGGCCTGCCGGAAGAAACCATTCGGAGCGCGGGGTGACTCGGTAGACTGAAAAACCACCGGGGGCCAGAGCGGTGGTGCCAGCGGTGAGGCGTCTGCCTTGCCTGCACTAGCCTAGAACGGACCGCAGTTCGGTTCCCCCCGGGCGTCCCATAGGGTCCCCCAAGTCAGGAGGAGTCATTTCTGAGCTCAGAGCCAGGAGTTGCCCAGTGTTGACTAATGGGCCCATGGAACCCATTCTCGGTGGAAAATGCGGGGAGGTGGCCCTCCCATGACCCAGGGAAGAAGGTTCTTGCAATGAGTTGGAGGAGCAGCTTTCGATATATAGGAAAAGGATACTACGCATCACCTAAGTTTTCCATCTGGGCTGATTTCCCCCCACCCCGCAAGATATTTGTTGAAACATCAAATCGATTTTAAGTAACTCTGCCATCTGCCAGTTCTGAGATATAGAGCACTGCCTTATTCTATCTAGTAGACACATGACTAAGTACATTACTCTGATATATATTGTATAATGCACCACGGTTCCTGAAAATAACGTGGAATGGTTAAAAGTGATACTTAGAAATCTTTTTTGAACTAAAACATTTTTCCTTAGACAAATTTTCTTACAGGAATGTAAAGGAAGCAAAAGACAGATAGATGCTCAAGAGAGAACCTAAGATTCTCCAGAGAAAATCCCCCTTGGATGGCTTTATGAAGAAGATTAAATATAATTTGTCCAATGGCCTTACTCTAGAGTTCTTTGCATATGTAAAAGCTAAGCTGGCAGTTGTCACAGGATGAAAGTCTTGGATTCTTGCTTTCATATTCTTAGAGGTTGACTGATGGAGGGATGGAGGATGAGGTCTTTCCCTTCCAGCTCAGAGCACGCGTCTGCCACCCTGTCTAGCCCACGGTTCTGAGGTGAAACGGCGGGTAAACAGCTCGCAGACAGTCAGGCTCGTGGAAATATTCGCTTTATTCGGTGGACAAAACTGAAGTCCCAAGACTCAGCTTCAGTTCCAGCCAAAAAACGCCCAGGCCTTCCACAGACCCTTGTTTTTATCCCCCAGAGTCAGATACCACCCAATGGTGGGATCAGATACCAACCAATGGTGGAAGCAGAATCAGGTCCTACCCTAGGGTGGGGGCAGAATGCCAGGTCACACCCTAGGGTAGGGCACAATCACCTAATCAGTTTAGGGTGAGCAACATAGTAATCCCCCAAAATATTTACATACACGACAATTCCCCTGTTTGTTTTTAGTAAACAAACAATATTGTCTACAATTATTAAAAGAAAAATTAGTCAATAATAAAAGAGCGGCTGTTTGCATAAGCGCATCACAGGAAAATGTAAAGAAAAACTTCAAACCTAAGCACAGGGTGTCTAAAACCAGAAACATGTATCAAGGAATCAACTACAAGCTCCTGAGAAGATAAATCTAAGACGTACATAGATCTTTCGAAGAGACACCAGAAAGGTTGTGTAGCAGGCAAGAAGAAGCACCTTTTCTTTATTTGTTGTTGTTGTTAGTGGTTTTTGGGTCACACCTGGCAGTGCTCAGGAGTTACTCCTGACTCCACGTTAAGAAATCGCTCCTGGCAGATATCAGCATTTGAACCAATGACCTTCTGCATGAAAGGCAAACGCCTCACCCCCATGCTATCTCTCCAGCTCCATTTTCATTCAAGTTCAGGTAGACCAGAAAGCCCATCTTTGAGGGCATTGAACTAGGCCTTTATTTCGGAAGAAGAGACACATACACCCTCTGCACAGTGGGGAGCCACTGCAATGATGATCAATAGGTATCTGAACTTAGTCCAAGTTCTTAATCCTGTCTGAAGTCCATAAGATGTCTGAAATTGATGTCGACTATTTATAGATTGGAGCTTAAGTCACAAACCAAAACAAAATGTTTAAGGCAGAGACCCTCCCTGTGTAAATAAACAACTTGAGGGCCTATCCAAAATGGATGGAACCTCCTATAAACCTAGTATTTTGCCTATGATGCACCCACGCAAAAAACCCTGAGAACAGACAAAAATATTATTTAGGAAATTATAGACAACAATATCTAACTCACAAACCTAAAGTCAAGAAAGCAAAACCCTAATGTAATACAACATCAATTCCTAAGATTAAAAACTAAAATAGAAAAACATTAATTAAAATAGTCAAAAGAAGTGTAGTACCAAATATAACTTCAAAGGATTACAGTTATAGGAAAAATACAACAGATGAAATTTCTACAGAGTTCAATACCAATCTGTAAATATGAGGGGTTTGGAACTCCAAAAAGACCGGCAGAAGACACTTGATGGGTCTGGAAAAGCGGGTTGAAGCCTTGTACAGGAGATAACATCAAGCTGAATGAAGAAGGAAGGCCAGTACACTCATCCATGTGTTGGGGCACCCCCAAGCGTTACATTATTACATCATGAGTTGGTTGGGCTTCTGCATTTCCTTTGGGATCGGTGCAATCTTGGGGTAGCCATTGTAGAAATGGTCAACAATAGCACTGTGTATGTGGATGGAAAACCAGAAATTCAGATAGCACAGTTTAACTGGGATCCAGAGACTGTGGGTCTTATCCATGGATCTTTTCTCTGGGGTTACATTGTGACACAAATTCCAGGTGGCTTCATTTCCAACAAGTTTGCAGCATATATGGTGTAAAACCCCAACAGTCACGGATTTCTTATTCCGGCCGAGATCAGGAGGCTTGTAGTTGTAGGTGAAGGAGATGAGTTGTACATGTGAAGGGAATCCTGAAAATTAAATGTTAAGGACTAGGAAGAGAGAAGGAAGGATAAGGAAGACTAAATTGGGGAAGATAAAGTTAGGAAAAAGGGAACTATATACAAAATATGCAGAACAGACAGACACTAAACAAGACATACACATACAGACTTCACAAAAAATATGGCCATAACACTCACTCATACTAAAAAATATTTGTTGGAAAGGATCCAAAATAGAGCAAAAGAAAAGAGAATTCAGCTGAATCAACTAAAAGCGCCTTAAAATGTAATAGCTGGCAAATGTTTAGATAAATCATTTCAAATTCAAAAAAAAATTTTTTGTTTTTTTGTTTTTTTCTTTTTTTGGCTGGATAATATTTTATTAAACATTTGAATGTGGTGCTAACTTTTAACATTTAATTTAAAAAGTCAATGTATTAACAAATCTATACTGAATTAATTTTTTATGTAGAGAAATATAAATTGTGCATTAAGAATTAAAATGAAGTAGCTCACGATCAAAACTATCTGAAGAGCACAACAAATGCTTATTTACTATCACTACTTCAGTATTTGTGGGAATGGTGAATGATTATGATTTAGAATTTGTTTCCATGCTTGTTTCTTGAGCTTCTACCTCGGAGAGCTTCTCGTCATTCTCCAGTGTTTGCTGTAGTTCATGAATGGTACTAAGAAGAACATGAAATTGTTTCCATCTCAATTCCAGCTTATCTTCAACACTTTCTTTAATGTGTGAAAGATGCTCTAATTCTTTTCCCAGAGCTTCAAGTTCCTTCAATGTTTCGTGTCTGTCTGGATGATGCTGGATCACTTTTGCCAAAGCAGCATATTCTTGACGATTTTTTCGTATTCGTTTTGCTTGAAGAATTTGCTTTTTGCACTCAGCAATTTTTTCATGTGCTCCAGCAATGCTACATTCTATTTCCTTGTATATTTTTTCATAATTTTCCATTTCTCTGAGATTCATATCATATACCAGAAGTGTTTTGCCCATTGAAAATTCACATTGGGACAATGTACTCAGCATACGTTGGTACTGGCTATATCCTTCTTCCTGGGATCCAGAATTGCACCACTTAATGAAACTTTTCACTAGCAGATTAATTCTCCGATCATCTCCGGCACCATCTCCATCAATCAGGAGACGCTTTCGTATGACTTCGTCGTCTGTCACGGCTCCCATGGCATGCGCAGCGGAGGTCAAACTTCCACAATGCAGCCGGGGAGGAGGAGGCGCCCTTATGTAGCAAGTCAGCCCCTGAAGAGGTTGACTGATGGAGGGATGGAGGATGAGGTCTTTCCCTTCCAGCTCAGAGCACGCGTCTGCCACCCTGTCTAGCCCACGGTTCTGAGGTGAAACGGCGGGTAAACAGCTCGCAGACAGCCAGGCTCGTGGAAATATTCGCTTTATTCGGTGGACAAAACTGAAGTCCCAAGACTCAGCTTCAGTTCCAGCCAAAAAACGCCCAGGCCTTCCACAGACCCTTGTTTTTATACCCCAGAGTCAGGTACCACCCAATGGTGGGATCAGATACCAACCAATGGTGGAAGCAGAATCAGGTCCTACCCTAGGGTGGGGGCAGAATGCCAGGTCACACCCTAGGGTAGGGCACAATCACCAATCAGTTTAGGATGAGTAACATAGTAATCCCCCAAAATATTTACATACACAACACTCCCAAACCTTCTCCTTTGGCTTTCTGAGTAGTGCCTACTTTCTCCAAACAAACAACTAAATCTGTATTATCAATACCTTAAAAACTGAATCCAGCAATTAATTAATTTCTCCTAAATTCGCAAAATAGAACACTATATTTTGGTATATGTTGAATTCAGCCAAAGATATTGTTACTCAGCTTACAAAAGCTTGGGAAGAGGGTAGCATTAAATTCCAGTGAGATGTGGTTGGTCATAGTAAATAATCTGCTACTAATATGAGATTACAGTAAATTCTAAAAGCTCACAAAAGGCTGGGACAGCCCCAGGTTTGATTCCTGGCATCCCATATGGTCCCCCAAGCTAGCTAGGAATGATCGAAGAGCCAGGAGGAATCCCTGAGCGCCAGCGAATGTGACCTCCCCAAAAAAGAGGGAACACTTGGCAACATAACTTGGACAATTTTCATTCTGCTGATGGGGCCGGAGAGATAGCATGGAGATAAAGCATGTGTCTTGCATGCAGAAGGTCAGTGGTTCGAATCCCAGCATCCCATATGGTCCCCCGAGCCTGCCAGGAGCGATTTCTGAGTGTAGAGCCAGGAGTAATCCCTGAGCACTGCTGGGTGTGACACAAAAACAAAAACAAAACAAAAAAACTTAACAATAATTTTCATTCTGCTAAGGTACTTATTTTCCCAAACTATTTGGCTAACTATAAAATTCAATATCAAAATAAAGAAATCTCTGGGGTTGGAGAGATAGCACAGTAGTGGAGCATTTGCTTTGCACACAGACAATCCATGACGGATGGTGGTTTGAATACCGGCATCCCATATGGTCCCCTGAGCCTGCTAGGAGTGATTTCTGAGCACAGACCCAAGAGTAACCCCCTGAGCACTGCTGGGTGTGACCTAAAAACCAAAAATAAATATAATAAAATAAATCATTTTAGACTAAATTGTTTCAATAATATTTATTAAGTACTTTCTGTGTGACAGGAAGAATTCTAACACTCCAGAAATACAAAAAGATAATCCATAACTTTACATAATAATTATCTATAGAGGAAATAGAGAAAAATAACTCAAGTAAAAATTGTACTTATAATTTGTATTCAATTATATTAAAGTTAGAGTCAATTAAGATTTGAAGAAAATGGAAGAGAATCTAAAATATAGAATATAATCATATAAGGAAGTAGAAATTCAATTTCAAAGAGTAAAACCTGGGCCAGAGCAATAGCACAGCAGTAGGTCATTTGCCTTGCAAACCCAGGACAGACCCTGGTTCGAATCCCTGTATCCCATATGGTCCCCGAGCCTGCTAGGAGAATTTCTGAGCAAAGAACCAGAAGTAACCCCTGAGAGCTACCGGGTGTGACCCAAAAACAAAACCAAACAAACAAAAAAGTAAAGTCTATGACACATTCAGCCAAATTTCTGGGAATGAGAATTCCAATATTAGGTAGAGTAAGAACAAACTAAAGACCTGATCTGTAAAGGATATGAATTATTTATGACCTGGCACATGCCTCAGAAGAATGGGCATTCTCCATTCACCCCTGAACCAGGGAAGCCATCCATGAAACATCCAAGTTTGACCCTACCACTGCTCTGACATCGACCTGCTCAAAAGAGACTTCCCTTAACACTGAGAAGACTTAACAACAAAGACGATCTGCTTACAGGACAGAGCTCTCTGCATTGCCCTTTATTTGTGAGGTGAAAGTAGAGGACTGACTTCAGTGTAGGATATGCAGATTCCAGGATCTTTAATACAGAAACATGATACCAACAACAGAGACTGTGTGAAAAATAAAAGTGTGTTGGCACTACAGACAATGTCTTGGATTGGACAAACTAGCTTGCCTGGAGACTAGAGTTGGCCTTATGCTAGGAAACTTCAGGGGTAGGGTCTCCTTGTATTTAACCCAAGGTTTTTCCTTTCCATGTCCCTCATATTTTGGTGGGCCTATGCAAACAATAATTGCCACTCTAACACCGTTTTTACTGTGCTCCTTTGACTCTAATCCTTAAAAAAAAAAAACTTAAACTTTCGAGGTTAACTTAAACTAATATGCATGTGCATGGAAATGTAAAAAAAAATACCTTTAATGTTTAAGGAGTTACATAAGTTTTATGGCTTTAGATTGCTTTGTGTGCTGCTAAGAAATATTATAATGTATTACAATCTGGGGACTTGAGGGACAAAGTAATTGTACATGGGTTCTGTTTTATTTATCTTAATGGTCTTTGGCTGAAAGTTCAAAGTTAAGATATCAGCAAGGGGACTTCTTCTGAGAATTCTGTTTATGGGTGATTGTCCTTCCACTGTAACTTTACCTTGTCCTCTTTCTTTGCATCTTTGTTCTCATAATTAAAAATTAAAAATTTAAAAAAAGGATATGAATTATTTAGATAAATTTAATGAAATTAAAGAGTATATTATGCATTATTTAAAAAATGATGGAAAAGAATACAAAATAACTGAAAATGACTTGCATGTTTAAAAGATGTCATTTGCTGCTGTACACCCATTGGATTGGAATAAATGAAGGGGGGCAAGACTTCATTGTTTTTTTGGTAAGGATTTGTTTATTGTCTGTAAATTATTGCCCTTGTTTCATCCACAGTTTCCTCATCCACTTCTAAGTTCCTCAAAGTATATATCAATAGGTTTAACATGTTGTCACAATTTAAAGGACACACCCATTGCCTTGTCTTTGGAGGAAATGGCCAAAGGTTTCACATATAAGAATATACTTGGCACAAAGAACAAGACAACCACAGCAAAATGGGAGCCACAGGTGATCAGGGCTTTCTGCCACCCCTCTTGAGCTATAAGACCTTAGGGAGCATAGGATAACCATGTAGGAAATAATAAAGATGATAAAAATGGTCATACACATCCCCACACTATTGAGAATGACCAAAACTCTGGGTATCCATACAAGCCAGTTTCAAATGGGATGGAAGGAACACATTCTTTTAAATCAACATATTTGTGGTTTATTCCATATAGTTGCTCTGACCCCTAATTACCAATTCATTGATGACAATTCTGGGTCTAGTTTCCACTTCTGGAGTGTAAAGTAGTTGGAGTAGAGGAGTAGAAAACTAAGTAGACTCAAAGGAGATATTTTAGGAACAAACGTTACCCAAATCTAAAGACTGAACCAGCAAATTGCATGATTTCACTGTTCCTTAGAGGAAGATTATGTTTAAAGAAGTAAGCCAGTGCTCAGTTCGGCAGCACATATACTAAAATTGGAACAATGCAGAGAAGATTAGTATGGCCTCTGAGCAAGGATGATACACAAATTCCTGAAGCGTTCCATATTTAAAAAAAAAAAAAGAAGCAAGCCAGTAGAAGGATAAATACTAGTTGATATCACTTCTATGTAGTATTTAGAATAACTGGATGAAGAAATGCAATAGTTTAAAGTACGGATACTGAAATTATCCTTGGTCCCACAATATTGGGGGAAAAAAGAAATACAGTGGAGTAGAGATAGAGAAGATAAATGAAAAATAGCAAGGGTTGGGGCCAGAGATATAGCATGAAGATAGAGTATTTGCCTTGCATGCAGAAGGATGGTGTTTCGAATCCTGGCATTCCATATGGTCCCCCTGGGTCAGCTGCATGCAAGGCAAATGCCTTACCCATTGTATTGTCTTTCTAACCCCATGTATATTTAATTCTTTCTAATACAATTTCTCTTGCTATTGGATAACAGACTTTATAGGCAAATAAATCAAGATAATTTCTAGAGCAAACTATAAGCGAGAACCAAACAAACCTACAGGGGTATATTGATTTGAGACTCAACTTTTGGGGGGATGTTGAGCCACACCCAGAGGTGCTCAGGACTTACTCCTGACTTGTACTCAGGGATCACTCCTGGCACAGCTTGGAGGACCATATGTGGTGCCAATTCTGGTCAGCCACTATCACCATACTATCTCTCTGGCCTTTAAATTTTAATATTTACTTTTGTCTTTTGTCATCAAAAATTCAAATACCTTCATTTTATCCTTTTGGAATTCTCTATTCACTCACATATTTTCTAAATAAAACTATTCCATTCACTGTCTTCTCCCAAAATTCTTTTCTGCAACATAGAGACAGGTAACTAAATCCAGGTGAGTGGTGGCTCCTTTTCAGTCTTAATCTCTCTGGACACACCCACACCCACACACACAGACTAATCACAAATGTCTATTCAATCACTGTCACTTTCCATAAAATTTCTTATTCAGGAGCCAGGAATGTGTTTGAGCTGTAGATAACATGCCTTATATGTGGAGGACCTGCGTTCAATCCCCAGCACTGCAAATAAACAAATGAAAATAAATAAAAATCATCATGCATTCCAGTATAGCTTTATTCAAGTTACGCCATTCATTTTATCCCCAGTACACTGACCTCACCATGTACTTCTTTTTTGTTTGTGTTTTGGGTCACCCCAGTAGTTCTCAGGAGGTACTCTTGGCTCTGCTTGGGGGACCATATGGGATGTCAGGATTTGAACCGAGATCCATCCTCTGTTGGCCACGTGCAAGGCAAACACCTTACCGCTGTGCTATCACTCTGGCCCCCCATGTACTTCTTTAGGAATTGCCTTCTCAACTAGAAATCTACTCCAAAGTAACAGCTACCCTATGGCAATTTCTGGCCTTCATGAATAGTTCAAAGGGATAATGAAACTGGGCTCCAGTAGGTTAAGAGAGTAAAATTTTGAGAAACTGCTTAGGTTTTTGTTTTGTTTTGTTGATTTTTGGGTCACACCTGGCAGCGCTCAGGGGTTATTCCTGGCTCTATGCTCAGAAATCACTCCTGGCAGACTCGGGGGACCATGCAAGGCAAATGTTCTACCTCCACGCTATCTCTCTGGCCTCGAAACTTCTTAGGTTTTATTTGATTCAGTTTGGTTTCCCAAATCATGCTCAAGATGTCCAAAAGAACCTGCTCAGTAATGCTCAGCTAATTGACTGATGGCTCAATATAAAGACCTGAGGATGCATGGTACAGCTCAAGCTCTGTGGGATTAGGGAACTGGCCTGGATCCAGGTCTACAACAGGCAAGACATAAACCTTAACCCATGTTCTGTCTTTCCCGGCCCCCTCTTAGATTTTTTATTTTGGGGACATGTGTCCAGTGCTGTTCAGGGCTGAATCCTGACTCTGATCTCAGGGACCTGATATGGAGTGCTGTGATCAAACCTGGTTCAGCAGCATACAAGGCAAGCACCCTACTCACTATACTCTATCTCTTACCCTTCTCTTAGAACTTTTTTTTTTTGGGGGGGGGCATACCTGGTGACACTCAAAGGTTACTCCTGGCTATGTGCACAGAAACTGCTCCTGGCTTGGGGGACCATATGAGATGTCGGGGGATCAACTCGAAATCCATCCTAGGTTAGCATGTGCAAGACAAACTCCCCACAGCTTGCGCCACCATGTCCTTAAATCAGTTTCAGTTCAGGAAAAAGTAAACTTCACTTGTAAACCACTGAACCTAAGCTTGTTTTTATTTTTTATTTTTTTATTTTTTATTTATTTTTTATTTTTTTTGGTTTTTGGGCCACACCCAGTGACGCTCAGGGGTTACTCCTGGCTATGCGCTCAGAAGTCGCTCCTGGCTTGGGGGACCATATGGGACGCCGGGGGATCGAACCGCGGTCCGTCTCCTAGGCTAGCGCAGGTAAGGCAGGCACCTTACCTCAAGCGCCACCGCCCGGCCCCATGATCTTTTTTTTTTTTTTTTTTTGGCAACTTTTTTTTTTTTTTTTTTTTGGTTTTTTGGGCCACACCCGGTAATGCTCAGGGGTTACTCCTGGCTATGTGCACAGAAGTTGCTCCTGGCTTGGGGACCATATGGGACACCGGGGGATCGAACCGCAGTCCGTCCAAGGCTAGCGCAGGCAAGGCAGGCACCTTACCTTTAGCGCCACCGCCCGGCCCCTTGTTTTTATTTTTTATTTTATTTATTTATTCTTTTTTTGGGGGGGGGTTTAGGGCCACACCCGGCGGTGCTCAGGGGTTACTTCTGGCTATCTGCTCAGAAATAGCCCCTGGCAGGCACGGAGACCATATGGAACACCGGGATTCGAACCAACCACCTTAGGTCCTGGGTCAGCTACTTGCAAGGCAAACACCTCTGTGCTATCTCTCCGGCCCCCTAAACTTGTTTTTAAATCACGTCTCATTGTTATTATTCTTATTCTTATCATTATTATTATTATTATTATTATTATTATTATTGGTTTTTGGGTCACACCAGGCAGTGCTCAGGGGTTACTCCTGGCTCCACGCTCAGAAATTGCTCCTGGCAGGCTCAGGGGACCATATGGAATGCCGGGATTCGAACCAATGACCTTTTGAATGAAAAGCAAACGCCTTACCTCCATGCTATATCTCCGGTCCACGTCTCATTATTTTAAGGATACTATTGTTAAAGAGGACATAAGGAGGGGGGGGACCAAATCGGGAAAAAACCATGACGGAGGGGCAAGATAGTGAAGCAGCAAATTAGGGAGAGGGGAAAATAAGGGGTAAATGAAGAGAGGCTTTAGGTAATTCAAGCCTGCAATACATGATTTGATCATACATGATCAAATTGGTTAGTTACATAAATCTGTAAAATAGCACTGCTTGTTGTTGCACAAAAAAAAAAAAAGAAAAAAAAAGAATGCAGATCACAATCCAATACTTGACACACAGAAGGGAACCTAAATATGGTGGGCCCAACAATCAATACACTTAAAAAAGTTGAGATTTGAGCTGGAGCAGTGGCACAGTGGTAGGCGATTTGCCCTGCATGTGGCTGACCTAGGACGAACAGTGGTTCAATCCCCCAGCGTCCCATATGGTCCCCCAAGCCAGGAGCGATTTCTGAGTGCATAGCCAGGAGTAACCCCTGAGTGTCACCGGGTATGGCCCAAAAAACAAAAACAAAAAAATGTTGAGATTTAACTTTTTCCTCTAAGTAATTTTCCACAAATGTGATTTTTCCCACTTAGATAATATTCTGTTCTCAAGGCTAGGTAGTAGCTTTCATAGTAATGTTCTATTATCTCACTTCTTTTGGACTTCCCAAGCAATGCACAAGGCCTTGGGTTTCCTTGTGAGTGATTTTCAGCCAGTGGGGCTCCCAATTCAATGCAAGGACCTGAGGATGTAGCACTGCTTGTGCCCTGTAGTGTTGGGATCAAATCAAGTGTCCATGGATGTGGTGCTATTTGATCATATGTGATGGGGATCACCTAGACCCGCGATGGCGAACCTATGGCACGCGTGCCAGTTGTGGCACGCGAAGGCCTTGCAGCTGGCACGCGGGAAGGTCCGCAATTAAGATATGCGGGAAGGCGGGAGGCAAGTGTGCCGATGTCTGCTTTGCAGCTTACCTGGCAACAGGGCCCGACTGGCTATTGGGAGGACCAGGCATTGTGCGGCAGTTTGGGCACTCGGCCGCAAAAAGGTTAGCCATCACTGAGTCCTAGACCCACTACATGGTACTGGGGCCTGCCATGTAAGACATGTCTCTAGCCCCATACTGTCATTTCTGAAACATGCAACCAGATCTTTCTTCAAAGAACAGTATTTTTGGTGTGTGTGTGTCCTTCATATAAAGTTCTCTCTCAGCCCATAGTAGATGTTTCTTCAAAGAATGGTATTTTGGAGAGATAGCACAGTGGCGTTTGCCTTGCAAGCAGGCGATCCAGGACCAAAGGTGGTTGGTTCCAATCCCGGTGTCCCATATGGTTCCCCCGTGCCTGCCAGGAGCTATTTCTGAGCAGACAGCCAGGAGTAACCCCTGAGCAACGCCGGGTGTGGCCCCAAAACAAACAAACAAACAAAAAGAATGGTATTTTTGGTGTGTGTCCTTCATGTAAAGCTGTGTGTGTGTGTGTGTGTGTGCACGCGTGTGTGTGTCCTTCATGTAAAGCTCTCCCTCAGCTCATTGTAAGTAACTGTGTACATCAAAATGAGTTATAACTATTTTAAAAGGGACTGGGGAGTCAGTATAGTCGGTAGGATCCTTGCCTAGTACATAGCCACCCTGGGTTTGATCCCCAGTATACCATATGCTGGAGTGATCCCTGCCAGGAATATTTGAATTCTAAGTAGTGGCAAGTGTAGTAACAAGTTGTATCATGAAAAAAAAAATGTTGGGGGTTAGGGGAGCCCTACACTCAGCAGTGCTTAGGGCTTATTCCTGGCAGGGCTGGGAAACCATATGGGGTGCCAAAGATGGATCTTGGGTCAACCGTGTGCAATGCAAGTGTCCTACACTATCCAGTAGCTTCGAACCAACCAAAAAGTAAATTTTTTTTGTTAGCTTCAGGTTTTTTATTTATTTATTTATTTTATTTTGGTTTTTGGTTTTTGGGTCACACCCGGTGGTGCTCAGGGGTTACTCCTGGCTGTCTGCTCAGAAGTAGCTCCTGGCAGGCACAGGGGACCATATGGGACACCGGGATTTGAACCAATCACCTTTGGTCCTGGATTGGCTGCTTGCAAGGCAAACACCTCTGTGCTATCTCTCCGGGCCCAGCTTCAGGTTTTTACTGTATTATTTCAGAGGGTACTGAAATCAGAGTGAAAATAGCCAATTCAAGTGTTCATATCCTGGTAGTGTGATTACAGACCTTCACTGGGGAAGTTTTTTCCTCCTTTCTTCTTCATTGTTCTGGGCTCCTAACTCATGCCAACTTTGGCTATCATGAACAAAAGTCAGTTTTTCAATAAGCATGTTCACAAAGGAACATGCTGCTGAGAAGGAACTAAAAGAATTTGCAAAGGCTACTGACTTTTATAAAAATATATTCTACTTGCAGATTACCAAATTCTGACAAGAACGTGTTTGAAAATGGGACAGGCAGAGCCAAAACAAGTAAAGCTTGTAAGATTTTAAATTCTCGGGCCCGGAGAGATAGCACAGAGGTGTTTGCCTTGCAAGCAGCCAATCCAGGACCAAAGGTGATAGGTTCGAATCCCGGTGTCCCATATGGTCCCCCTTGCCTGCCAGGAGCTACTTCTGAGCAGACAGCCAGGAGTAACCCCTGAGCACCGCCGGGTGTGACCCAAAAACCAAAAAAAAAAAAAAAAAAAAAAAAAAAGAAAAAGATTTTAAATTCTCTTAGAAGCACAGGCCAGGGCTGGAGACAGTAGAAGTAGGGCACTTGCCTTGTATGTGGCTGACCTGGGTTTGATCCCCAGTATCCTACATTGTTCCCCAAGCCTCACTTTACTGAACAGAGTCAAGAGTAACTCCTGAGCATAGCTGGATGTGACTCTAAAATAAAAAAACAAAAAACTGAAACATGGACCACTCAACTTCTTGACCTCAAATTTCCTAGAGAAACCACCCACCAATTTCTTTCACAGTAAAAATAAGTCCAATTACAGGATATTGGAAAAGAAAATCAGGAAGCAGACCCACCTAGACTTTTAGGAGACCAGAGGAAGATTATGATTAGCAGCATTCATGTCAGTGACCTATTAATGTGTGGAAGTAAGGAACATTTAAAGGAGCAGAAATTTGTTTTTGGTTGGTTTTTTGGGTTTTTTTTTTTTTTTTTTTTTTTGGTGGTCTTTGGGCCACACGGAGGTGCTCAGGGCTCTGTACTCAGAGATCATTTAAATGATGGGGCTTGTACTCTGTAGTGCTATGGAGCAACTCAAAATGGCAGTGCTGGGGACACAACACAACAGGGTCAGCAGATTCAAAAAGCTTAGCTGTAGCATGAAATAATTAACGATGGAGCTGGATGGTGAAGGATGGAGGCCTTTGTGCTTAGGCCCCAGCCACGTGGCTTCATCCCCCATCCAGCCGGCGGGTCCCAGGCCCAGGTGAAAAGCGAAATCACTCACTCACAGGCAGGCATCAGGAAGCAACAACTTTATTCATGCCCTATCCACCACATGTGTGTGGCCTACTCATAACCTTTCAAGCACAGCAATACTTTGCTAGCCCTGCATCTTATCTCCTGTTAGCCATCTTCCCTTTGGGCTCCATGCTGGTCAAAAACCAGAACACAGAGGCCCAAAAGCCAGAGCACCCAGCAGGCCCAGCAGCGCAGAAAAGGGGCCGAATCCCCTTGGTCCAAGGCTTATCTAACTTTTCCAAGACCCCTCCCAGGAATGGGCGGGGTCTTGCAGGTAAGGTAACACCTAATATTCAGTTCCCAAGACCCCTCCCAGAAATGGGTGGGTCTCAGGTATCTACACCAAATCCAGGGTTTCAGATAGGTACACCAACACTTAGCTGCAAGGATCACATGTGACTCAAGTGAAGCAATCAGGATTTGAACTCATGACCTTGTGCTTGTAAAGCTGCACTCAGGGCCTGGATTATTGTGGGGTCAATTAGGGGTAATTTTTTACACACTTTATTGAACTTCAATTTCTTTTTTTTGTTTGTTTTTGTTTTCTCTTTTTGGTTTTTGGGGTCACACCCGGCAGCACTCAGGGGTTTCTCCTGGCTCTACGCTCAGAAATCGCTCCTGGCAGGCTCGGGAGATAATATGGGATGCCGCGATTTGAACCACTGTCCTTCATGCAAGGCAAACGCCCTACCTCCATGCTATCTCTCAGGCCCCGAGCTTCAATTTCCTTTTGCAAATAATAACTGTAGGCCAGCATGGGGTTTGGCAGGCCTCTGCCATGCCAAAGGTCTTTTTTTTTTTTTTTTTTTTTGGTTTTTGGGCCACACCCGGCGGTGCTCAGGGTTACTCCTGGCTGTCTGCTCAGAAATAGCTCCTGGCAGGCACGGGGGACCATATGGGACACCGGGATTTGAACCAACCACCTTTGGTCCTGGATCGGCTGCTTGCAAGGCAAATGCCGCTGTGCTATCTCTCCGGGCCCATGCCAAAGGTCTTTTTAATCAGGCCTAGGAGGGGTGCGGGACTTGGGTCACCCCAGTACCCCTCTACCTCCTTCCTTCAGAACTCCAGGGCTCCCCCTGGGCAGCATGCCTGGCAAGCTATTGAGGTGGGTCCCGACGAGGAACTTAAGGGTTAGCCTAGGCTTTCCCAATTTCCCACCCAGCTCCAGAGGGAGGGTTTGGGTGCGGGTAGCACCCCTTTACCTCCTTCCTCCGGAACTCCAGGGCTCCCCCTGGGCAACATGCCTGGACAAGCCATTGAGGTGGGTTCCAATGAGGAGCTTAAGGGTTACCCTAGGCTTTCCCCATCTCCCACCCAGCTCTGGAGGGAGGGTTTGGGTGGGGGCCTTGAACTTCCGGCCTTCCAGTTCTTGAAGGATCTCTTTCCTTCCTGGGAGCCGGGAGTTTCTGCCAGCATGGGGAATGGCAGCACCAGAGGTTCGAGCTTCAAGAAGTCCCAAGCATGTTTCCTTACTAACCCTGTCCATTGTGCGCCCCCACGCAGAACATATAGACAAATATTTGGATATCATTGTGCTTAATTTGTTATATTCAGAACGCCACCCAGAAGCTCATTTTATTCCTTTACTCTGTCACTCCCATCTCCTATTACCCCACATTTGACCTTTTTTTTTTTTTTTTTTTTTGACTAATGATTTTTATTTTGACTAAGGTAAATTGCATATCTTTCACAGTAATGTTTTGGGGGAGTCTGAAGCTTCAGCAGGCAACACGGGGATGACATGGCTTCATGTAGTAGGCATCCTGGCTAAGCTTAGGGTAAGATGCAGTCTCAGCTGCCCCCCTTCTCTCTCCTTCCTCCTGGTCCTCAGAGTTACCCTTGGCCGCCTGCTCAGGGTCCCAGCAAGTGGGTTCTGGCGAGGAGCAGTTTAAAGGAGACCCCAGGCTTCCCCATTCCTGCAGGAGTCGGGGAGGGGACTGGTGAACTTCCAGCTTCCAGCAATTAGGAAGCAAACGCCTCTCTGGGAGTTGGAAGATTCAGCAGGCAACACGGGAAGGACATGGCTCCATGAGCTCTTCAACTGGCCAAATCACAGACCAAAGTGGTGTCTCGGAAACAACACCCTTCCTCTTGACTATTTCTAAAACACAAAAGGGACATGTGTATCTCCTTTGTATACCTCAGATGTATTCCCTTAATATCTATAACTCTTTTCGAATATCTTCTTATATAGTGACACTTTTGCTCACTGGTTTTTTTTTTATTTGATTGTTCGCTTTTCCCCCATCTCAATGTTTTATAAGCAATAATGGTAGAAGAGTATCTCTGTATAGAATTCATGTTTGAACCAAGTTACAGGAAATGTTGGACTTTATCCGTCGGCCCCCAGATGCAGCAATATCTTGTGGCAATGTTTCTCTTTTGCATAGGCACATTAAAATGGGGAAATAATACATATGCAAACAAGTTCGTATCTAATAGAGATGGGAACACAAACCCTGAACATTGGCATAATTACCTCAGAAGAATGGGCAATGTCCATACACTCCTGAACAATGGATAAACAACCACAATTGTCTATAACATTACCAGGATCCAAACCTCTACAGGGAAGACCTACCACTGCTCTGGCATTGACTTACTCCAAAGAGTGCTCTCAGCAACAGCCTGCTTGCAGGACAGATCGCTCTGCATCTAAAAGTGTACTGAAACACTGATGCTCCACATCAGCCTGACTTCGATGAAAGAAATGCATAGAATCCAGAATCTTTAAATATAGGAACCTGATATTAACAACAGCTTAAGTGTGAAAAAGTTTTACTGGGACCATGGAGAATGACTCCAATTGGACAGACTGGTATGCCTGGAGCCCAAAGTCAGTCTCATGCTAATAAACTTCTGGGGTGAGGCCTTCTTGTAATCAGGCCAAGGATTTCTTTTTTCCGTTTTCCCCATATTTTTCTGCGTCTATGCAAACAACGGCAATTGCCACTGTCCCACCTTTATTATTATTTTTTAACCCTTATCCTTTAAGAAAAAAAAAACAATTTACTGAACTTAAAAACAAATAACTTTAGTAGAATGCCTGCTCGAATACAGGCAGGGCATGGGAAAGGTGGGGAAGGGCATTGGGAGGGGGGAATGTTACACTGGTGAAGGGGGTGTTCTGTTTGTGACTGTAACCCAACTATAATCATGTTACTTAAATAAAAATATATTAAAAAACAAAAAGCAAGGGCCGGGCGGTGGCGCTGGAGGTAAGGTGCCTGCCTTGCCTGCGCTAGCCTAGGATGGACCGCGGTTCGATCCCCCGGCGTCCCATATGGTCCCCCAAGCCAGGAGTGACTTCTGAGCGCATAGCCAGGAGTGACCCCTGAGCGTCAAATGGGTGTGGCCCAAAAACCAAAAAAAAAAAAAAAAAAAAAAAAAAAACAAAAAGCAAGGGGCCGGTGAGGTGGCGCTAGAGGTAAGGTGTCTGCCTTGCAAGCGCTAGCCAAGGAAAGACTGTGGTTCGATCCCCCAGCGTCCCATACGGTCCCCCCAAGCCAGGGGCAATTTCTGAGCGCTTAGCCAGGAGTAACCCTTGAGCATCAAATGGGTATGGCCTCAAAAAAAAAACCTAATCAATCAATTAATAAAGTTTAAAAAAAACAAAGCAAAACAACAACATACAAACCTGACTTACTCAAACTATCCAAGGAAATGCAAGACCAATGTTCATATTAGTGACTAGTGTTTGTGACTTTGTCAGTCATTGTCAGGATGTAATTTTCTCTACATTGTAAGGCAAATTTTACAGAATTTAATGTTATCGGTAAATAATATCGTTCTAAAGTTTTTGTTTTATTAGTTGTATTACTTGTATCCTCTCGACCTATGTGGATACTTGCATACAGAATATTCTCAATAAAAACTTATTGAAACTAAAGAAAAATAATAACTGTATTTGCAAAAAGCATATAGTGACTGTGTAGTGACTTGACTATACAACTTGACACACTTAAAGACAGTGGTTCAAATCCTGACATTCCATATTGTTCCCCAAGCATGAGAGGAGCGATTTCTGAGCATAGAGCCAAGAGTAACCCTTGAGTGCTGCCGGGTATGACCCCAAAACCAAAAATAAATAAATAAAGTGAAATCATTTAGTTTAAATTACCACGTTACAAAGGTTTCCTACCATTCTGGAGCTAAATAAGGTCTATAAGATCAACACATTTCAGAGATCTATAAAAGGATGGACCTCGAGGGGCTAGAGTGATAGCACAGCAGTAGGGTATTTCCCTTGCATGTGACTGACTTGGGCTCAATCCATGGTATCCCAATGTGTCCCCAGAGCCTGCCAGGAGTAATTTCTGAGCACAGAGTAACTCTGAGCGCCACTGGCCACAGCCTCAAAACAAAAGTATGACCCTTAAACATTATTATCTCTTCAATTACAATTCATTTTACTACTATAATACATGTTAATTCTAATTATAACAAGTAAGGAACTTGTCTTACACACAGCCAGCACAGGTTCAATCTTTGGAACTACATATTGTCTCTGAGAACTGAGTGAGCTCTGAGCATAGAGCCAGGAATAAGCATTGACCACCAGGTGTGGCTTCCCCCCAACAAATAAAACAGAAACAAAATAAAGGTAACTGATAACAACTTTATATTCAAACACTTAAAAATTTCCTAAAATCTGTTTCTATTCACAATAAATGTGTTCTCTTAAAAGCTCTTTGGGAAGAAAAAAGTGATACAGAAGACACATCAATATCCAAGTAATTTAAAACAAAAAGGTAGCTTTAATGCAGTAACAACATTAATCTGAGGATAAATAAATCCACAACAGACTTTAAAGTTTGAATTTTTTCCTTTCTTTGCAGAGAGAATGGTTTTCTGACAGCACAAAGACTGAAGATGTCAAAACAAAACAATGTCTTAATGTCCAGATGAAACAGACTTGGTGCTCCCTGCAGTCCTCCTAACACTTGCCACTGGCCAAAGTGATCATTTCTCTGTTGACCTCCAGATGGATGCGAGTTTCATGAGTAACTGGATGGTTTGTTTCCTGAATCATCTTCTTGTGATCCCATGCTCTGTAAATGAGGAAGTCAAAATTTTTGTTTGCCCTTATCAATGGGGTTCTTGACAAATAAGAAATTCCGTCCCTCCCAGAAGAAGGTCACAGAGGCAATTCTAGGAACTATAGTGTGCATCAATAAAAGTATATTTAGGTAAATAATTTTAAAATGCTCTCAATGAATCTCTCTCTGAACTAAGTGGTTTTGAAGAATTTTTGGCAATTAAGCGTTTAAAATGAAATCAAGTCTATGTTCCTCACTTGGGAACAAATCTCCTTTATCCAGTCCACATATTAATGAGGAAAATTCTGAATACCTTTTGCACAAACTGAGGATTCACCGTGATCTCCTGGTCCATGACCTTCAGTCGCTCATCCAGCTCTATACATTTCAGCATCTGTGTGACAGACATGTTTGATGAGGCAAAGAAGCCGGTGTGGGTCAATAACATCTTTCTTTAAAAAAAAAAAAGTGTGAATGGGATCACACTCATGTGAACCTGGCAATACCGGGAGTGGGGGAGGGAGCATGCAGTATTAGGGATGGAACCTAGTGTCATTCCTATGTAAGGTATGGGTTCTATCACCTGAGCCACACTCCAACTCTTTTAAAGCTTTACTATTAAAATATTATTAAAATGCTTGGAGCCGAAGCAATAGTACAGCAGGTAAGGCTCTTGCCTTGCATGCAGTTGTACTGCTTTCAATATCTGGCATCACACTTTCCAAGCCTTGCCAGGATTGATCTCTGAGTGCAGAGACAAAAACTGGATCTCTGGGTCCAGTTTGCCTTAAACTTTGAATTACAAAAAAGGGACTGTGGAGGTATATATCATGTTACTAAGCGTTGTACCTATTTTTTGAGATTTAATGTTATTTTCAACACACTTCACTAAAGAAGAAACACAAACATCCCAGCTTATACCCAGAACCCTGAGTGGTAGTCAGAACAGAAATCATAAGTGGCCTTGGTAACCAATGCAACCTTCAACTACTGTACAACAGGATGGCATTCCTTCTGTTCTTCCCTACTATTACCTCATGTCCCACCACCTATTTTGTGAGTGTGTGGTTTTTGGGTCACACCCGGCAGCGCTCAGGGGACCATATGGGATGCCGGGATTCAAACCACTGTCCTTCTGCATGCAAGGCAAATGTCCTACCTCCATGCTATCTCTCCGGCCCCTACTCACAGGAACTTTGAGCACAACTTTTTTGTTTTTTGTTTTTTTTTTGGGGGGGGGGGGGCACACTTAGGAGGAAATGAGTAAAAAATCAAGAAAAAGTTAGCACAAATTGTGCTACCTAACAGGATTCCTGAGGAGGTTTGCTAAACTATGTTGCCAGCCTTGTTCCTGCTGACCTTTCAAACATGAGTTAAGAGCTAGGTTTAACTTTATGTTTAGTAAAAACATTGGGTAATTGTAAATGTTTTAATGGTAAATGCCTTCATGTTGCACATTTCTTTCCGCAGGCCCACCCCCCTGCCTCTTTGTGGCTTGGTATATAAGCTCTGTGAACTTTGTAATAAACGACTCTTGATCAGATTCTTGACTTGAGTCCTGTCTGTCCCCCTCCCCAATTCTTTTACAGGTTAAGTCCTCTTCGTGACCCACGAATAACTGGCGACCCCCGTCCCTGCGGGCAGGTTTGGGTGGTCGCAAAAGCCCATCAAATCTTTTAGGAATTAAGTAGGTTTTAGAGAGAAAAACTTGTTTATAACTACAAATGAGTTTGTTTGGGTGGGAGGAGAAAGAAAAGCAGATATTCTGTATCACATCGATAATATTCTGGGATAATTCCAACTGGTGTTTAGAGGACTTGATGGTACTTTTTTTTTTTTTTTTTGGCCACATTCAGTGGTCCTTGGGGTACCATGCAGGGTGAGATCAAATCCAGGTCTCTCACATGCCAAGTATGTGTTCAGCCCACTGAGCTATTTCTCTAAAGTGACGTTCCCACCCTAACTATATATTTTTTTGTTTGTTTTTCTTTTGGGGCCACACCTGGTGGTGCCTCAATCAGGGGTTACTCTTGGTTCTGCTCTCAGAAATCGCTCCTGGCAGGCACAGGGGGCCCTATGGGATGCCAGGATTTAAAACACCATCTGTCTTGAATCGGCTGTGTGCAAGGCAAACACCCTAATGCCGTGCTATCTCTCCAGCTTCCCTAACTATGTTTTTAAAATCAACTTTTAGGAAAAAAAATTTTATAAATTGGGAATTATCTATATCGTTAATAAAAGGATCCTAGAGCATAGGGTCAATGTTTCAAATATAACATTAAAAATACTAGCTGAGGGCCCGGAGAGAAGCACAGCGATGTTTGCCTTGCAAGCAGCCGATCCAGGACCAAAGGTGGTTGGTTCGATTCCCGGTGTCCCATATGGTCCCCCGTGCCTGCCAGGAGCTACTTCTGAGCAGACAGCCAGGAGTAACCCCTGAGCACTGCCGGGTTTGACCCAAAAACCAAAAACCAAAAAAAGAAAAAACAAAAAACTAACTGAGCAGTGTTACAGCTCTTTTAGAATTTGTCCAGCAGGCCTTCTGGTCTCCACCAAAAGCCCCCTCCCTACCCAAAAAAAAAAACTAGCTGAGGGGGAGGAAAGAAAAATTAAATCTGGTACTCTTACTTACCTCCTGATCAATGTTATGAAGCATGGCTGGGTTATTATATTTCTCGGGGTTATCATGAAAACTGACCATACCGTCCTTCTGATTAATACTTGCAAAAATTTCACCATCTTCTATCTATAGGGGAAAAAAAGGAAATCAGTTTAGACTCCTAAAGTATGTGAAGATAAAGTGATTTTTAAAAAAAAGCACATAAATGAAAATGTAAAAAAATACTATGCCGGGCCCGGAGAGATAGCACAGCGGTGTTTGCCTTGCAAGCAGCCGATCCAGGACCAAAGGTGGTTGGTTCGAATCCCGGTGTCCCATATGGTCCCCATAGCCTGCCAGGAGCTATTTCTGAGCAGACAGCCAGGAGTAACCCCTGAGCACCGCCGTGTGTGACCCAAAAACCAAAAAAAAAAAAAAAAATACTATGCCTTCAATGTCTAAGGAGTCACATAAATTTCATGGCTTTCGATTGCTTTGTGTACTGCTCAGAAATGTCACAATGTACTACAATCTGGGGACTTGTGGACAAAGTAATTGTACATGGGTTCTGTTTTATTTTTCTTAATGTTCTTTGATTGTAAGTCCAAAATTTAGGCGTCAGCAAGGGGATTTCTTCTGAGAACTCTGCTTATGGGTGATTGTCCTTCCACTGTAACTTTACCTTGTTCTCTTTCTTTGCATCATTGTTCTCATAATTAAAAATAAAAAATTAAAAAAAAAAAAAGCACACAAGGGCCGGGGAGACTGCATGGAGGTGAGGCATTTGGCTTGCATGTAGAAGGACGGTGGTTCGAATTCCAGCATCCCATGTGGTCCCCCAAGCCTGCCAGGAGCGATTTCTGAGTGTAGAGCCAGGAAGAACCCCTGAGCGCTGCCGGGTGTGACCCAAAAACCAAACACCAAAAAAAAAAAGGCACAGAAAATAACAAATACACTTAGTTATTTTTAAGCACTAGTTGGACATTTATATATTACACAGCTACTATGGGCCAGGCAAAATTACAGATGGGGGAGCAACACATACACAAGTCATTTTATTTTTTTCTTTTTTAATTTTCATTTATTTGGTTTTTGGGTCACACCTGACAGTGCTAGGGTTTGAGGTTGCTCCTAGCTCTGCATTCAGGAATAAATAATGGTGGTTCTTTGGGGCCCCTCTGGGATGCTGGGGATCAAACATGAGTTGGTCATATGAGTCCTTCTTGCTGTGCGATCTCTTCAGCCGCTGCATTATTTTTTTTTTTTTAACTTAACATTACAGATTCACCTTTAGAAGTATAATCCAGTGACATTTTATACATTTGTAGTATTGTGCAGTCCTCAATTCTTTTGGATTCCAGACATTTTCAACAACCCAAAATAAAATCCCATAACTGTCAAACAGCAGTTATCCCCCATTCTTCCAGTCTTTGGCAAACAACCAATCACCTGTTCAATAAACTTGCCTATACTAGATACTTACTATAAATAATACCACACATTATTAAAACTTTTGGATCACTCCAGAGATGCTCAGGTGTCATTCTTGGCTCTGCATCAGGAATCACTTCTATTGGTGCTTGGGGGATCATATGAGATGCTGGTGATAGAACCAGGCAAGGCAATCACCTTACCTGCTGTGCTATCTCACCAGCTCCACTAGGTATTCTTTTGTGTTTTGCTTTTTTATTAGCATATTTTCAAAGTGCACTTGTACATGGTTTGTTTGCTTGTTTTTTGTGAAGTAACTTATTTAGAAAGGTGTGAAAGACAAGTGTGTATTCCGAAGAGAAGACAGGCTTTCAGGAATGGAAATAGGCAAGCAAAACAAGGTAAAGACAAACAAGTAGTTACTTCTGGTTCTGTACTCAGGAACTGGTTCTGGCAGAGTTCAGGGAAACCATATGAGATGCTGGGAACAGAACCTGGATCAGCCTTGTTCAAGGCAAGGCAAGGCAAGTGCCCTACTCACTCAGCTATCTCTCTAGCCCCAATTATTGTTACTTCTAACAAATTGCTCTCGAGGGTAATGACAATTAGTTCATTTGTTAAAACAGAACTAAACTGCTGTACTACTTTCTAGCCTTGGGTGGACAGATGCTATTTAATGAAAGAGCAACCAACCCGACATGTAATCAGTCATAATTCTCTAATGAGGCAACTTACACTAAGCAGACTCATTTTATTTATTTTTGGCCCACACCTGGCAGTATTCAGTGTTTACGTCTAGCTTTGCACTCAGGGATCACTCCTGGCAGGTCTCAGGGAGCCATATTGGTGCCGGGGAGTGAACCTGGGTCAGCTATGTCCAAGGCAAGTACCTTATCTGCTATACTATTATTCCAACCCAAAAGCAGCCTCAATTTAAAAAAATGGATATACACAAATGTCTATCTAGTCAGAAATAGAAAGAAATACTAGTATAGTGGAATAGAAAAGAAAGGAAGGAAGAGGCAGAGAGTGGGCAGTAAATACAAAATAGAAAAAATGAGTAATTAAATTATAAAAAGAAAAGACAGAGAACCTTAAATGCATATTGTAAAGTAGAAAAAATATATCTGAAAATATTATATTCCATAAGATTCCAACTCTACTACATTCTGCAAAAACTATAAAGAAGTAAAATTTTGTGAACTGCTCAATATGAAATTTGGTGTGAAAGAATCCCTCAGTTTAATGCTTATGTTTGAAACAAGTCATGGGTATTGTTGGAAATGTTCTTACGCCCCCATATATCTGATAGCACCACGTGGCTTTATTTCTTGTTTGCTTAGGCACACTAAAATGGGAAAATACTATACATACCAATAAGTTCTTATCTAATAGAGATGGGAACACACAAATCTTGTAGTGCAATGAGACCTTACACCCTGAACATTGACATAAAGATCTGGTACAGACCTCAGAAGAATGGGCATTCTCCATTCACCCCTGATCTAGAGAAGACATCTACAAAACATCCAAGGTTGTCTATAACATCACCTGGAGGCATTCCTCTACCAGGAAAGACCCTACAGCTGCTCTGACATCGATCTACTCAAAAAAGACTTCCCTTAACACTAAGAAGACTTAACCAAAAAAATGACCTGCTTACTGGACAGAGCTTGCTGTATTGCCCCTTAATTGTGAGGTTTGTCTATAACATCACCTGGAAGCAATCCTCTACCACGGAAGACCCTACCACTGCTCAGACATCGTCCTGCTGAAAAGAGACTTCCCTTACCAATGAGAAGACTTAACAACGACCTGCTTACAGGACAGGGCTTCCTGCATTGCCCTTTCATGGTGAGGTGAAACGAGAAGACATTCCACATCATGACTTCAATTTAGGATATGCAGATTCCAGAATCTTTAATACAGAAACATGATACCAACAACAGAGACTGTGTGAAAAGTGTGTTGGCTCTACAGACAATGTCTTGGATCAGACGATAACTTGCCTGAGGCCTAGAGTTGGTATTATGCCAGGAAACTTCAGGGGTAGGATCTCTTTGTATTTAGGCCAAGGTTATTCCTTTCCATGCCTCTCATATTTTGGTGGGCCTATGCAAACAACAATTGCCACTCTAACACCGTTTATACTGTGCTCCTTTGACTCTAATCCTTAAAATGCACCCACTTAAAATTTGAGGTTAACTTAAGAGAATATGCATGTACATGGAAATGTGAAAAATACTATGCCTCAAATGTTTAAGGAGTTACATAAGTTTTATGGCTTTATATTGCCTTGTGTGCTGTTAAGAAATATTATAATGTGCTACAATCTGGGGACTTGAGGGACAAAGTAATTGTACATGGATTCTGTTTTATTTATCTTAACGTTCTTTGGCTGAAAGTTCAAAGTTAAGATATCAGCAAGGGGACTTCTTCTGAGAATTATGTTATGGCTGATTGTCCTTCCACTGTAACTTTACCTTGTCCTCTTTCTTTGCATCTTTTGTTCTCATAATTCAAAATAAAAAAATTAAAAAAAAAAAAAAAAGAAGTAAAATTATGGAGCCAGAAAAAGGATCAGTAGTCGCAAGGGTGGTCGAGATAAAAAGGCAGAGCAGAGCACAGAGGGTTTGAGGGCAATGAAGACTATATACTATTACGGCGGCTACATGCCATAATACAGTTGTCCAAATTCAGAGAATACTAAGCACCAAGAGTGAATCCTAATGCAAACTATGGACTTTTGTGTATTAGTAACTCCTTAATGTAGGCTATTCAATTTTAACAAATATACATACCACCATGACCAAAAAAAAAAAACAAAAAGCAAAAATGAGAGATGCTCAGAATGTGGAAGCTATGCATACAGAGCAGGGTTGTTGTTTGTTTTTTTTTTTTGGGCCACACCTGTTTGATGCTCAGGGGTTACTCCTGGCTAAGCGCTCAGAAATTGCCCCTGGCTTGGGGGGATCATATGGGACACTGGAGGATCAAACCACAGTCCTTCCTTGGCTAGCGCTTGTAAGGCAGGCACCTTACCTCTAGTGCTACCTCAGCAGCCCCATTTTTTTTTTTGTTTGTTTGTTTTTTTTGTTTTTGTTTGGTTTTTGGGCCACACCTGGCGGTGCTCAGGGATTACTCCTGGCTGTCTGCTCAGAAATAGCTCCTGGCAGGCACGGGGGACCATATGGGACACCGAGATTCAAACCAACCACCTTTGGTCCTGGATCGGCTGCTTGCAAGGCAATCGCCTCTGTGCTATCTCTCCGGGCCCTGTTTGTTTATTTTTTTTTATATAAGAAATAGCTTTATCTCCCCTTATTCTGCAATGAGCTTCAATCTTTTTCCAAAAAATGATGTATCATTACAAAACAAAGAAATAAAAAAATATTCCCACTTTCATGTAATTTATACTCTAAAATAGAATTTCCTTTTTTCTTTTTCTTTTTCTTTTTTGTAGTTTTTGGGTCACACCCGGCAGTGCTCAGGGGTTATTCCTGGCTCCATGCTCAGAAATTGCTCCTGGCAGCCACGGGGGACCATATGGAACGCTGGGATTCGAACTGATGACCTTCTGCATGAAAGGCAAACGCCTTACCTCCATGCTATCTCTCCGGCCCCCCTTTTTTCTTTTTCTCAACAACAACAAAAAAAATCCCTTTTCTTCCCTTTGCTGTTGCAATGATCAAGGGGTCATATACTTTTTTTTGTTTTTTGTTTTTTTGGGGGGGCCACAACCATTGACACTTAGGGGCTACTCCTGGCTATGTGCTCAGAAATCGCTCCTGGCTTGGGGGACCATCTGGGATGCCAGGGATCTAACTGCATTCCCTCTTAGGCTAGCGCATGCAAGGCAGACGCCCTACCACTTGCATCACCACTCTGGCCCCTGATCTACTTGGTTGTAGTTTTCCACATTTACTTAGCTACTCACACACTTTGGTGTGATGCTGAGAATCCCAAATGGCAGTGGGATTATTTCTGGCATGTATGGTAATGCCATGGATCAAACTCACAGCTTCACTCATGCAAGGCAAGAGCTTTACTACTGAGCTAACTCCTAACCTCTACACGTACATATGATTAGAATACCAACAAACTGTAAGGATACAGACCAACATAACCACACACAGATTGACTTAGGATGGTTCCTCCCTTTTTCCTATTTTTCATGATAAATTTCAGTTATTGGTATTCCATTTTGTAATCACCTACATTCCAATTTGGAGAGTGTGATTCCTCTTTAACTTCGTGGGACTCTACTCTGTAGAGGGACATGTTTTCTTTCCTCCTTGCAATAAAGTTGATTTATTTCACTAATGAAATCTTTCTTTTTTTTTTTTTTTTTTTTTGGTTTTTGGGCCACACCCGGTAACGCTCAGGGGTTACTCCTGGCTATGTGCTCAGAAGTTGCTCCTGGCTTGTGGGACCATATGGGACACCGGGGGATCGAACCGCGGTCCGTCCAAGGCTAGCGCAGGCAAGGCAGGCACCTTACCTTTAGCGCCACCGCCCGGCCCCTAATGAAATCTTTTTACTGTCACAAGGACAAAAATCTTTGAACAAAAAACACTTACCATATGTAGAACATATTTTTCTGCCTCCTGAGGCCCAGATAACTGCACTCGGCTTGCCATATCTTGTAATGATAGTGTTAAGAAGGTCTGAAATTTAGAAGAGAGTTCATCATAGCTTTAAACAACTGAGGTTGTATGTGGCCAGCTTGAGATCAAATCCCCGGATCTACATATGATCCCCCAAGTACTGCTAGGGGTCATTCCTAAACACACAGAAACAAGCAAGAAAGGAAGTTTTATTTTAAGTGTACAGTTATTTTCCATTAGTAAACAAAATACTTTTATATTAGTAATGATGACTTTGACAGACAAATCCAGTGGTTCTGGTCACCAGTTTCCTATAGGTATGAAATGACTCAGATGCAAGATTATGAAATTTTAGGACTGGACAAATGGTACAGGCCTCTGGCCTTGTACGTGGTCAACCCAGGTTTGATCCCCACCATCCTATATGGCCCTGCAAGCTCTGCCAGGAGTAATTCCTGGGTGTAGAGTCAGGAATAACTCCTGAATATCACTGGGTGTAACACAAAAACAAAAATTCAATTTTGCTGTTTAAAATAAAAAAAAATTGAAACCAACTCAATATAATGATTTTAAGTACAATGGGATTACTTTGCAGCTGTAAAAAACCTTGAAGGGGATCGGGCTGGCAGGGGTCCTCAAACTTTTTAAACAGGGGGCCAGTTCACTGTTCCTCAGACCATTGGAGGGTCTGACTATAGTAAAAACAAAACTTATGAACAAATTCTTATGCATACTGCATATATCTTATTTTGCAATGAAGAAACAAAACAGATACAAATACAATATGTGGCCCTCGGGTCATAGTTTGAGGACCGCTGGTTCAAAAGGTCAGTGTGCATGCTCTGCATGCAAGGCCTAGGTTTCATCCCCAGAACTGCATGGCAAAGAGTGACCCATTAGCCATGACTGATGACCTCTAAGCAACAAGAGGTATAGAATGTATGCTTTGTGTACACAAGCCCTTGGGTTTGATTCCTAGCACCAATTAAAGTACTGGGACAAGAAAGCAGGTAGGGCTTTTGTTTTGCACACAACTGACCAGATATCAATCTCTAGGCACCCCATGTCCCATGAGCCCTGACACGAATGATCCTTGAGCACAGAACCAGGAGTAAGCCTTGAGCACTGCCAGGTGTGACCTGCAACCGGGGGGAAAAAAAGTTATCTTAAAAAAATGTCTCAAAGAGGGGGTGGGGGGAAAACATGACAGCATTCTTTATGGACTAGAAACAAATTAAAAGGAGGCCTTTATTAAAAAGGAGGCTTGTTCCTCAAGTCCATGCACCTCACTTGCTTGTCTCTATGTCTCTTTGCTTGCCTTTTCCACCCCGCAGATAACCATGTTCTCTTGAATACATATTCCTCTCTTTCTCTCTTCTCACATCTAAGTAAACTTATTCATTAAAAACTATCCTGTGTCACTATTTTGGGCCACACCTGGCGGTGCTCAGGGGTTACTCCTGGCTATTTGCTCAGAAATAGCTCCTGGCAGGCACGGGGGACCATATGGGACACCGGGATTTGAACCAACCACCTTAGGTCCTGGGTTGGCTGCTTGCAAGGCAAACGCTGCTGTGCTATCTCTCCGGCCCCTAGGAATAATTTTCTTTTCCTGCAAAGAGCAATTGCTCACTCCAGCCTAAGTCCATGATTCCACCAAGAAATCTAGTGGCAGAGATCAACTGTGTAGAACAGGTGGGCTACAGGCACAGCCTTGATGGTGCCATGAGGGGCTGATAGGTCACAAATGCCTGGGCCCTGTAGGTTCTCCTAGTGGACTTTACTATTTCCCCAAACGCTGACAGGTCGAGCAAAGGTGGAAGCACCCTCTTCTTGAGTCTACCTCCCTGGCTCCCCACCTGATATATGGATTTTAGAAAGCCTCTTTCCCTGATGCTTGGTCCACAAGCTCAAGTATAAGGCCTATAGTGCAGAGGTCACATATGGGCTCAACACGTGAACTGTTTCCTCAAAAAGGTCAATTTGAGAACACTGCTGCACAGTGACCAATGAATAGTAGACGCCAATTCCAAGCTCCTGGTACAACCTTGGGTAACATTTTCTCAGAGAAACAAGTTAATCACCTTAGCAGTTAATCACTGTCACCATCAGTGACAGAACTGATTTGATATTTTTGGTGGTAAGGGCTCTCCGGGAGGGCCTCTAAGTATATTAAAAAGGAGTATACATGGCCAGAGGTGCACCTTAGTGGAAGGCATCTTTCGTATGTATAAGACACTGAATTATACCCCCTAGCATCAAAAGGAAAAAAGAATGAAAAACTGAGAGAATAAGCAAGCACAAGGATGGTAACATTAGCTTAAAGGCAAAGAATATATATCTGAGAGCTCCTGCATTAATGCATGTGCATGCACCCTCAAAACTGGTAATACGAGATTAGCCCCTTTAATAAATCTAGCTGCTGTTACAGGAATTTGATGGAAAATTCTGTATCTTTAGAATTTTACATTTTAAATGTTTTAATTACTAAAAAATAGAACTGAGAATATCACATTCATCCTTAATAATTCAAGCTCAAGTGTATAAACACATGGGAGTTGGAAGGAAACCAGAATGGGTCACTGCTCTGCTTGAAAATCAAAAGAATATTTTTTCAGGAACAAATTGAAAGAATTCTATTTTTTTTTAATGATAGGAAGAATTTACAACAAAAGCATTTTTAATATAACTATTTTTGGGATACAGCTTGGAATACTCCTGGCTCTGTACTCATGAATTACTCTAGTGGATTTGGGGAACCATATGGGATGCCAGGGATCAAACCCCAGGTGACTACATGCAAAGCAAGTGCTCTATCTGCTGTACTATCACTTTTTTGTTTTGTTTTGTTTTTGTTTTTGGGCCACACCCGGCGGTGCTCAGGGGTTACTCCTGGTTGTCTGCTTAGAAATAGCTCCTGGCAGGCACGGGGGACCATATGGGACACCGGGATTCGAACCAACCACCTTAGGTCCTGGATCGGCTGCTTGCAAGACAAACACCACTGTGCTATCTCTCTGGGTCCTGTACAATCACTTTAATCAATGAAGTTGTTTACTTTTAAGTAGGAAAAAAATGGTTGTGTTTATTTATAAATCATTTTTTTTGAGTCCTCACTTATGATCTATGTAATATAGTTGGTGTTAAGTTTTGTTTGGTTTTTTGGTTTGGTTTTGTTTTGTTTTGAACCACACCTGGCTACTCAGGTTACTCCTGGCTCTGTGCTCAAAAATTTCTCCTAGCAGGCTCAGAGAACACATGGGATGTCAGGATGCCATTGAACCACATACAAGGCAAATGCACTGTACTAATTGTCTGGCCCCCTGTAATACAGTTTTTTAAAAAGTAAATTTTATTTTTTAGGTACTACTCTGATTAATTTTGCTATTTATATTGCTTATATATACTCTTATTTATTTTGCTACTCTACTTATATTTTTGATCATTGTCTTAAAAGAATTTGGGGGGGTGCTATATCTGGTGGTGCTCAGAGGTTTCTCCTGGCTCTGAGCTCAGGAATTACTCTTTGTGGTGCTCAGGGACCACAGGAGTTCCAGGATTGAACTCAGGTCAGCTGCCTACAAGGCAAATACCCAATCACAAGTGACATCTGCACCAGTATTATTGCTGATCTGCTCGTGGACCTTTTTTTTTTTTTTTGGTTTTTGGTTTTTGGGCCACACCCTGTGACGCTCAGGGGTTACTCCTGGCTATGCGCTCAGAAGTTGCTCCTGGCTTCTTGGGGGACCATATGGGATGCCGGGGGATCGAACCGCGGTCCGTCCTAGGCTAGCGCAGGCAAGGCAGGCACCTTACCTCCAGCGCCACCGCCCGGCCCCGCTCGTGGACCTTTTGCTCTCTCCCAGCTCATAAGCTCCCTATCTCTGCCTTTTTGCCTTTTCTTCTGTGTTTATTCTCTTGTCAAATATCCCACTCTAGCCCGAAAAAGAAACAAATGAAACTCTTTCTAAAAGAATCAGTTGCAAAAGTTCTTTTAGTATAGATAGAAATTCTGACAATTTATCCCTGAAACTGAGAAAGAGAGAGGAGCAGAGAAACATAGGCTCAGGATAGCTGGGAGACAGTGTCTGAAGACAGCACCTTCCTTACCTTTGTTAGCCTTTGAATATTCTTCTTATAGAGGGAGGACAAGCACTGCTTCACCAGTCCCATGTTGTTATCACGAGTAAACGTCTCACTGTGCTTGTTCACCAGGTTGCGGAGTTCTGAGGGATTATTAGTTGAATAAACTTGTGCTAATTCATGGTATGCATTGCTAAGAGGCTAAAGTTTAGATGGCAGGGAAAAATCATATTAAAAAATTAGAGGGATAACAACACGAGGCAAAAGAAGACATGTACTATTTTTTGAGTACATGTATTCAATATACTCTATATTGCTACCTAACAAATTAGTTTACTCAAAGTAAATTCTAATTTCTAAGACCAAAAAGAGAAAATTAATGAGTTATTTACTATCAAAAACCCTACTCTTTAGTACAGAGCTAATAACTTACATAGCAGGTCAAAGTACAGTGTATTAGAAAGTCAATGTCTAGGGGCCATCGTAATAGCACAGTGGCAGGGTGTTTGACTTGCATGCAGCTGACCTGGGTTTGATCACCCAGCATCTCATATGGTTCCCAGGCACCACCAAGAATAACCCCTCAGCACAGAGCCAGGAGTAACCCCAGTATGCCACTGAGTGTGGCTCAAAAACAAAAAAGAAAAGAAAAGGCATGCAGTTTTCTTCATTAGTTTTGTTTTGGAAAAATTGTTTTAGGGAAGTTAAACTTCCATCAAACTCATAAATCCTTCCCCTTCCCTTCTGTCTGTCTCACAAGAGAACACACTCACCTCTACTTGAGCTAATTAGAAAAGAGGATAAGAACAAAAGAATTAACAGTGGCCACGGGCCTAATTAGAGCCTGAGCTGCTCTGGGCATTTAATACATATTATACTCTATTTTATTTAGTTACATTGGGGAAGGGGCCGTTTGGGCGTTGCCCTGTGGTGCTCAGGAGTTATTCCTGGCTCTGTACTCAGAAATCACTCCTGGTAGGCTGGGGGATCATATGGAATGCCAGGGATAGAAGCTGGGTCAGTCATGTGAAGGCAAGTGCCTTTCCCTCTGTGCTATCACTCTAGTCCCTATTCTCTATTTTAAATATTAAAAAATTGGGACAGAAGGGCTGGAATGGTAGTTCAGCGGTAACATGTTTGTCTTGCATGCAGCCAACATGGGCTTGATTCTCGACATTCCATATAATCCCAAGTCTGCCAGGGGCGATTTCTGAGCACAGAGCCAAGAGTAACCTGAGTGCTTCCAGGTGTAGCCAAAAAAACCTCCCCCCAAAAAATAAATAAATAAAAAGAAACTGGGACAGAGATTCAAAAGAATGTGGATCACATGAGGAACACATGAAAAGACTCTAGCCTATATTCTAAAACTCTGCTCTTTTCACTATTTATGTTTACAAAGCACCAAATCTTGCAAGTGAAATCATGAAAACCCTACTTTATGAAAGCTCTGCTTCTAAAACAGGCCAGAACAATACCTATCTGGAAAATACCTGAGAGTTTTCCAAAATGACTGAGAATTCCTCCCTAAGCTTCTACTCTGTCCATCACTTTTCCGTTAAGTCTCAAGAGCTGAATCCAACCCCAACCACCTTCTCCGCTCTCCCCCCACCCCCAATATAGGCAAGAAGGGCACACCTATAGCCTTAAAAACCACAACAGGGCTATCTTCAACAGGACATCATATAAGTCTCACTTGGAATATTTAAAAATTATGTCCTGAGGGCCGGAGAGATTTGTCTTTCATGCAGATGTTCATTGTTTTGAATCCCAGCATCCCATATGGTGCCCTGAGCCTGCCAGGAGTGATTTCTGAGCGTGGAGCCAGGAGTAACCCCTGAGCTCTGCCAGGTGTGACCCAAAAACCAAAAACCAAAAAAAAAAAAAAAAAAAAAGATATCCTGAAATAGTCTCAAATAACAGAATAAAATTACACTATTATTTTGATAATTCTTTTTGTTTATCCTTTTGAATTGCTTAACTGGGAAAGGTTCTAAAGATATATTTCAGAATTAAGACTGGACTCTTGAGAAACATTCTACTTAATCAGGAGATCAGAGTATAAGAAATGAATAGGGCCCAGAGAGATAGCACAGCGGTGTTTGCCTTGCAAGCAGCCGATCCAGGACCAAAGGTGGTTGGATCGAATCCCAGTGTCCCATATGGTCCCCTGTGCCTGCCAGGAGCTATTTCTGAGCAGACAGCCAGGAGTAACCCCTGGGCACCGCCGGGTGTGGCCCCAAATCCAAAATCCAAAAACCAAAACCAAAACAAAACAAAAAAGAAATGAATGGAGTTAGAAAAAAATGCTAGGACCTCAGCCCAAAATTCTCAGTAGATATTTAATATATGTCTGCTAACTTGAAACTGCTGAGAGCTAACCATGATACAATTACAGATCCATTATCATAAGAATATCCCCCATAGATTTAGTCACGTGAGATAGGTTATATTTTAAAACTCACCTTAATGAATCTACCCACAATTTGAGATGTGTATTTCGGTAGCTGTTGTACTTTGCCAAGTAATATCAAAGAAACTAGTATATACTTTTTATAGGATTCCAACATGATATGACTGACAGCCATAGCAGGAGTAGTTATAGCCTGTGCAAAAGAAAAATGTTCAAGTAAGAGAGCAAACCAGAGAAATCAACCACATGTATCACTTTAACCAATGGGGGACAGGGTTATGGTTCAAGTGGTAGAGCATATGCTTACCATCTGTGAGGTCCTGAATTCAATCTCAGCACCATGTAGCCCTTGTTGACATACACCCTCCATGCTCCCTACACCATGGGGGGTGGCCACGATTAAACAACAATACAGGAATCATGTATAAGGCTCAAGTACTACAGTACATACTTAGTATATGGCAAGGCCCTGGGTTTAATTTCCAGCACAATATACATTAGTACCAATAGGTGAAGTCCTATTGGCCCCCTACACATTGCTAGGAGTAAATTCCTGAGGCTTCAATGATTTTAAAGAATTGCATCAAGATAATTCATATAAAATTTACCCTGGATATCACTACCTATCATCATTATTTAATTCCAAACCTTTTTTTCGTTTTGATTTTGGGGGCCACTTCTGAAGATAATGGGGATGGGGTAGACCATATGGGGACAGGGGACTCAAACCCAGCTGCAAACAAGGCAAGCACTTTGTACTACCTCTCGAGCCCCTCGATTAGTATCTCGTTTTTAACTCTAGCTTGTGAATAGGTATTCCATTTGGATTTGGATTTTCCTGATAACTAAAGACGATAAGCGTCTTCTCATGAGCTTATTGGCTATTCTTTGGAGAGATGTCTATACAGACCCATTACTTAGTTTTGTTTTTGTTTTTTTGGGCGGGGAGAGGTCACACCTGGCAGCACTCAGGGGTTACTCCTGGCTCTATGCTCAGAAATCACTCCTGGCAGGCTCAGGGGACCAATAGGATGCCGGGATTCGAACCACCGTCCTTCTGCATGCAAGGCAAACGCCTTACCTCCATGCTATCTCTCCGGCCCCGACCATTGCTTAGTTTTAAAATTATTTGTTATCTTAGGTGGAGGTGTAAAAAATCTTTGTATATTCTGGATGAAAATCCTGTATCAGAGTACGATTCTATAACTGTCCTTTAATTTTCTTCTTCCTAAACTTAATCCAAGTCTATAAGGCACTTGGCACTTCCTCTGATATTAAGTCTATGTTCAGCTAAGTACATAAGAATCCATGCAGTGATCGACACTAAATTATTGCTTTAAAGTTTAATACCAGCATCAATACAAAAAGCTGAGACTGGTAGACTAAGGAGATCAGTCTATAGCATGCTATGAAAATAATGAAGCTGCTTTCCATTTATTGGGAGCAAGTCTACATCCAGCAGTGTTTAGTGCTTATTCCTGGCTCTGTGCTCAGGGATGAATGCTGGTGGGGCTGAGGGTTGAACCCAGGCAGTGAGGCTATGCGAAGCCAATTCTTTATCCACTGTTCTATCATTCCAGTCCCACAAAAAATGTGAGACTGGAGTGATAGCACAGTGGGTAAGGTGTTTTTGTCTTACACCAGCTGACCCAGGTTCGATCCCCAGCATCCATATGGTCCCCTGAGCACTGCCGGGAGTAATTTCTAAGTGCATAATCAGGAGAAACCCAAGTACTGCCAGGTGTGTTCCCCAAAGAAATATTTGTCAAGCACACTGCATAATTTCCTACCACTTCGTCTTGATGGTTTTTGATTACCAATTATTTAGGGATTTAAAATAAATTCATTCAATGGTGATAAAGGAATGCATTTTACAGTTTCCTGGAAAAGTGTAAATGCTTTACTGTGCATGGAGAAGCTACCTAGGTAATTTTTAGACTACACATTCTTTTATGATATTTTCTGTCCATCAGCATCTTCTGGTGACCTTTCTCAAATTCCCTAGGGCAATGCCTGGCAACCCCAACTCACTGTGGAATGCTTAGTTACTGAAGTGATATGTGCATTTATGTGCCAGTATTTCACTAAACTGTGAGCTTCTTGAAGGCTTAATGTGTTCTATGCACAGGAGCTTATCTCAAAAACACTGATTCCTTTATCTTAAAAACACTGAAATAAGAAAACGAACTCTTATGGCCCCTGCTCAGCCATAAGCAGACACTGTCCCTTTAAGGGTGGAGATGTCAGTTGGCCTGAGGGGTATACAAAGCCCCAGGCTGAAGTGCTGGTGGGCTAGGAGACTCTGCCTAGGGCTAGGTGCCTCTGCCACCCCTGCTGGATGGCTGCTGCTGAATTGCTGGAGAAACTGTTTACCAGACTCCTGGCTTCCTCAGTCTTTTGATTCCTCTTCTATTGCTCTGGGCCTCACATATTGGTATCAGCTAATACTGAAGATCTATTTTTCAGACTTGAGTAAACCTCAGACAACTGCACCAAACTGCAACACATGTCTCACTAAACAAACACAAACAAGGGGGAAGGAAACTTTTCAGTGTGTTCCTTAATACCCTTTGAATTTTGTGTGTGTGTGTGTGTGTGTGTGTGTGTGTTTTGTTTTTTTTTTTTTTGGTTTTTGGGCCACACCTGGCGATGCTCAGGGGTTATTCCTGGCTGTCTGTTCAGAAATAGCTCCTGGCAGGCACGGGGGACCATGTGGGACACCAGGATTCAAACCAACCACCTTTGGTCCTGGATCGGCTGCTTGCAAGGCAAACGCCGCTATCTCTCCGGGCCCACCCTTTGAATTTTGAATTATGAAAATGTTTTATTTATTGACCAAAACTTAACAAAACACGATTTAGATCATGAAGATTCTTCAAAGATCATTTACTTCTTCCCTATAAGCAAAGTAAGTTGTAAAATTGAAGAAGTATAAATTTCTACTCAAAGAAGACAGGGTGCAAGTAGGAAAGCCTAAATAAACCCCCACAATTAGTACTTTATTCCCCTCCACTGCAACTGGTGGTGCTGGGGGAATGGAGGTTGATCATAGGTAGTGCTGAGGATGCAACTGCAGTCAGACATGTGCAAGTCAAGTGCCTTACTCTCTGGACTGTCTCTCTCGTTCCACACAAAGTTTTTGAAAAATTCCCCATTTCAGATTTTGAGTCCCAGGTTTATGGCTACAGGAGGATACACTTCTATCACACAAGTTCAAAGCAACCTCAAGGACATTTAGGGAAGTAATTACCTGTTCGTAAAAGTAGAGTGCTCTCTCAAAGTTCTTCAGCCCAGTATAGATCATTCCTCCATAATAGTAGTAACATAAAAAGTGCTTTGCATCATAGGCACCATTCTCTTTACAGATATCCATCATGTCCACATCAAGATATGGAAGGGCAGGCTTAAAGCATTTTGCTAGCAAACAAAGCTGAAAAATTTATTTTAAACCTTCAATTAGCAGAAGGAACAAATCAAGTTTCCAGAAAGCTACTGAAAGCAATATTTCTGTCTTACACTTGATTAATAAAAATATCCAAATGTGGACAAATTATTCCATTTCCTTAAGCATACAGAAAAAAATACTTGGTTGTCTTTTGTTTGTTTGTTTTTATTTTTCGGCCACATGCAGCAATGCTCACGGGGGGTAGGGTACCCCTGGTTCTGCTTTCAGGAATCACCATATGTAATGCTGGAGATTGAACCTACGTCAGCCACATGCCCTACCTGATCAATTACTGCTCCAGCCCTAAACAAGTAACACTTTATTTTATTTTTTAGTTTTGGGACACATCCAGCAGCACTCAGGAGTTACTCTTGGCTCTGCAATCAGAAATCGCTCCTGGCAGGCTTGGGGGACCATATGGGGTGTCAGGGATCAAACCCAGGTCTGTCGAGGGTTAAATGCGTGCAAGGCAAACTACCCTACCGTTGTTGTGCTATCACTCAGGCACCACAAGTGACACTGTGGGTATTTTTTTTGTTTGTTTTGTTTTTGGGTCACAGCCAGCAGTGCTCAGGGGTCACTCCTGGCTCAGAAATTGTTCCTGGCTGGCTTGAGGGACCATATAGAATGCCAAGATTCGAACCACGGTCTGTCCTGGGTCATCTGCATGCAAGGCAAATGCCCTACCACTGTGCTATCTCTCTGGCCCCACAAGTAACATTTTAAAGTCTAAAAAGCTATTGTTTTTTTATTTTAAATTCCTTAAAAAGACAATGACGGGGCAGGGTGTAAAAAAAAAGACAATGACTTGAGGGTTTTTGTATTATTTGTTTGGGGGCCACACCTGGTGATGTTTAGGAGTTACTTTTGGTACTGCACACAGGAATTACTACTGGCAGTGCTCAGGGAACCATATGGGATGCCAGGGATCCAAAAGGTAGGTAGTGTGCAAGGCCATCACTCTACCCACTGTACTATCATTTCAACACCTTGACTTTTTTTTTCCTTTTCAGGACTGGAAAGCACCTGCAGGACTCGAACCACCACCAGAGGTGATTGGTTTCAAAGCAAAGCTTTTGACTGCGAAGTAACCGCTGAGCTAAGGCCAGTCCAACACCTTGACTTTTAAAAAATATAATTCTATCTGTTCTAGATACATTGCAACTTTACTGAGTTCCATTCTACAATTTGCATCTAGTAAACTGCTGAAAAATCCCTTACTAAAAAGTAGATATTCCTACATATTTCAACTTCTACACATAAGAAGTTCCCACTAAATTGCCTTCATTTGTTCTAAACTAGTGTTAAGCAAAATCACAATCAATCTTTCATCTCTGGCTCACTGTAAGTAGCATTATTTGGCTTCTTACCTGACAGAGATCAGCATGTATTGAGGTCAGCTGGTTTGTATTCATCTGCATCTTGTCTATGGCTTGCTTAAGGATGCCAATTCCTCGCAGGGGCTGTCAGAAATGACATCTCTTTCAGATAAGTTCTCAAAGATGGCAGCATATTGGATCTTATGTTGACACTTACAAATGAAAAATAACACTAATTGATAGGTTCCTTTAAATAATAACATGAGGTTTCCATACTTGCTAAGGTAATTGTCCCTGTTCAGTCAGAAAGTTTTCTTAAGCTGCTTCATATGATCACTCAGCACCATTCTTTTTTCTTTCTTTTTTTAGTGGGGAATGGGGAAGGTGGAATGGAGATTTGGGCTTTACCCAGCAGTGCTCAGGGGTTATTCCTGATTCTGTGGTCAGGAATGACCCTTAGCAGCACTTGAGCAACCATATGTAGGCCAAGGATTTGAACTAGGGCTGGCTGCATGCAAGGCAAATACCTTATATCCTGTACAATCTCTCCAATTCTCAACACCATTTTTCAAATAAAGTTATTGTTTTAACTTTTTTTTTTTTTTTTTGGTTTTTGGGCCACACCTGGCGGTGCTCAGGGGTTACTCCTGACTCTCTGCTCAGAAATCACTCCTGGCAGGTACGGGGGACCATATGGGATGCCAGGATTCGAACCAACCACCTTAGATCTTGGGTCGGCTGCTTGCAAGGCAAACGCTGCTGTGCTATCTCTCCAGCCCCAAATAAAGTTACTGTTATAATAAAGACTGATACCCAAATACAGTATTACTTTCTCAATAAATCATTATATTTACAGCTAAACAAATGAAAAATTATAAATCAGCTACATTTAATGAGTATGTTGTAAGAACTTAACATGATTAAAGATACTGGGCATTTCTTTTTTTTTGTTTGTTTATTTTGGTCTCACTCAGAAGTGCTCAGGGTTGACCTGGCAGTGCTCAGGGTAAAATCTGTAGTGCAGAGGATCAAACCTGGCCTCCCACACACTCAGCCTTTTTTATCTCTCTCTGAATGAAGTTAGCCATATCCTAAAGAGCAGTCAAAGTATCACCCATAAATTCTCTTTAGCACACTGATGCTGGCATTGCAATTAGTGATAGTTGTCGCATTCAAGTATTAGCCATTGTGGTACAAGTCAGCACCAATGTGTTAAAGTCATTTATTATATGACTCTATATATTATAATAGGTTACTGCTGACACAGGTAGCACAAACTACAAATGAACTATTTCTGGCCTGGTTATAAATATAAAGAATGAGTTTCAAGTGAGGTATAGTTTCTGGACAGGAGACATGATTAAAAGCTAGCTGAATAACTTATGTTTTACATAATGACTGGATTTTTAAAAATCATTTTTAAGCCATAATTTTATTCAGTTCTCCTATAATTTACAAACTAGTTATTTCTATTTTTAATGTCTTTATGCTACAGTCTTTTATTTTGTTTATTTATGTGGTTTTGGGGCCACACCTGGTGGTGCTCAGGGGTTACTCCTGGCTCTGCACTCAGAAATCGCTCCTGGCAAGCTTAGGGGACCATGGAGGATGTTGGGGATCAAACTCGGGTAGGTCCCAGGTCAGCTGCATGCAAAAAAAAAAATGCCCTACCACTGTACTATGCTCCAGCCCCTACACTACCCCCCTTCTTTCTTCCCCTCTCCCCCCCTCGTCTTTTTGGGCCATACCCGATGACGCTCAAGGGTTACTCCTGGCTCTGTGCTCAGAAATCACTCCTGGCTCAAGGGGCCATATGGGATGCCAGGGATCGAACCAAGGTCCATTCTGTATCAGCCACATGTAAGGCAAATGCCCTACCGCTGTGCTATCATTCCGGCCCCTACAATACTAGTCTTAACATCCAATTTCAAGTTAAAAATAATCCTAAGGGTTGGAGCAATAGCACAACAGATAGGGTATTTGCCTTGCATATGTCTGACCAGGTTCAATCCCTGGCATCCCATATGGTCACCAGAGCCTGCCAGGAGTAACCCTGTCAGCTGTGGACCCCCCAAAAAACCAAAAAATCCCAAAATGATAGCTGTGTCAGTATCACGAAAGCTAAATAGCAAAGAACTGTTCCAGATTAAAGGAGACTAAAAATACATGACAATGCTATGGTATTCATGATCAGAACTGTAATTGTTAGAAAGAACAGTGGTAAGAGGATGGAGTGATAGTACAGTGGGTAGGGCCCTTGCCTTGCAAAGAGCCAACTTACATTTGATCCTGGCACCCCATATGGTTCCCTTAGCACTGCCAGGAGTAATTCCTGGGTACAGACCCAGGAAAAACCCCTGAGTATCACTGGGGATGGTCCAAGAAACAAAAGAAAAAAAAAAAAGATATTGGTGAAACAATGGGCAAAATCTGAATATAGTCAATATTCTTTATTTATTAATGTTAAGACTAGTACTAGATTAACAGTGATTTCCTTATTCTTCTTTAATTACTTTATTTACACACTGGTATGTCCTTATTTTAATCATTATGATTATATAATCACAAGAGATTGTCCTAATTTTTAGAAAACATTCATATCTAGAGTATGGGGTATCATAATAATAAGTTCCTTTTCATTGGCTCAGAAAGAAAAAAAGGTAAGCAAATTTAACATTTGGAGAATCTATGTGAAAGTGAATGAGATTTCTTTATTCTTACAATTTTTGTAAAGTTAAAATGATATAGAAGCTAAAAGTCTTAGTCTCTCCTCTCTCTCTCTCTCTTCTCTCTTTGCCATACCTCAGAATGTTCAGTGCTCACTCCTGGTTTTTGCTTTGGGATTACTCCTAATGTTGCTCAGTGTGCCAGGAATTGAACCTGAGTTGGCCACATGCAAGGCAAGTGCCTACCCACTATATTATCTCTCCAACCCCCAGGAGTTAAAAGTTTTAAAAGCATCAGCCTATCAAACAAACGAGGCATTAGAATGGTAGTTCTGTAAATAAGCAGAGGCAGTAACTATGGGGCAGCACTTCTCTTTGAATCTTAATCTTCACTTGATGTAATAAGAACTAGCTATTCTGGGGGACGGAGAGATAGCATGGAGGTAAGGCATTTGCCTTTCATGCAGAAGGACGGCATCCCATATGGTCCCCATGCCTGCCAGGGGCGATTTCTGAGCATAGAGCCAGGAGTAACCCCTGAGTGCTGCCGGGCATAACCCAAAAACCAAAAACCAAAAAAAAAAAAAAAAAAAAAAAAGAACTAGCTATTCTGTTAGAAAACCTTTTGAGTGTTCTGAAGCAACTATACATGTACCTAAGTGTTAGAATGATAAGTACTAGTCCAGAACTTTAACAAATTAGTTCACTGTGTAAATTAGCTATATAAGAAAACTGTAAACTTGAATAACATTTCTTACCTGTTTTCTTTCCACAAGTGCATTTGTTAGCTGATGGCAAAGCCCAGCAACTAGACATAACAATAACAAAATGATAATATAAATGACTATAAGGGCAAAAGACATTCAATGAAAAAGAGTAAAATGTTATTTAGCTTACAAGTGTCTGTGGCATATCGAATGTGCTCCCCATTACAAGTACTGATGAAGAGCTGAACCTGTGAGAATAATGTTTCGAAATCAGGAACACTGGGCATAGAAAACTTCACAAACCTAAAATACAAAGAAAAAAATTAATTTATGCTGATACTTCAATTGGAAAAATGTGGAAGCAATTTAGGTCAAATGTCTATCCTGACTCCAAACCTCTGAGAATTAGCCATAAAATTTTTCAAAATTAAGAATTAGAGGATAGGAGAAGAAAGCTCAAAAGGCTGTAGTGAAATTTGTATTTAATCCTGGGACCAAAGGGATCCCTTGAGCCCTGAGCTAGGGCTAATCCTCAGGAACCAGCATTAGTGGCCAAAAAAATAGAACAAAAAAAAAAAAAATTACCAGAGTCTATGAGATTCTCAAAGAACCAAGTCTGGTTCTTTGCATAATCAAAATAGAACATAAGGGGCTGGAGAGATAGCATGGAGGTAAGGCGCTTGCCTTACATGCAGAAGGATGGTGGTTCTAATCCTGGCATCCCCTATGGTCTCTCAAGCCTGTCAGGGAAGATTTCTGAGCGTAGAGCCAGGAGTAACCCCTGAGCACTGCCGGGTGTGACCCAAAAACCAAAACCAAAAAAAAAAAGTTTGATTCCCAGCACCACAAAAGTAAAACATGCATTACCAGTTCAAATCTCAAAAAGAAAACTTCACTAGATGAGGTCACCTATCAGATTATCCAATAACTGGGAATAAAAGTGAAGATGAATTTCTAACCAGTTAGTTTATTTTGGGGTCATATATGACAGTACTCAGTCCACAAAAAGTAAATACTTCAGCCCATTGAGCTATCTCCCATGTCTTAAAAAAATTGACAAATGTTTTTTTCTTGCACATCAATGCTATTAGCACTATGTACTAATTATAATGAGTAAACAGTACTGACATAAATGCCAGTTGATACTTTTCCTGAGAAAAGAACATCCTGAAGAAAGAAAGGAAGTGGACGAAGGCTTTAAAAGGTTCAGGTTAAAGATGCTGATGTCACAAATCAGACAAGAGCAGAGTTTATCTAAGAGACAAGCTAGCTGATGGGCAGAATAGGAGAATGGGAATGCTGGAAAGAAAGACTTAATTCATTTGGAGTCACTTGACAGATGGTGCCATCAGAAACCATCTTAAACACTCTTGAGTGGGCAGGAGATAAATTTTAGGAGAAAAATCATGTAGGCTATAGACACTTAGGCACTACTACTACAAGTAAAAGAGTTTTTATTTGGGGGGGGCACACCCAGTGACGCTCAGAGGTTACTCCTAGCTATGCATTCAGAAATCGCTCCTGGCTTGGGGGACCATATGGGACACCAGGGACCAAACCGAGGTCTGTTCTGGGTCAGCCTCGTTCAAGACAATTGCCCTACTGTTGCACTATCACTCCGGCCCCAAAGTTCTTTTTTTAAAAAGAAAGCACTGAGGGCTGGAGTGATAGCACAGCAGTAGGGCATTTGCCTTGCAGGAGGCCAAATCCAGTAAATATATATATATATTTAGTTTTGGAAGGGCCAGACTTAGCAATGCTTGGGGTTACTCCTGGCTCTGTCCTCAGGAATCAATCCTGGCCATGTTGAGGGATCATACTGGATGCCGGGGACAGAAAATTGGTTGGCCTCTGTACTACCTCTGCAGCCCACTTTTCTTGTTTTTTGTTGTTGTTTTGGGGCCACATCTGGTAATGCTCTGGGGTTATTCCTGGTTTCTGGGCTCAGGAATCACTCTAGGAGTGATCCTGGAGCTCATGAGAATCTGGGGATCAAACTGGTTGATTGCACACTAAGATAGCCATTCATTTAAAAAAATAAATTCCAAATGTATATAAGCATCAGCTAAACACTGATAAAACAGAACAAAATGTAATAAGCAATGGTAAGTAGTAACATGTAACTACTATGAAACAACTCTAAATCTGAAAAGACCTTCATAACAGCATGTTTTACTTTCAATAAAGCCAAAAAGGTCAGTTTGGTTTTAGCAAACATAAAACCATAAAATATATCCCTTACAAAACAGCAAGGACGCCCAAAGAATGCTCTTGTACGTCCAGAGCCCCAAGTACAGTGTCCAAATGGGACAAGTTCTTCGCAAGAAGTTCCCCGCTCTTGTTGATCAGTTCACAAAGCTGAGTCATTTGCCCTGAAAAAAATAATAAAAATAATACCATCATTCAGACACAGCACTAACTAAAGTAAAAAAAAATGTCTGACCACTAACCTTAAAGAAGCACCTGAGATGATTTCTTTCTTTTCTTGGTTATTTGGGGGGGGGGGGGCATAGGGAAATTTTGGGTCACACCTATAAATATTCAGGGATCGCTCCTGGCAAGGCTTGGAGGATCCAATATAGTACTGTGGCCCAAAGCTAATTTAGGTCAGCCATGTGCAAGGCATCCTCCCAGCTGTACTATTGCTCTGACCTTTTAGTTTTTGGGGTATTCCCAATTGATGGAGTATACCTTGCTTTATCCAAAACAAAGACCTTCCCCAGGTTCTTTTCTTTTACTCTTCCCTTTGACATGACACCTAGACTAAGATTAGCTGACAGGGGTCTCAAATTCAATTTACCTGGGAGCCGCAGGAGGCAAAGTCAGGTGATCCTTGAGTGCAAAGTCAGTAGTAAGCTTGAACATTGGGGTGTGTGACCCAAACAACTAAAACAAAACAAAACAAAAAAAGATTCCTCTAGGGCAGGGCCACAAAATGTTGTACAGAGGGCCATTTGCAGCCCACGGGCCTCGAGTTTGAGACCCCTGGATTAGCACAATAGATACTTTTATCTTTCACTTCACTCTCCCCATCCCAGTTGGGATTTGAGCTAATGAATAGAGAGAGGTTTCTGTTTGGCGAGCCTGGAGACCAGGATAGAAGCCACCTGACTCCATGCTTTTCTCCCTTATGACTATCATAGCTTATTCATTTGCATGATGACCCTGCTTCAGACCCACTTCCCCCATCCCCAGTGGGATCATAGCATGTGGAGTTAGTCACACCTAAAAGTGTTCATGGCTTACTCCTGGCTCTGTGCTCAGAGATCTCTCCTGTAGGGCTTAGGGGAATCATAAGTGGTTTGTCAGACTGAAGGCAGGTTGGCTTGCATACAAAGCTAATGCCTTACTTTACAACCCTATCTCTCTACCCCCCAGGACGATTTCTTATATCCCCTTTATTTCAGGTAAGAACCCAGAAGGCCAGAAGTGAAGTGACCTTGTTTGTGGCTTCAAGGCCAGGTCTCACATTTCTAAATTGATACAACTTTTTTTCTTTATTTTTTTCTCCAGAATCCTGATTCAGAAATGTACACATTATTATCACCACTATCTCCACCCATTTCTTTTTTTTTTTTGGTTTTTGGTTCACACCTAGCAGCACTCAGGGGTTACTCCTGGCTCTACGCTGAGAAATGGCCCCTGGCTGGCTCGGGGGACCATATGGAATGCCAGGATTTGAACCACCGTCCTTCTACATTCAAAGCAAGTGTCCTACCTCCATGCTATCTCTCTGGCCCTGCCTTTTTCATTAAAAAAAAAACTTTATTTATTGATTGATTGTTTGGTCATTGGGCCACACCAGGCATTGCTCAGGGCTACTCCTGGCTCTGCACTCAGGAATCGCCCCTGGCAGGCTGGGGAACCATATGGGATGCTGGGAATTGAACCGGGTCCCTCCTGGGTCAGCCACATGCAAGGCAAACGCCCTACCGCTGTGCTATCTCTCCGCCCCCCCCCCCCCATGTCTTTTTCTGCAGCCAAAAATGTTTTCAATTTTACTTCCTAAATCTTGATTCCATTCTTTTCTCTCTTTCCATCCTTAATTCATGTCCTCATCATTTTCTTTCCTGTTGTTGTTGATGCTGTTTTGGTCACATAGGCAGTGCTCAGGGGTTATTCCTAACTCTGCACTCAGGGATCATTCCTGCCAGGCTTGGGGAACTATATAGAATGCTAGGGATTGAACCTGGGTCAGCTGCTTGCAAGGTAAATGCCCTATCTGCTGTACTATTACTCTGGCCTCAGGTTCTCATCATTTTCTTTCTGGACTAGACTGTAAAATTTATTTTATTTTATTTTCTTCTCTTTTCTTTCTTTTTTCCTTTTTTTTTTTTTTTTTTGGTTTTTGGGACACACCTGGCAGTGCTCAAGGATTACTCTGGTTCTGCATTCAAGAAGCGCTACTGGTGGGCTTGGGGGACTATATGGGATGCCAGAGAAATAATTTGAGATGGCCCCATGCAAGGCAAATGCCCTCCCCACTGTGCTATTGCTCTGACACTAATCTTTGTGTGTTGTTTGTTTGTTTGTTTTGAGGCCACACCCAATGGCACTCAAGAGTTACTTCTGGCTCTGAGCTCAGGAGACCATATGGGTAGTCAGGAATCAAACCTGGGTCTGTCGAGTGCAAGGCAAATACCCTACCGGCTGTGCTATTTCTACATGTCTGGACTACACTGTAAAATTTCCAAATTGTCTGACAACTTCAATTATTCCCAGTTTTTCAACCATATTCTATACTGGTATCTACTGTGATCTTTCTAAAATGTAAATTAATCAATTTACTCCAAAGACTTTAATCCAAATTATTTAATAAATCCAAAATCAAGCTCAGCCTGATTTACTTCTCAAACATCTCCTTCTCTTGATCAAACCACTCTCAAAAGTTCATTCACTATCCACAATCTCTTCATTTCAGCCTCTGCACATTTTCCATGCTAGTGTTCTTTCCTTCACTCTCCCAGTCTCATATACTTTCTTTTCTAAGTCTTTCCTGGATCTTTTACCTCATCCCTCCTGGTCCCCCTGGTGAATCAATCCTCTCAGCATCATGCTTGCATTACCTTGGGAGTAAGAGGTCTAGTAAAATCGGGTGTTTGTCTAACTTCTGAATACAATGCTTGCTTAACAGCACATCAAGAAACTTGCTTTAAAAATTAATTTCCTAAAGTGATAGCACAGTGGTAGGGCAGTAGGGTGTTTGCCTTGCAAGAAGCTGAACCTGGTCAGATCAACAATCAATCCCGGGCATCTCATATGATTCCCTGAGCCTATCAGGATTTCTGAGTGCAAAGACAGGAGTAACCCCTGAGCACCACTGAGTGTGGCCCAAACCCCCCCCCCCCCCCAAAAAAAAAAAACTTCTGGGCTTGAGCAATAGTACAGTGAACTGGGTGTTTGCTTATACCTGGGCCAGCCTGGTCCCTATCCCTGACACCACATATGGTCCCCAAAGAACTAAGAGTAAGCCCTGAGCCCTGCTGAGTGTGGTTCAACACACCCACTTCCAATTTGGTCTACAAATAATCCATAGGATCACCATAATGTATGCTTAAACATCTAAGGCACCGAATCTAATTAGGTCTAAATGTAATTAGGCCATGAAATAGACTCACTAACTTTAAAGCGTTTCTGATTAGACCCAATATAGAGTTGGTAATACTCTATTTCCAAATCCCACTACAGCTGTTTTTTAGATGAGATCTGGACATTCACATACATACCAAAGTCTGGGAGTGTCAATCTCTTCACCTAATTCTTCTTTTACTGTTTTTGCTTTTTTCTTGGGAGCACATACTTGGCTGTGCTCAAGGCTTACTCCTGGCTCCATGCTCTGGGATTGATCACTCCTGTGGGTTTTGGGGGGGACTATCTGAGGTACTGTGAATCAAAGTAGTTCACCATTCTGCAAGACCTTACTCACTACACTATCTCTCCAGACCCTTTTTGTCTTTTTCTTTAAATAGGTTTCTTTTATGTTTTGAAGTGCAAGCTACCCATGTTAGCTAGTTCCATTTAGTAGTTGAGTAATTTTTTTCCTATTTTATTCTATTATTATAATTGCTTTGGATTTGGGGGGGGGGGGCACACCACAGGCCTACGTCTGACTATGTACTCAGGGATCATTCCTTGTGGTGCTCATGGAACCATACACAGCACTGGGAATTGATCCCCTGTCAGCTATGTGCAAGGCAAGTGCCTTACCCACTGTACTATCTCTCCAGCCCTTCTCCTTATTTTAAAACATTTAAATGGTATGTTTAAAATCTAAATGACTAGCTAGGAACTTAGATAACACTTTCAGAGGTTTTTATACGTTTTTGGAATAGGATAGGGGGCAGAGCTCCTAAGTAATGCTTATAGAGCATCGTTAGTCACTCCTGGTAATACTCAATTATGCCTGATGGTTCAAAGTTAGGGCTTGCAGATACGAAGTTGCAAAGGTCCTGTAGTGCCAGGAACCACCAGGGCCAGTGCACAGACAGTGCAGAGGCTTCTAAGGCTATAATGGTTATGTATGGTGTCTCCTAACTCCATCCTGAATCACTCAGCTATCTTCTGGCCCCAATATTACTTTTTAAAGGAAACACTAGTATCACACTGTACTGCAAAATTTTTGGAGGCTGGAGCAATAGTACAGCAAATAGGGTGTTTGCCTTACATGTGGCCAACTCAACTTCCATCTCTGGCATCCCCTAAGTGCAGACCAGAAAGAACCCCTGAGCACTGTTAGGTGTTTCCCTCAAACAAAAACAGACAAAAGTTCTTAAAACAAAAGATTCATGCCTTTATTAGATATTATCCTTCAAGATATTAATAAATGAGGTTAGAAAGATAATACAGTGGGTAGGACGATTGCCTTGCACACAGCTGACCCAAGTTAGATACCTGACATCCCATAGGGTCCCTGGAGCCAACCAGGAGTAATTCCTGGGGCCGGCGAGGTGGCGCTAGAGGTAAGGTGTCTGCCTTGCAAGTGCTAGCCAAGGAAGGACTGCAGTTCGATCTCCAGCGTCCCATATGGTCCCCCCAACCCAGGGGCAATTTCTGAGCGCTTAGCCAGGAATAACCCCTAAGCATCAAATGGGTGTGGCCCGAAAAACCAAAAAAAAAAAAAAAAAAAAAAAAAAAACAGGAGTAATTCCTGAGTGCAGAGCCAGAGGTAAGCCTGAGCACCACGGGGTGTGGCCCAAAAACAAATAAAAAGATTAATAATCTGACCTGGGAAAATGTCAACTCTTCATCATTTTACTTTATCTTATTAATAAGCAGTTATGAAATCAAGCAATAATTTAATTGAAACATCTTAGTTAAATAACTGCCTCTTACCCACTATCCTACGTACTATTACAACAATTTGAAATATTGAGAAACATTTCAATTTATTTTTTTCTCCCAATTTAATAACCAATGGTGAGTTGCTTTAACATATATGTTGGAAGGCATGCTAAGGAGAAACTGGGGAGAACCCAGTTTGATTCTCAACACAGTATGATACTTCAAGTACCCTTAGGAACACATAGACTCAAAAGTATAGATTATCTGGGCTGGAGTGATGGTGCAGCAGTAGGACGTTCGCCTTGCATAAGGCTGATCTAGGATGAACCATGGTTTGATCCCCCGGCAGGGGTCTTCAAACTACGGCCCTTGGGCCACATATTGTATTTATTCCCATTTTGTTTCTTCACTTCTAAATACGATATATGCAGTGTGCATAGAAATTTGTTCATAATTTTTGTTTTTACTATAATCTGGCCCTCCAACAGTCTGAAGGACAGTGAACTGTCCCCGTTTAAAAAGTTTGAGGACCCCTGCATGGTGACCCCTGCCAGGAGCGATTTCTGAGCGCAAAACCAGGAGTGAGCCCTGAGTGTCACCAGGTGTGGCCCCAAAACAAAAACAAACAAAATGTAATTTATGTGGCCCTGAGCACCCTGGATTTAAGTCATGATTAGCCCCTGAGTCCATTGAACATCACTTGGAAGCCCCTATCCACCAATGATAATAGTAAAAGACAGGTCACTATGAATAGTAAATGCTAGTGCAAAAGATATCAAAATATCAAGAGATAGTGCATGGCCAAATGACTATCAAAATTAAGTTAACATGTCATGGGTCCAAAGTAGGTTCAACTCATGTGGCAAATGAAATGTCCTCTAATCATAGCAAGTTGTAAATTATTATATTTCCTTTATGTAAGGCACAGTTTAGATCATCGTTTTCTTTTTTTGTTGTTGTTGTTTTTGGGTCATCAGGCAGTGCTCAGGGGTACTTCTAGTTTTGTAGTCATAAATCACTTCTGCCAGGCTCAAGGGATCATATGGGATGCCAGGAATTAAACCCTGGTCACCCGATGCAAAGTAAACCCCGTACCTGCTGTGCTATTGCTCCAGCCCCGATTCTGAGTTTTCTAACATACACTAATTTGTAGTGAGGCCCGAGGAACAAAAGCAAATATCGGATTTATCTCTGTTTCTTAAAGCATTGTCCTGCACAGAGCTGGCATATTGAATTCACATGAGAAAATCACAAGAGCAGATAGGGCATTTGCATTGCATGATGCTGACCTGGGTTCGATCCCCCACCTGCACCCCAAAAAGTCCCCCAAGGCTGCCAGGTGTGAGCAGAGATCCAGAAATCCCCAAATCCAAAACAAAACAAAGTGATTTCATTTGATGCTCACAAGCAGCCCTAGTTCATATAAATGGCTTAATATAAAGTGACTGAGACAGAATTCAAAGGCAAATCTTTTAAGCAAACTACAACCTAAACAGCTGAAATTACATGCTTGTCGCATGAATAAACTATGTCTATCTATGCTTTATCTAATTGCGGGCAATGAGGGAGAGCCAAGGTCCCTTTCATTAAGCATAACTTCAGAGCACATCAATTCCGAGCCATCTTAACAAGACTTAACAGCATCACTTTGTTACAAACCCGGATGAGGCCCCTGGAACTTAAAAGGTGATTTGTCCCAGGCCATCATGTTCTAGGATTCATTACAAACAACGGTCATTTACAGTAATTTGTAACGATTCACTGCACACCATGTGACTCACTGTTCCCAAGTGCTTTTCGTCGGTCTGTCTCACTTAATCTTAACATTTCTGTTAGGCAGGGACTTATTCTATGTTACAGATGAGCAGGGTGGTTAAAGGGGTTTCACAACTCAGCAGCTAAACTATTTTAAAATCCAGGGCACTATGAGAGCTGCATGGGTCAAATAGCGTAGCGTGAAAAAAAAAATCAAAGGGCAGAGTAATATGGGTCACCATACTATCTCTTCCAACGAAGTTTAACAAAGTGAGAGTTCCCTGGGTAGTCTGCAAGACTTAAAATAGGCGAGGAGCCTTACTGAACGGGGGCCAGCAGGCAGCTGGGGGTTAGGGTGTGTGTGGCCAAGGAGAGCCTTAATGCCCAAAAGCACCCCAGAAAGAACTCGCCCTGCACCAGCAGAGGCAGCTCGAGGCCTAGTCCGGCGGCGGCCAGGCGGCACCGAAACAGACAGAGCGATGCACCAATCGCTGCAGGCGAAGGAGGACGAAGGGACCAATCAGCGAGCGGGAAGGCGTCGGGCGGAAGTCCCGCCCCCAAACTGTCAAGCGGAGCGCCCGGGTGCTCAGGGGCCCGGGCCGGGGGGAGGGAGGAGCAGAGTGCGGGCTGCCCGGGGAGGGGAGGCGGCAGCCGGTCGCCCAGCCCACCTCGGGCGTGCTCGATCGCGCCCAGGTCTAAGCCCCGCGACTCCGAGCCAGGGGAGCCTAGCGAGGCAGAGTCCCAGCCCGTCCGCGCCGGTGGTGGCTGGGGAGGCAGGCCCGTCCCCGGGGCCCCGTGGGCCCGCCCAGGGCCTCACCTTGAGCCGAGAGCTGTCGGACACTGTTCACGAACTGCTCCAGGGCAGACGCCATGTTTCCCGCAGGCGGGCGGCCCGAGCCGGAGCGGCAGCTCGCGCGGGAAAAGGCGGCCGCTCGGGGAGGAGGGGCCGCTGCGATCCGCCGGAGGGCCGTGAGCCGCTGCCTGACGTCACTTCTGCCCGCTCAAACCTCGCGAGATCTGTGCCGTGCAGGGAAACACGACTTCCGGGAAAGAAGTTCCGTTCCTTCCCGTAGCCGGAAGTTGACTTTTTTTTTTCTCTCTGTGCGTCAGGGAAATCGTTCCCTGTAGTTGGGCCGGTTAAGCGAAGGAAGGATCACACTTAAAGGCGCCTCTCCTGTTTTACATCTGGCCAGGTGTTTCAAGCGCGGCCTACTTGCCATTTCTATTCCATAGACTTCACCCAGGCTCGGCGGCCTGGCTTTAAATCCCTTTTCTTGCATTTGTTAACTTTGTGACTTTGGCCCAGTTATTTGGTCTTCCTTCCTCTGTCTCTTTGCAATGGCTTCCCATTGCAACTCTATCTATAATCTATCTCTCTATCTATCTCTCTATCTATCTACATACATATAGTTATATATATACATATAGCTATATATACACATACACATATATGTATATATTATATGTGTATTACATATGTATATATTATATACATACATATAGTTATATATATAGCTTATATATATATATATATATATATATATATATATATATATATATATATATATATATATATATATATATATAGTTCCCATTAGAACTATAACTTAAAGTGTTCCCTTTTGGAGGAGGGAGTGCGAGGCTGTCAATACCCAGCTGTGCTCAGTGCTTACTCCTTGACTGGGCTCAGTGATCACTTCTGACTGGCTCAGAAACCAGGGTGTTGCGGAACAAAATGGTCTGGCCATGTGCAAGGCAAGCACCTTGCACACTGTGCCCAGTGCTTTTATGTTTTGGTGCTGGGAAAAGAACATAGACCTGAAACATACCAGTTATGAGCTTTTGATCTATGACTTTTTTTAGGCATGCATTTAAAAAAGATTGTCTGGCTTCAGATAGACAACTTCATAGAGGTACTTATAAAAGTTATTGTACTCTGTGAAATTCAATAGTTATAACTGTATTTTGGAATCATGCAACTGTTGCTGGTAAGGTGTGTGAGGAGAACAACAGAAAGAGGTTGTCACAAAAATGAGGTCTAACACCCTCCTGTTTGGCTCATCACAACTTTGCCAGTGAAGTTGCTAGTCAAGATCCACACTGGTCAAGTCCTGCCAGCCTTTCTAAGGCAGCCATACAGCATCCAGGGTCCTCTTGATCTAAGTGCCTGGGAAGTGGCATTGTTTGTTTTTTGAAGTAAGGTTATATTCTCTGCATGAAAAGGAAAAGCTGGGCCCGGAGAGATAGCACAGCGGTGTTTGCCTTGCAAGCAGCCGATCCAGGACCAAAGGTGGTTGGTTCAAATCCCGGTGTCCCATATGGTCCCCCGTGCCTGCCAGGAGCTATTTCTGGGCAGACAGCCAGGAGTAACCCCTGAGCAACGCCGGGTGTGGCCCAATAAATAAATAAATAAATAAATAAAAGAAAAGGAAAGGAAAAGTTAATTCCAATCTCCAATTTTTTTCTGTTCTCAAAATGTATTTCAGGAGGAGACTGTGAAGCAAAATAGGTTTTTGCTTGTTTTTCTTTGTTTGAGGGCAACATCTAGTGGTGCTTAAAGCTTACTTCTGGTTTTGCTTTGAGGGATCACTCCCATGGCTTGAAGAACCATATGGGATGCTGGGATTCTAACCTAGCTGGTCTACACGCAAGATAACTAACTGCCCTACCTGCTGTGCTAACACTTTGGCTCACCAAAAAGTTTTATTATAGAATTATGGAATAAGTATGATGGGAAAGAAGAGAGTCCCATTACACAAATGGAAGAAATGAAGTATGCTGACTTGGACACATCCAGCATGGAGTGCCATACTATAATTTTTGTAGCTTCTTTATATTGTGGTAGCAATCCTGTTGCTGTGAGGTATGTGGATGTAACAAAAGCAAAAGAGACAGAATAGAGAGTGCTCTACCTCCTAGCTTGGCTTGCCACGCCATCTCTGAGTAGTGTCTGGGAGGTTCATGAAGTCCACATGAACCTTTCACTGTATGGACAATAAAGTTTTGGCCTCATCCAGTTTCTGGATTCATTGCATATTCTCACAAAAAATAATTTAATGAGTTAAGTGAGTGAAACAAAATAGGAAATACGAACAAGAGGAAGTACATAACTAATGTTGGTGGGAGACAAGGTGAGCAAAAGAAAAAAATTGCCTTAAGAGAGAAAGTTCTACTTGGTGTTGAAAGGAAGTAAAGTGATATACTTGATACTCCTTCAGTAACAATATTGTAAACCATAATGTCTAAAATAATAAAGAGAAGAAATGTATCTGCCATAGAGGCAGGCTGTGGGGAGGGCAAGAGGAAAACTGGGCATATTGGTGGCAGGAAATGTGCACTGGTGAAGGGATGGGTGTTGGACATTAGACATTGTATGACTAAAACTCAATCATGAACAACTTTGTTTTTGTTTTATATATATATATATCTTTATTTAAACAGCTTGATTACAAATATGATTGTAGTTGGGTTTCAGTCATGCAAAGACCACCACCCTTCACCAGTGCAACATTCCCATCACCAATGTCCCAGATCTCCCTCCTCCTCAGCCCACCCCTGCCTGTACTCTAGACAGGTTTCTACTTCCCTCGTTCATTCACATTGTTATGATAGTTCTCAATGTAGTTATTTCTCTAACAACAAGCATCACTCTTTGTGGTGAGCTTCATGTAGTGAGCTGGACCTTTCAGCCCTCTTCTCTTCTGTCTCTGAGACTTACTGAAAAAATGTCTTTTATTTTTCTTAAAACCCATAGATGAGTGAGGCTATTCTACATTTTTTTCTCTCCCTCTGACTTGTTCATGAGAAACATTGTAAAGGTCTTGTGATTTAATTAAAATTTTATTTTAAAAAGTTCTATATTCTCCTACTCAACCCACCTTGGTATCCCTGAGAAACTGCTATGGGGGGATTTGAGGGGCAGGAACTAGGATGGGTAAAGTCAAGAGCATCTTTGCAGTGTAGACATGAATATCCCACCAGCCCCCTTAGAGAGACAGCCATCAAGCTGCACTGAGGCTCACTTGATCTTCACAGTGTTGGAACTGGTCCCCAATAATTATATTCTCAGATAGTCATGGCTTCAGGCTGGAATGAGGAATGACTCTTCACAGGAAAAAGAAAGTAAGTCCCTACTATCTAGATTTCCAAACTATATTGCAGAAAATAAGAGGAGGGACCAGAGCCTTAATACGATAGATGGGGCATTCTCTTGCACACAGCCAACCCAAGTTCCCATGTGGTCCTCTGAGTACTGCCAGGAGTAATTCCAAGGCATTGTCGGGTGTGACCTCAACACAAAAAAAATTTGTAGGAGATGAATAGCAAGTAAAAACAGTTTTACTTAGGGATTATGAAGTGTAAGTGGGGAGACATACAATCAAGCTCTGTCTCTCCCTCTTAGCTACTACCTCCCTTGATGCCCACTTCTCTCACAGATACCCTTTTGTGCACTAACCAAGACACATACTTCATTTGAGGGAACATTCAGGACACATTAATGGAAAGGTCTGAGGGTGATGCCCTACAGTCGGAGCTAAGTTATGGTTTAACTTACTTATAGCCTAATATAGCATACAAGGTATGCGATATAATTTATATGCAATATAAATTATGGCAGTCTGACCTAAGTTTGTATCTTGGTCAAGATACAATGTATACTCTTCAAAACTAAGTTGAGGTGGGACCAGAGCAATAATAATACAGCAGGTAGAGCTTTTGCCTTTCACCTGGCTGGCCCAAGTTGATCCCTGGCATCCTACATGGTTGACCAGCACACCAAGAGTTATCCCTCAGTGCAGAGCCAGGAGTAATCCCTAAGCATTGGTGATTATGGCCCAAAACAAAATAAGATCCCCAAAAAACATAGACATTCCCCTACTAAGCTGAAACTCATTCCAGTGTGGATTTAAAGATGTGGTCACAGCTTCTTTTTTTTTTTTTTTTTTTTAGTCACAGCTTCTTGAAGGATCTCTTTCCTTCCTGGGAGCCGGGAGGCTCTCACAGCATGGGGTTTGGCAGGCCTCCAACCATGCCATAGTCGTCCTTAACCAGGCCTGGGGGGGTGCGGGACTTGGGTGACCCCAGAACCCTTCTACCGCCTTGCTCCAGATCTCCAGGGCTTCCCCAGGCCACATGTCTGGGCAGGGCTCTGAACTTCCGGCCTCCCAGCTTTTTGAAGCAGTCACTGGTATTCTCTTACCAGTCTATATTTTCAAAACCACGCGGGGGCTAGTGCCCCTGCGCGCACAAGATACATTAATAGTACTATCATTGAATTATGTTTTTATGTATGCAGAATGTCCATTTTGTACTCTGCTCTTTCGTACACCCCTACAAAAGTTCATTTTTCTCTTTAACTCTCTTACCCCCTATCATCATTACTCTACAATAACTCTTTTTAACTTAAGTACTGTAGAGTCCTAAGTCACAGACCAAAGTGATGCCCTAGAGTTAACACCCCCTGCACTATTCCAAAAAGCATAAAAAAGGACACCTATGTCTTTTCAACATTTTATGTGTGTTTTCTTTGACAGCTATAACTCTTGCTGAATAATTTCTTATATAGTGACGATTCTCCCCCCCCCCCCCCGCCTTTTTTTTTATCTTTTCTTCTCTTTGTGAACTGTTCAATAGGGACTTTGGTGAAAGTGTCCCTCAGTTTAATGCTTATGTTTGAACCAACTCATGGATATTGTTGGACGTGTTCTTACGCTTCCGTATACTTTGATAACGCCATATGGCTTTATTTCTTGTTTGCATAGACACATTAAAATGGGAAAATATTATACATACAAATAAGTTCTTATCTAATAAAGATGGGAACACACAAATCTTGTAGTGCAATGGGACCTTACACCCTGAGCATTGACATAAAGACCTGGCACGGGCCTCAGAAGAATGGGGACTCTCCATTCACCCCTGATCTAGGGAAGACATTGACGAAACATCTAAGATTGTCTATAACATCACCTGGAGGCAATCCTCTACCAGGGAAGACCCTACCGCTGCTCTGACATCGACCTACTCAAAAGAGACTTCCCTTAACACTGAGAAGATTTAACAACAACAATGACCTGCTTACTGGACAGGGCTTTCTGTATTGCCCCTTAATTGTGAGGTGAAACTAGAGGATACTCCACACCAGCCTGACCTCAATGTAGAATGTGCAGATTCCAGGATCTTTAATAAAGAAACCTGATGTCAACAATAGAGACTGCGTAAAAAATAAAACTGTATTGGCACTACAGACAATGACTTGGATTGAATAAACTAGTTTGCCTGGAGCTTAGAGTTGGTCTTGTGCCAGGAAACTTCAGGGGTAGGGTCTCCTTGTACTTAGACCAAGGCTTTTCCTTCCCATGTCCCCCATATTTTGGTGGGCCTATGCAAATAATATTTGCCACTCTAACACCATTTTTATTGTGCTCTTTTGACTCTAACCCTTAAAAAAACTCAAACTTTTGATGTTAACTTAAACTAATATGCATGTGCATGAAAATATAAAAGAAATACTATGTCTTCAATGTTCAAAAAGTCACATAAATCTTATGGCTTTAGATTGCTTTGTGTACAGCTAAGAAATGTTATAATGTACTACAATCTGGGGACTTGTGGACAAAGTAATTGTACATGGGTTCTGCCTTATTTTTCTTAATGTTCTTTGTAAGTTCAATATTTAGGTGTCAGCAAGGGGATTTCTTCTGAGAACTCTGTTTATGGGTGATTGTCCTTCCACTGTAACTTTACTTGCATCATTGTTCTCATAATTAAAAATAAAAAATTAAAAATGTAGTCACAAAAGAAAAAAAAGAAGAAAAATGTAGTCACAGCTATAAGTGTCACCTCAAAGCTTATTCCACTGTCATTTGAAATGTCAATTGAGAACAAGGTGATGGATGGGGAAAAAGCTTTAAAGTAACAAGCGGGCTGTTTAGAAAATGGTGGACTCACATCCTCACATCTTGTCTGCGTGGGTACAATAAGTTGTTTATGTAGAAAAAATATATAGAAAGTGTATTTCCAGGGCCCGGAGAGATAGCACAGCGGCGTTTGCCTTGCAAATGACTGATCCAGGACCAAAGGTGGTTGGTTCGAATCCCGGTGTCCCATATGGTCCCCCGTGTCTGCCAGGAGCTATTTCTGAGCAGACAGCCAGGAGTAACCCCTGAGCAATGCCGGTGTGACCCAAAAACCAAAAAAAAAAAAAAAAAAAAAAAGAAAGTGCATTTCCAAAAGACAGGTTGCAGACTGCAACTCCAGAGTGATCAATAAATTTCCATGTGTTGGGCCCGGAGAGATAGCACAGCGGCGTTTGCCTTGCAAGCAGCCGATCCAGCACCAAAGGTGGTTGGTTCGAATCCCGGTGTCCCATATGGTCCCCCGTGCCTGCCAGGAGCTATTTCTGAGCAGACAGCCAGGAGTAACCTCTGAGCACTGCCGGGTGTGGCCCAAAAACAAACAAAACAAAAACAAACAAAACAAAACAAAACAAAATTTCCATGTGTTGGTCTCCATTGTAAATACTAATATATTTATTGCTGGGTAGTGGGGGTAGGGATGATAGAACTAGTCTACACCAGAAGTGCTTAGGGACTATACCTGGCTCTGTGCTCAGGAGTGACCTTTTGCTGTTTGGGGGACTTCTTATGCAGTGCTGGTGAAAATCCTGGGTTGGTCAAATCGAGGTTGGCAGCAACCAAGGCAAGCACTTTACCTCCCTGTGCTAGCTTTCTAGCCCTATGTATCCACAAATCTAAACAAAGTTTCTAAATAAGGATTTGTCTAGTTTCATCCTGCAGAACTTAAAAAAAATTTTGGAGGACCACATCTTGTGCTCAAGGGTTACTCCTGATTCTGCACTCAGGAATTACTTCTGGTAGGCTCAGAGAACCATATGAGATGTTAGGGTACAAACTCAGGTTGGCCGTGTGCAAGACAAGCAGCCTATCTGCTGTACTATCCCTATGGGATAATCATCCCCCTCAATTTTTCTCCCTGAAATATGAAGTGCATTACTGACTTCAGAGTACTCATATTCCCAAGTTTATGTTTTCTTTAATCAGCTTAGCAGTTCCAATTTTCCACCCCAGCCACAGGCATCATGTATTGCTTGGGAAGACAGGTACAGTCAAGCCCAGTTTGTTAGAGTTCAGTTGTTAATCCTTTTCCTTTTCTGATGAGTTAATAACAGCCGGAAAGAATTTGCAACTCAAGATTACATCGCACACTGGTTGTATTATGGATTATATAGCCAGAGTCCCCAGTCCATACTTTTTTTATGATATCACATGGTAATTCCACAGAGATCCTACAAAGTAGATATCAATGTCCTTATATGTATTTGTTGTGCATTTTTTGTTTTTGGACACACCTGGATGTGATGAGGATATACTGGTTCAGTGTTCAAGAATCTCTCCCTGGAAGATATAGAGAGGATTAAACCCAGGGTTTTTGTGTACAAAATACGCATTCTAGTCCTTTGAGTCATCTCCCTGGCTCTATAATTATGGGGTTTTTTGGGGGGGCCACACCCGGTGGTGTCAAGGGTTACTCCTGGCTATCTGCTCAGAAATAGCTCCTGGCAGGCACGGGGGACCATATGGGACACCGGGATTTGAACCAACCACCTTTGGTCCTGGATCGGCTGCTTGCAAGGCAAATGCCGCTGTGCTGTCTCTCCAGGCCCTGTAATTATGTTTTTAATGTGCAATTTACCTTATTACTCATAATGTTGAACATTGTTTCATGTGCTTTCTGAGCATATATGTCTCTTCTCTGGTGAAATGCCTCTTTAAGAAAAGACACTGTTTGTTTTTTTTTTTTGTTTTTGGGCCACACCCGGCGATGCTCAGGGGTTACTCCTGGCTGTCTGCTCAGAAATAGCTCCTGGCAGGCACGGGGGACCATATGGGATATGGGATTCGAACCAACCACCTTTGGTCCTGGATCGGCTGCTTGCAAGGCAAACGCCGCTGTGCTATCTCTCCGGGCCCAAAAAGACACTGTTTTAATGATACTTTTATAAGTATTTATTTGATATAGTTTATTTCTAGTTTCATTCAGGTATAAGCACTAATTTCCTTTTAATTTTGTTTTGTTTTGTTTTGTTTTGTTTTGGGGCCACACCTGGTGATGCTTAGGGGTTACTCCTGGCTATGTGCTCAGAAATCTCTCCTGCGGGCCGGAGAAATAGCATGGAGGTAGGGTGTTTGCCTCGTATGCAGAAGGATGGTGGTTTG